>NW_004524676.1:5827046-5856539 GCF_000260255.1 Octodon degus
GCTAGGATTACAGGTGCATGTCACCACGCCCAGTCTCCGCACTCCCTGGAGGCAGGGTCGGCATGACACATCATGCTGGAGTTCAAACCCCATCACTGATGTCTACTGATTCTTAATTTAACAGATTAACTTCAGTCATCCTTGATACATTCCTTAACATTCAGTATTAAAATACTATATGACACCCTTTTGCTAAATTTTCTGTGATACCAGTAAGTGTTCCGCAATTATAAGGAAGAAAGTAAGATTAAAGTTTGTTAGCACTTACAAAAATAAAATTAAGACTAATTTACAAATATAGGACAGGTTAGTCAAATGCCTAATTGTAATGATAACAAGAGGGAAATTGATACCTTTAACAATCTTATCCTTTAAAGCTCTGAGGAGCCAGGGATTTAGCTCAGTGCAGTAGAGCCTGCCTGGCAGGTATGAGGTCCTAAATGTGATTCCCAGTGCCCTAAATAAAGTTCTGAGCTGTGCACCTTTTCTGGTGGACACTTGTGTTCCTAGCTATTTAGGCTGAGGCACAAGGATTGCAAGTTGGTGGATGGCCTGGAATACTTAGCAAGACACGCATAGAAAGAAGATTTTAAAGGGCTAGGATATAGCTCAACACAAAAAATCTTGCTGAGCATCTGGAAGGCCCTGGGTTTGATCCCCAATATGTTAGGTGGGAGAAATTGTTTAATTTTAATAACTTCCCTTCAGATTTATGTTTGATCAAAACTGATGTTCTTTATTACTCCAAATAATTAGAATTGGTTAGGTTTTTAATGTAGCATTTTCATGTTGTTTTAACTAGGTTTTTATTTTTTAGTTTTTTTTAAAGCATTTAGTACAGGGTCTGCAGAGTCTCACTATGTAGATCAGACTCATAGTGATCCTCCTGTTTTCAGCCTCCCAAGCGCTGGGGTTACAGGCGTGATTTTTGTTTATTTTTAATACATGTCCCTTTTCCTTTTTTCTTCTGTCTGCTTTCTTACCATCACCAATTTTATGGCTTTAAAAATGAACATAGACTATCAGATCTGTGTTTCTAGTATGGATTTCTGTTGATAGACATTCGGGGGGTTCATCTGTCATTTTCCTCAAATTGAATTCATCATCATCTAACCTCTTTCCTACAAAATCTGGTTTCTGAACTTCTCTGTTAACACAATATTAGCAACACTTAACACTGAGTAATAATCTAGAGCTTAGATGAACTAGATAATTAAAAATTTAATTAGTTCAATTTTGTTAATTATATATATTTGATACAAAAACTGAAAATCAGAAAGTCACATGACTAAAAATGAAATTTTGAATTCTGATTGTCAAGTCAGCCATGACATGTGCATGATTCTACAATATTTTTCATGTATATACATGTTTGCCTAATTGCATGAATTTAACCATTGCAAAATTTAAGCATTAAACCTACTAGAGAAAAAATATCAATTGGATCAACATCCTCAAATTAAATTTTTCACACTGCTTAGAACACAAAAAGACCTTACAACTCTTATTTCTGATCTTTTTCTTTCAGCATTTCGTTTTCATATTTCATTTGTATAATTTCATAACCTTATGTATTTTGTCCTTTTTAAAACAATTTAAATACTTTGTACAGGGTCTCACTATGCAGCTGGGACTCTAGTGATCCTCCTGTTTTCAGGGCCCCCCTTACCCCCCCCATGGGATTACAGTTACAGGCGTGCACCACACACCCAGATGCATTCACTGGCTCAGCATGCCCAAGACAGGATGGGCGCCAGCTTGGCATGCAGTACCAGGGATTAAACCCCAGTCCCTGCACTTGCCTAATCAGGCACTTAGTCCACTAAGCTATCTTGACAGCCCTTGTTTTGTCCTTTTTTATTGTTTTATTCTAAAGTTCTCAGCAATTTTAACTTATGAATGACCAAATATATTCAGTATTTCCAAAGTTTTATTGTCTTCAAACAATGCTTGAAAATTGGGGGGCCTGCCCTATAGCTCAGTTCTTTGGGGCCGCGGAGATGGCTCAGTGGAATAAGCGCTTCCCGGGCAAGCGCAAGGGTCTGAGTTCAATTCCCGGTTTTGCCAAAAAAAAAAAAGAAAAAGAAAATTGTATGCTACCATTTCTAGAAGAAGTCCGGTATTTCTACCCCATTGTGGTATTTTAAGAAAACATATTGCCTAAAATTATTTTAAGCTATATTAAATTTAATTTGAGAGAAAAAGGGTATGATACAGAAGAAAATAATATAACAGATATTCTGCGTACAGTTAGAGTCACTTCATTGATATCCATCAAAAACTACAATTGAACAATTGCAAAGACAAATTATTAAACATTTTACTGCCAATTAGCTGATATTTATGATATTCCATGGTTATATCAACTGTCATCTGAAATTCTCTTTGCTTTTTACCATTTATCATTTGGTACTCCTTACAAAATCTAAATGGAATTACTACTCAGAGAAGTAGTAACTTGCAGTTGATGTGATCTTGTGAAGAAAGGACATAAGTAAATCAGCAGACTATTTTTTTCTTTTTTTTTTTTCTTTGTTTTTTGTGGCTGGCTCAGCCCATGCTGGGGGCAGGGCTGGCATGACATGTGGTGCTGGGGATTGAACCAGGGTCTCTGCATGCTTTGCCTAAGCTTGCCTAAGCAGGCATTTTAGACTGCTGAACTATCTCACCAACCCCTGTTTTTATTTAAATATATAATTGGATTCCTCCTATCTAAAAATATGAATTTGAATAATACAGTCTGGGGCCCAGGAGATAGCTCCGTGGTCTAAGCACCTGCCTAACAAATTCAAGGAATGAAGTTCGATCCCTGGTACCGCATGCTGTGCAGGCCCCACAGAACTGGCCACCAAAAGCGGGTGTGGTGGAATGCCCCTGTAATCCCAGCACAGAGAAGGCTGAGACAAGAAGATCACTATGGGTCTGAGTCTGAGCTGCATAGATAAATAAACATATATATGCATATATATACTTAATAATAGTCTGCCATGTCTGGGCTCTATCTCCATAGATTTAGTCAACCTTGGATTGAAGCTATTGGAGGAAAAAATACATATGTACTAAACATGTACTTTTTTTTTGTCTTTATTCCCCTAAACAGTACAGTATATTATTTACATTGTTTTAAGTATCATAAGTAATAAAAAAGTAATTCCAGTGTAAAGGAAGCAAGCTGCACACAGGTTACATGCATCTCTTGGCCATTTTATTATATGGAGTATTGTGGACTCTGGTAACCATGAGGGATCCTGCATGTGTATATTCGATAACGATAATAGTGACGTCTCATGTTGCCTCTGGTTCCGTATCAAATAAAAGAATCATACTTCTAAATATTTTTGTAAAAATAATCATCTTTTTAAAAAGATAATCACTAGCTTGCAGTTGCAAAGTGTAAATTTCATGTTAGATATAAGTGACTGTTACAATCAAACTTACACTTTTCTAGTCTCACGTCCCCACCTCTGTGTCTGCCCCTTCACAGAGCGCCCCTGGGCCGCCGCCTCCCCCGGGGCAGGGCCAGGGCCCACTCGGCAGTTCTCAGCCTGCTCCCTTTGGAGCCTCCAGTCCGCGCACAGACCCTGCCAGAAGGCCTGGCCAGGACTTCATGTGTCTGTGGCAGTCTTGCAGAAAGTAAGTGGCACATTTATTTGATTTCCAAAACTGTTACTTGCCTTAGAGTGCTTTCATATTTTAGTTTCTGTCTTCTGTAGTTTCATGAAATTTTTCTTCTAAAACCATTTTTGTCAAAAATGTTTAGGAGTTACATTTATGTGGACCCAGTGGAACTTTCAGTGAGATCGAAGGACTTCATCGCCTAATGGCTGTTTATTAAAGGATATAGTTCAGCATTAATTTTTGATAAAATCATTTAAGAATTTGATTTTGGGTTTTGACAAAGCAAGTTATTAAAAGTGAATTGAACTTAACAAGACAGTTGTGAAATTACTATACAGTAGAACCTCAAAAATAAGTATTAGAAAAACAATTATTTGTTTTAAATTTGTGTATGTAATGTTTACCCAATGAAAATTATTTTTAACACCATACTATGTCACCATTTAATAACAAAGATTCTTTGAGTAGCAGGTAGACTGAACTTACAGTATTCTTTAAGGAAAACCTGAAGAACGTTGATTTTAAAAAGCCTAATTTTTTAATACTAACAGTATTCAGCAAGTTCCTTTACTCAGGATCAATTGTTTTGTTTTGTTTTGTTTTTTTTAGAGCTGCAAGACTAAAGGTACTTGTCTTAATGGAATTATTTTTCATTTCTTAGATACGAAAGATTCCAGTTTCACATCTTTATAACTCATAACTAAATGTAAATTCTTAAATTTACCTATTTCATTGTGAACCTCATATATAAATTGGTTTTAGAATTGTAAACTATCCATTTAGCATAAGTACATATTTGATTGTATACATAATGTCTGTAGAATGGTGATTATCAAAATTTAAAGTCTCAACCTAGTTCTGAAATCATCTTTGTGAATCTTTTTTTTTTTTTTTTTTTTTTGTGGTGGTACCAGGGATCGAACTCAGAACCTTGCACTTGCCAATCATGCAATTATTTCACTGAGCTATCTCCCCAGCCATCTTAATCTTGACAACTGTTTTTTTTTTCTTTCCAATGAAAAATGGGTAAAATATAGATTATATCATGTTAGTAAGTATTGTTTTCAATTAGGTATTTATAAGATACCTATCTATATACTTGATTATAATGTACAGTCTATCTATCAAAGTTCTTTAGCTTGGTATGTCTGGCACCCATCTATAATGCCAGCGCTCAGGAGGCTGAAGTAGGAGCATGCTGCCAGTTCAAGGGCCAGCCTGGACTGCATAAGGGAGTTCAAGGACAGCATGCACTGCAGTGAGACCCTATCTCAAAAGTACAAACAAACAAACAAAAGAAGTTCTTTAGGTCATCTTTGATTTCTTTGATGCTTTTTTGTGTGTGTGTGTGTGTGCAGAACCGGGGATTGAACTTAGGCCCTTGCGCTTGCCAGGGAAGTGCTTATTCTACTGAGCCATCTCCCTGGCCCTCTTTGATGCATTTAAATTGATCACCTCTTTCCCTGCCCTCAATCCTGGTATGTGCTGAGCAAGTGCATTTATATATATATATATATATATAAACTACTGAGCTTTATATCCACAGCCTTCAACTGTTTGTTTTCCACTGTATGTTGTTAGTGAATTTGAAACTTCAATTTTACTCTTTTGATTTTTGTAGAAATTTTATTTTCTAGTGGCAGATTGTACCACATCTAATGGAGTAGTCTGCTAAAACTGTTACTGACTCTAGAAAAGCTAAGGGAAACCACTTTTTAGATGAAGATTGTTGGGAGTTTGGAACCGCATGCTGGGCCACCAAAACAGCATGGTGGCGCACATCTGTAATCCCACCGCTGGGGAGGCTGATCCAGGAGGATCACCATGAGTCTGAACTGCCTAGGGAGACCCTATAACAAACAAATAAGTAAATAATTTTTAAAAAAACAAATGATGAAGTTCATTATTTACGTAAATGAAAAAAAAAAAAAAAAAAAAAACTTCTAGAAGAATTAATGAAGCTAAATGTCCAGCCCAGTTTCCTATCTGAATAGGAATGGTGTTATATAATTTGTTTTTTTTGTTTTGGAGTTTTTTGGTACCAGGGATCAAACTCAGGACCTTGTGCTTGCCAGACTAGTGCTACATAATTTGATGATACACCTTTTCTTTGTCTTTTTAAAATAAGAGTGATTCAGCAAGGCTTCTTAGAACCTGTTCTTTTTTTAAAGTCATAGTTTTTAGGTATCGCATCATTAAGATATTCAATGAGTGTGCAACAATTTTTTGAAAGCCATTTTACTAGAGTGCTTGTATTAGGAGAGAGAAACCCTGAGATGATTCCTAACCATAGGGATACACATCCCAGAACAATCAGTTGCAGTAGAAACCAGTATAAAAAGATAGCTTCACAGTGCTGCTGCCAGTGTAGTGAGCAATGAACGTAACTCTGGAGTGGCTAGTGAAGTGTCACCATAGGCATCGTGTCTGACATGGCTCTTAAAGAGTAAATAAGAGGGCAAAGGATGTAGCTCAGCAGCATAGCATATGCCTGGTAAGCGCAAGATCTTGAGTTTGGTTCCTGGTACCAAAAAAGAACAACAGTTTGCCATGCAAAAACTCACTCCAATCAGAATAGCAAGTGCAGGAGTTACAAAAGGACCTGATATGGCTGGAGAACAGAGAGAGTTAGGTTTAGGGTCCTAACAGAACATGGGCATGTAAAACATGATGTGTTTATTTTTCATACTTAACTTCTATTCTAAGTGAAAAAAGTCATAGCCATTGTCCACTAGGTGGCGAAGTTCAGATTTCTTTAATGTTATTTAAAATATTATTTTTATTAGATTTAGATATATATATATATATATATTTTAATTTTTTTATTTTTTTTTTATTTTTCCCGGAACCAGGGATTGAACTCAGGCCCTTGCACTTGCCAGGGAAGCGCTTCTTCCACTGAGTCATCTCCCCAGCCCCAAGATAAAATTATTGAAAATGTCTAATATTTAAAGTTGAATTAACTGGCTGTGTGCCAGAGATACAAGATGCATGATTAAATACAACTTCTGAATGGACATTTAACCCATATAAGAGTAATACTTTTTTTAAAAAAATGTATTTGGTACAGGGCCTCACGTAGGTTGGACTCCTAGTGATCCTCCTGTTTCAGCCTTTCATGCCCTGGGCAGGGTCAGCGCAGCATGTAGGGCTAGGAGTTGAACCCAGGTCCCTGTGCTTGTCAGACAGGTGCTTAGACCACTGAGCTACCTCCCTGCTGGACCCCAGAGAGTAATGCTCTTTATATAATCCTTTTGCATTTCAGATTCTGTTTCTCAGTTCACAATATGAATTCTTTTCGCAGAGTTACTCCCTCGTATACCCTCACTTATCTGCAACCTTTTTATCTCTAAGCATGTATCTATGGTAAGTGGAATACCCCTCTTTAAATGTAATCACCATACCACTGCTACATTACAGGAAAGCCATTGATCACCTCAACATTGTGAATTCTTCAAATATCTAGTCAATATTTACATTTTTCCAGTGACCTTTTTTTATTTAGAGCTTGACTTGGAATCCAAGTATCAGATATTGCCAGCCGTTGATTGGCCAAATCTCTTTTGTACTGCAGGATGCCCCCTCTACCTGTCAAAAAATTTTTTCCCTCACAAATTTTTGTTGGGAAATCCAGATGATTCGTCCTAGAAAGCATCACACTCTAGACTTTCGCTGATACTGTTTAGCATGGTATTCTGACCCTGATTTTGAGGCATATTAGGTTGACTCAAGTAATTGATCAGTTTCTGTTTCTATTTAATAAAGACAACTTTAGAAATGGTATTTCATTCTTCCATTATATGTCTTTCCTTAATATATGTGTATGTATATATGTCTTTCCTTAAGGTTGTAAAATATAAAAGTTCCATCGTAATCAAATACTTTGTCTCAAGATATAATTGTGAGGCTACTTATGGTGGCACATGCCTGTAATCCCAGCTCTTGGGAGGCTGTAAACAGGCAAATCACTACGAGTCTGGTCTAGTAGTGAGACCCTGAACACCCTGTAGACCCTCCCGTAAAATACACACACACACACACACACACACACACACACACACACACACGATATAATTGCTACAAAAAAGGGCAAAATAGATGCTTATAATGTTCAATTACTAGTTTTAGTAGTGATGAGTTGTTTATATTCTGCAAAAATGACCATAAGCTTGTTTTGTCTCAAATAATATGAGCAAAGGAATTGGAACTTATGTGAGGCATTTCAGTCCTTCCCCCCTTGGTGCTTAACTTCATTCCTAGCCTTTTTAAAACTTTTGCTCTGAGACAGGATCTCACTGCAGAGCCCAGGCTGACCGCAAGTTTCCAAGCTCCCCGCCAGCCTCCTGAGCAGCTGGGGTTCTGGTGTGCACTAGCACATCCAGCTGTTCATGTTGCCATTCATGTCCAATGAAAGCCTGTTCAAGCCAATTTCCACTGCAGTTGTCTTGACACTTTAAAGCCATATCTTTCTACGTAGAATTTATTTATTTCATGGGTTTGTTTATCACAGTCTTGCTGCACAGCTCGGACTCATGGTCCTCCTCCTGCTTTCAGCCTCCCCAGCTCTGGGATTATAGACATGCCCACTCTGCCTAGACTCTGGCCTGCTCAGCTTGCCCTAGGGGCAGGGACAGCACAGTATGTGGTGCTGAGGATCAAACCGTGGTCCCTGCACTTGCCTAAGCTTGCCTAAGTGGGCACTTGAGTCCGCTGAGCTATCTCACTGGCCCTCTACTAGAATTTGAGTCTATGTCATATTTAACATACCTCCTCAACTCCTAGATCAATAAAATCAACTTTGGTGCCTTTTAGTACTTTAATTTTCTGATACATGTGCAATTAAGATTAATATGTAAAATGAGGTATCAGAGCTGGGGAGATAGTTCAGAGGCATAAATACCTGCCTGGGAAGCACAAGGACCCAAGTTCAATCCCCAGCCCCACATGCCATGTCAGCCCTGGATGTGGTGGTGCACACCTGTAATCTCAGCACTTGGGAGGTTCAGACAAGAGGATTGTTTGGAGTTGCAGACCAGCGTAGGGGCTACAAAAGTGAGCACAAGGCCAGCCCAAACTGCATAGCTACATGGTGAGAAGACCCTATCTCAAAAAATAAATAAATAAAATGAAGTGTAAATCTAGTTTATTTTCCAAATTGCTAAATTAGAGGCAGGTTGGTTTTTCCCTCAGACATTTGCTACCCTTGTCTTATACTGAATTCTAATATATGCTCATCTATTGCTGAATCATATGTTGTCTCATTGGTCTCACTTACCTTTTGTCATCTCATCCTTACCACTCAGTCACTTTATTATTATTTTCTTAGGGTTTTTTTTTTGGGGGGGCGGTTGTTGGCGGAACCAGAGGTTGAACTCAGGGCTACTGAGCTGTGTCCCTGGCTCCTATTATTATTTTCTTAATGCATCTGGTACAGAGTCTCATGCAGCTTGGACTGGTAGCCATCCTCCGGTTTTCAGCCTCCCCAGTGTGGGGATTACAGGCGTGCACCACCATACCTGAACTCCGTGGCCGGCCTAGTGGGCCTAGAGGTGGGGCCGGCACTGCACATGGTGCTGCGGTCCCTGTGCTTGCCAAAGCAGGCACGTAGTCTGCTGAGCTACCTCGCCGGCCCCTCCATCACTGTAAATACATCTTAACGATGGACATGGCAGATTGCTTCTGGTGATTTCTACTTTTACAGAGTATTTTAATGTGATTTATTTGAGCATCTTCCATGTACTAGGCATTGTACTAGGTTTTGAGATTAGAGTAACATACAAATCAGACTCAGGAGATGCACAGATATTTATTCTTTGAGAATTTTTCCTCAAGATCCCCCAAGAAAGGCATGTGGGGATTTTGGTTGCTGTTGCTGTCAGTGTTTATGAACATTTTGCAGTATTGAGTCTTCCTTTGTAGAAAAAAAAGATTCTGCACATAGTTATGTCATTGTATCTTCAGCAAAGCTTTTAGCATTTTTCCACAGGAATTCTTCATCTTTTATTCTTGTTTTTCGTTGCTGTCACAGGTGCTCTGAATTTCCATTGTATTGTTTAGTTTTCCTCTGCTTATACCTTGGAGTTTCCTTTCTTGTCCAGTTACCATTATATAGTAATAATGATAATATTCTTGCATATCTTTTTTAAAAATTAATAGACATTATATATTATATGTATGTATTTTTTTTTTTTTCATGCTAGGAATTGAACTCAGGGCCTCACACTTGCCAGACAAGTGCTGTGCCCCTGAGCTGTATCCCCTGCCCTAGAGCTTACATTACAGAGCAGAGTAGTTTTAAGTTTATAGAAAAATTGAGCAAACAGGGCGAAGTTTCCATCTGTTCCTTCTGCCTTGAATACAGGTTCTACTCTTAATACCTTGTAATAGTTGGTTCATTTTACAATTTATGAATTAATATTCATACATTATTATTAAATAAAGACCCTGTAGTTTGCATTAAGATTCACAAAAGGCAGGTTCAGTAAACAAAAATTAACTCCTGTGATCCATCTCATCAATTATGTCGCAAGCTCTATGAGATTTGCCAAAAAATATCGTGTCTATAATTATATTAACTTATAGAGTACTTTCCCTGCCCCAAAAATTCTCTCTGCATCCCTTAGTACCAATCTGGGTAACCACTGCTTGTTTAGTGTTTTATAGATTTTTGCTTCCAGAGTGCCAGATAGTAGAATCATACAGTTTGTCATTTAAGACTGGTTCTTTTCACTAAAAAAAAAAAAATATATATATATATATATATATATATATTTATATTTATATATGGTTTCTTTATTTTTGGGTGTGTTGTAGCTGTTGTGTCGGGAGGCCTGTGTATATTGTGTGATTTTTGCTTTTTGTACTAGAGATTGAACCCAGGGCCTATGCATGCTAGGCAGGTACTCTCACAATGAACTGTATCCCCAGCCCATGTTTTAGCTTTCATAGATCCTCTTTTATCCCTGACCAGTGTTCTGGTGGATGCATATGCAACTGTTTACCTGCTCGTTGAGTACACTGAGTGACATCTTGGTTGGTTCCAGATGTTGGTCATTGTGAATTAAGCTAGTATAAACTTTGTGGGGTTCTGTGTGGACATAATTCCCAACACATTTTGGCAAACATCTAGGTTTACAGTTGCTTCCTAACTCTTATGCTGAGGTTATGGTTAGTATTTGAATTAACTACCAAACTGTCTTCCAAAATGGATGTACCACTTCTCTTTCCCACCAGCAGTAAATAAAAACTGTTGTTTCACATCCTCACCAGCGTTCAGTATTGCCAGAGTTTGGGATTTTAATCATTTTAATATGTGTGTTTGCATTGTTAATTGTTTTAATTTGCATTTCTCTAATGTATAATGTTGCATGTCTTTTTATTTGCTTACTTACCATCTATATATCTTTGATTAGATGCCTGTTCAGATCTTTAGCCCATTTTAATTGGTTTATTTAGGGAGAACATTTGACACGAGTGTGTTTGGGCTTTTGTCAAATGCTCTTCTGCATCTATTGATATGATTACCTGACTTTTATTTTTTAGCATATGGATGTGATGGTTTACAAAAGTTAATAGTTTTACTGTTAAATCAGCTTTGTATACTGGAATAAAGTCCACTTTGTCGTAGTACATATGATTTGCTAATGTTTCTGTTGAAGATGTTCACATGTACACACATTCATGAGAGTTACTGAGCTGTGGTTTCCTTGTAATGTGTTTGATTTTGGTTTATGGTGGTATTATCCTTGTGGGATTACTTATGTAGACTTCATTCTGCTTATATTGTCTGGTAAAGATTTCAGCTATCACTGGTGTCAGTCCTTCCTTACGGTTTGATAGAATTCACCAGTGAAGCCATCAGATGCTAGTGCTTTCTGTTTGAAGATTATTGATTCAATTTCTATAATAGTTAAAAGACTTATACAAGTTACCTGTTTTCCCTTATATGAATTTTGGCAAATTGTATCAGGAATAACTTTTATCAGTTTTTGAGGATAAAAACAATCATAAATTCCTTTATTAGTTGTGCCATCCATGGAATCAGTAGTGATGGCTTTTTTATAATTTCTAATATCAGTAATTTGTATCTTTTTTGTTGGCTACATTAGCTGGAGATTTGACTATTTAATTGGTTGATCTTTTCAGTGCCAATTTTTTGTTTTGTTGATGTTCTATTGATTTCTGCTCTCATTTGTGTTTCTTTTCTTCTGCTTATTTAGTTTCTTAGAATAGAGGCTTAGATTAGTGATTTTTAGTTCTTTCTTCTTTAACATATGCATGCACTCAGTAATATAGCTTTCTCTCTAAACACTGATTTTGCTGTCTCCCAAATTTTAAAGTTTTGTTTTTCACTTATTTTAGACTATCAAAGGGTGTTTTATTTCAAATTTTGTTTTCTGGGGCTGGGGAGATAATTCAGTAGAATAAGTGCTTGTCTAGCTAGTGCAAGGGCCTGAGTTCAATCCCTGGTTCCACCCCCCCCCCCAAAAAAAAAGAAAGAAATTATGTTTTCCAAGGGCCAGCAAGATAGTTCAGTGGACTAAACACTTGCTTAGGCAAGCGCAGGCAGGGGCCAGGGTTTGATCCCTGGCACCGCATGCTGCATTGGCCCTGCACCGGGCTACTGAGCTGGCAGTGGAGTCCGGGTGTGGTGATGCACACCTGTAATCTCAGCACTGGGGAGGCTGAAAACAGGAGGATGGCTGCAAGTTCAAGCTGTGTAGTGAGACCCTGTGCAAAAAACAAAAACACTGAAGTTACATTTTCCAGCTACCATTTTGTTGATTCTAGTTTAATTCATTGTAGTCTGAGTATCAGTCTATGTTTTTGTTCTTAAGCTTCTTAGCGTATGTTCTGTGTCCTAGAACACATTCCACTCGGATGTTCCCTATGAGTTTGAGAGGTTGTCAGGTGAAATGTTCGGTAATGTCCACTAGAGCCAGTAAATGGCTCTGCCTTGCTGGCTTTCGGTCTGCTGGATCTGTCAGTTAATGATCTAGGGACACTGAAGTCTCCAGGTGTATTGCTGGGTTTGTCTCTTTCTCTGTGTAGTTGTTTTAGTTTTTCCTGCCATGTTTTAATGCTTGTTTCAGTGTATGTATCTTAATGAATGTTATAGCTTCTTGGAGTATTTTCCTCCCTATCCCTGATAGGTTTTCTTGCTCTTAAGTCTCTTTTTGTCTGAAGCTAATGTAGCTGCTTCACCTTTCTTTTGACAACTAGGTGTTAATTGGGGTGTTTCCCTTTATCCCTTTCTTTTTTGGGTAGAGACACAGGTTGAACCCCAGGGCCTTATTCCTGCTAAGTGCATCTTCTGTACTGACCTACAGCTCCAGTCTGAATGTTTCCTTTTACTTTTAATCTGTCTTTATATTTAAAAACACATAGTTGGGTATTATTTATTTACTCACTATTTTCTGTCTTTTAGTTGTTCTGTTGTTTGGTCTTGTTTTGTTTTGCTTAGTTTGGTTTGGTTCTTTTTAGATAGGCTCTTGCTATGTAGTTTAGGCTGGTCTTTAACTCACTATGTATAACTAGACTGCCCTCAAACATGAGGGGCTCCTCCTGCCTCAGCCTCCCATGTGCTGGGATTATAGGTGTGTGCCACCTTGCCCAGCAAGTTTGCATATTAAATGATTCACATTTAAAGAGATTACTGATACAGTTGTATTAATATCCACCATACTGTTTTGTTTTGTTTTTTCGGTACCAGGGATTGAACTGGACCCTGAATTTGCCAGGCAAGCACTTATTCTACTGAGCTATCTCCCCAGCCCCACGCTGTATTTTTAAAGACACTTGTTACTTGATTTGGCCTTTGTCTGTCCTTCTGGCTTTGACTGTCCTCTCTTATACTGCCTTTAATTTAAAACAAAACAAAAAAAAAACCTCCTGTGATGTTCCAACTTTGCAGTGTATGTTTCGAACTGCTGTAAGACCACTTTCAAATACCAGCATGCTCTCCACTCCTTGCACGTGTACAGTGGGTACCCTCAGCTCTTCCTCAGTGTCTGTCCCTCAAACCGTAATCACTCACATAGATTGTTACCCGTTATGGTTTTGAAAAAACACGTGTTGATTAGGTTAAGAGAAAAATACTTAACTTCTGTTAATTATTTCTGTAACACTTTCTTTGTTTAGATCCAAGTTTCTAACATTTTTATGTTTTCGTTTTTTTTTTTTTTTTTTTTTTTTAATTTTTATTTATTTGTGTGTGTGGGGGGCCAGCTCAGCCCACCAGGGGGCAGGGCTGGCTGGCATGTGGTGCTGGGGGATCCAACCGCAGTCCCTGTGTCTGCCAAGCTTGTTCCAAGTAGGTGCTTTAGACCACTGAGCCATCTCGCCAGCCCACATATGTTTTCTTTCTCTGTGAAGAATTTCTTTTTTTCTTTTTCTTTGGTTTTGGTTTTTGGTTCCTTCCCTCCCTTGGCTGGCTAGTGCATGTTGTCTCTCCTTGCCTGTCTGGCTCTCGCTGTCTCTTGCTCTCTCCTGTGCTCGCTCCCTTTCGCTCGCTCGCTCGCGCGCGCTCTCTCTCTCTCTCTCTCTCTCTCGCTCTCTCGCTCTCTCGCTCTCGCGCTCTCGCGCGCTCTCTCTCTCTCTCTCTCTCTCTCTCTCTCTCTCTCCCCTCCCCCTCCCTCCCTCTCTCTCTCCTTAAGAGTACCCATTTGTTCTTGCATGTTGCATACATTTTGCATTAGATCCTTAGCATCATAATAAAAATTAGTTTAAATTTCCAGTCTGATTGTTTTTTAAATAAGTTGGGGTTTGTTCGCTTTTCATTGTGTTGGCTTCAGTTCTGTTCAATTCTGTTGTTGCAGCAGGATCATCTGGTGGGTGTGGTAGCCCACACCTCTAATCCAAATGCTTTAGTTTGAGCCAGGAGTACTGCACTGAGCTCAAGGCCAGCCTGTGCTACATGGAGACCCTATTTCAAACAAGTAACCCGAAGCCCAGCATGGGGTCGCCTGCTGGACTCTGGCAGTCCTCAGTGTAGCTCCTGAAGAGCTGAGGCTGTAGTAACGTGCCACCAGGCCCAGCTCTCTTTCTGATGGCTTACTTTGTATCACTGACTGTGTAGGCATTGGCATGGGTAGTCTTGTGTTTTACACTTTACAAACCTTACAAGGTTTTGTTGAAAGACATGATACTATTTCAGTGTGAACTGCAACAGACCTCTAGTAGTTTTGTGTTCATCTGGCTAGGAGTCAGGCTGTATTTGATATTTGCTCTAACTATAGGTGTCAGAGTTTTCCGTTTCTTTGTATTTCTTTAGTGTTATAACTCAAAAATGAGGCAGGCTCAAAAAGAAAACAAGCGCTTTATTTTAGCTGGTACTCAGCAGCAGACACCCCGGCAAGACGCTGAGGTGTGTGCCGGGAGGATGAGGGGAGTGGGTATCTAAGCCAGTAAACCACAAAAGCTGACGTCAAGGCTTCATCTAGGGACTACAGTTGAAAAATTACCTGTTTCTAATGAACAATAACAGGTACAGTGGTGGGTACAGTTTATAGCTGGGTACGAGGGCAAGATCAGGGCATTGGGCCGGAACTAGATTCAGGTGTGCACAAAGGCCAGCGTGAGAAAGGCCCAACTGCAGGTTCTCAAGTAGAGAAAGGGCACAGTGGAAAGTTACAGCATTTAGAATGGCGCATACAGAGCAAGATGGCACCCGTCAGGTTGTACCAGTTAGTAAAGTTACAGTGGAAGCTTGTAGAGTTACAAAGTTGGAATCAATTGCACAGGTTAAAACAGTTAGAAACTCCTTTTTAAATGTAGTCTGTCTTGTTACTCTCAGTTCTAATCCACTATTATTATCACACTGGTGCTTTATTGATGTGGTGGTAGCTAAATGTTTGGTAACCTAATGATTGAATCTCACTTTGGTTTTTTGGAGACAGGATCCTTGTAGTGTAGTTCACGCTAGCCTTGAACATTTGACAATCCTCCCGCCTCAGCCCACTTCCTGCCTTAGCTGCTCCATTCTTGGGATTACAGGCATGTACAAGTGTGCTCAGCTCACTTTTTAAAAGGTAGGCCTTCAACTGAGGGCTGTAACTTTTGAGTGTGAAATCTAGGGGAGGGACTGGAGCTATCCAGCAGTGATCCAGTACTTGGCGGGTGTGTACAAGGCAGAATAAGCAGAGTGGGGGGTGCTCACTTTCCCGTCTCCCTTCCCATGAGGTAGGTCTCCACCAGAGCGGGCTCCTATAAAGCCCATTACTTCCTCCTTCCTTCCTAGGAAGCAGTTTTTCTCCAGACTTCACTGTGAGAATGCAGTGAGGATTCTGGAGGTGAGAGTCTGTGTAGTGACATGCCTTAGGAGCAGCTCGTTCATCTGGGGCGTCCTGAAATTCGCCAGCTCCTTTCTGGGAGGATTTTTCTGCACTCCTGCCTCCAGCAGTATGCTGTTAATTTTGGGGGTCCACATACCTCCAGCTTTAATGGTGGTGGTTTTCCTATTGCTTCACTTCTCTCATTTAATATAATGTGTAAGAGGACTTCATTTTCAGTCTATTTAGCTTGTTTCATGTTGTGAGGATAAAAAGTAATGGCTTCAAACTCTACATACCTGTGAGGAAGCTACTTCATCACGTATCCTTGTTTGTGTACCCTCTTTGTGCAGTGTTGACTGTTAGCTTGTAATTGCAATATGTAAGTGATACATTTTTTAATAACCTGTAAGAGCCAGACATGGTATAATTCTGACACTCGGGGCTGAAGCAGTAGAGTCACCGTGAGTTCAAGGCGAGCCTAGGCTACAGAGCAATACTTTGTCACAAAAACAAAGAAGATTAAAGAAAGACCTAACTTATATTTGACCAGAGTAACTCTGCTTTTTGTTTTATATGTACTGGTAAAAAGTAGTATGTTTGAAAAGAAGATTCTATTATATAAAACACTTGAAGACCAACTTTCTAGAATGTGTTACTCATTATAGATCTTAAATAACTGCTGAAAGGATAAATATTTCCCTTTAAGACAAATACAGTTTATATTAGTACTCAAAAAACCCTATCATTAAAGGCCAGACCAGAAATATAGAAACTATCAAAATGCTTTGAAACATTTCCAGTGTAAAAGTTCTCTGCTTATGAAATAAAACTTTTACTTGAAAGTAATAAAATTGATATTCTTTGACTATCTAGGAAATTAAGCAGTGTGGAATGTCAAAATGCTGGGTTCCTGCTGAACCTTAATACTCAGCAGTTCCAGTAGACAGAAGGCTCCTCATCCTGCCTCCGTCATCTCTTGCTTTTCCAGTATCTATGTATTCTGAACATTTTAGTTTGGTTTTTTTGTTGTTGTTGTTGTTGGTTTAGTTTTTGGTGTTTTGTTGAGACAAGGCCTTACTATGTAGTTTAGGCTGACCTGGAAGTTGTGGTGATCTTCCTGCCTCAGCCTTCAAACAGCTGGGATTGCAAGCATTGCACCACCATATCTGGCTTGCTTTGCATTTCTTTCTTTTAAGATGTATTTATGTGTGCCAGGGAGATGGTTCAGTGAAATAAGCATGCTTCCCTGGCAAGGGTGAGGGCCTGAGTTCAATCCTTGGTTCTGCGAAGGAAAAAAAAAAAAAGATGTATTTATGTATTTGGTATAGGATATTGCTACATGGTTCAAACTTAAGTGATCCTCCTGTCTCAGCCACCCCAGTGCTGGGATTACCTGGTGCACCACCAGGCCCACTTTCAGTGGCCATGTCAGTGCGGGGCTGGCATGGCATGTGGTACCAAGGATCGAACATGGGTCCTTGCACATGCTAGGCAGGCGCTTACACCACTCAGCTATCTCCCCAACACTGCTTTGCATTTCTTTAGCTTGACTCTGCAATATCAAATTTTAAAATTTAGCTACTCCATCTAATAAATTTGGAAACCTTTAACTACTTGTCACTTCTGTATGATTATTATAACCAGCTTCATTCATAGTTATGTTTTATCTCAAACCATCATGACAATGAATAAATGGCTTCTGTGACCCGAGCAAAGAGAGTGAGTTAAAGGAAAGTAGCATATTTTAGTGTTGGACAAGTAGATTGAACACTTAAAGTCTCTGTTGTCTTAAAAATCGTATAAGGGGATGGGGAGATGGCTCAGTAGAATAGGCACTTGCCTGGCAAGCGCAGGGTCCTGAGTTCAATCCCCGGTACTGCAAAGAAAAAAGAAATTCATATATATATAGCAAATCTGAAGCAGCTGGTTCACGCTCCTGTGTTCTTCCCCCACCCCAAATCTTGTTTTCATGTAAACGACATTAAATAAAGGACTCCCTCTCCCCCTTAAAAAATCATATATAAATATACACACACATAATTATGTATATTCAATAATTAAAATTGACTTAAAGAGCTATTCCTTTAGGGTGGTCCAGTTTTTGTTTGTTTGTTTTGAATCAGGATCTTGCTGTGTAGTCCAGGCTGGACTCGAACTCATTGTGATGCTCCTGCCTCAGCCTCCCAAGTGCTGGAGTTGTAGGTGTATGCCACCATGCCCAGAAAGATTATCCTTTTTAAAGTATTACAAGTAATATTAATTTTATATACTGCAAAATACTTTAGAAATAGAAATCAGTTTGACTAACGGACAGTAGTACATTCAGATTTTGGGGTAAATGTGCATAGAGTTTGTCATTCACTCCTTCATGACGAAGGTGCATTCTGAGCAATGTGTCTGGAGTGATTCCTTCATATACATGCAGGGAGTGCACTTAGAAGAGTGCTGGGTCACAGCACACAAGGTACGTGGGCCAGCCGCAGTCGTCCCATTGTTGAGTATTGTGTACTGTAAATAACTGTAGGTGCTATACTTTCATACTCCTGGCATCGTGGTTTATTTATTCATACTGTTACCACCACAAACAAGTGAGTAATGTCTGATATTAGGCTGCCACAGTAGCTGCAAGGTCCCTGGGTGATAGGAACTTTTCCATTTCATTATAGTCTCATGAGACAGTGCAGTCTGTCATTTAACAGAACATGTTGTTCATGGCTGTATTGGAGCTAATGAATTAATAGCATGTAGGCCAAGGCTTCATGGCAGTGGGAATGCTTCCTCCTGGCATTTGTTAGTCCCCATCAGAGACCTAAAGTAGTATATTTTGTGTCATAGTCTGCTGAGTACTGAACCTGAAAGACAGTCCATAATGGCTGTCCTGACTTTAATTTCACAATAAAACTCTTTAGGTGTGATGAATATGACTGGAAATGAAATGTGTGATCAGTACTTTTTAACATTGCCTTTTATACATTTTTTTTTTAGTGCAGGGTACATTCTGTACAGGGTCTCACTCCTGTTTTCAACTTCCCAAGCGTTGAGATTACAGGAGTGTGCCACCATGCTCAGTCTCAGTCGCTGCCTCAGCGCATCCCAGGGGCGAAATCAAACCTCAGACCCCTGCACCTGCCTAAGCAGGTGCTTTAATCTGCTGAGCTATTTGGCTGGACCTATACTTTTTTGATTAAATTTTAAAATGTCTATCATCTCCTTTTTTTAAAAAAATTTAGGACAGGGTGTTCAGGTTCTCACTGAGTAGATCAGACTCATAGCGATCCTCCTGTTTACAGCCTCCCAAGTGCTAGAATTACAGGCACTCACCACCACGCCCAGTCTCACTTGCTGTCTTAATGCGTCGCAGGGGTCGAGGCCAACAGGCAGGCCCAGGGATCCAACTTCTGGTCCCTGGGTCTGCCTAAGCAGGCGCTTTCATCTGCTGAGCTATTTGGCCGGCCGATTTTCCTGAATTAGGACGTTAGACCTGTGCCTCACATGCTCATATGAACATGCCTACATTTGAACTTGTCATATGTTCATATGATGACTGTTAAACAAATTGGAAAGGTCTCTGGCATAGGCTGATGATACAGAGAGCCGCCTTACTGTCTTGTAATTGGAGCCTTCTGATATATTGGCTGTCATGACCCAGGCGTGCAGGCGTCTCAGAGCCTGTAATTTCAGTGTGTGGGAGGCAGAGGTTGGGGATGGCTGTGAGCTTGAGGCCAGCCTGAACTGCATGGCGAGGTACTGTCTCAAAAATCAAAATAATAATACATACTTTAGTCTGGATTCCAGTGATGTTTGTCATTCACTGTTACAGGGTTTTTTGGGGGAGGTGTTGTTGTTCTTGTTGCAGTCCTCGTAATACTGAGGATTAACCCCGGGTCCCATACATGTTAGGCAAGTACCATACCACTAAGTTGCCCAGAATGACCTCCAGCCTCACGTCACTGAGATTACAGAGGTGTGCTGCCATGCCCAGCCCTCTGCCATGTTGATAAAGGAGAACTCTGCCTGCCTGCACGTTTACGTCCTCTGTCTCATACTCAAGACGTTTGTGCTGTTCAACCCAAGTAGTGAACAGGATATGAAGTTGGAGAAATGAGAGATGCTACTTCTTAAACATAAATGGGCATACAAAATATCAACTCAACTAAAATACTAAGCTGGCCAAAATGTATTGACTTCAAATTGTTGGACTGGGTAAGCTAGAGTTATTACTGTCCATTATAAGATGAAATCTAATGAGTGCCTCAGCAGGTTCTTAAAAGCACAAGAGCATGGATATTGGTTTTTTAGATAATCTTTTATTGTGTTTTTAAAAGTTATTTCACTTGTCCTCAAGACATCCTTAGGTGATCTTACTGAAGAGAGAATTAGCAGTGAAGATACTAAACTTAAAGCAAATAGCCAGAAGCGTTCAGTGCAGTTGAAAGAGTCAGTGTGGGTGTATGAGGAAAACGAAGTAAAGATTGGCTTGCCTGGTTATGATATATATTAACCTATGAAGAATAGGAGGTTCGGGCCTGGTGAGATGGCTCAGTGGTCTAAAGCACCTACTTAGAACAAGCTAAGCCAAGTAAAGCACAGGGACCACAGTTCAATCCTCCAGCACCACATGCCAGCCAGTCCCGCCCCCTGGTGGGCTGAGCTGGCCACACACACACAAAATAAATAAATAAATGTTTAAAAAAAAAAAAAAAATTAAAAAAAAAAAAAAAAGAATAGGAGGTTCTCTGTTCTGAAGAATACATGTGAATATCGGAACTGTTGTGCTTCTCTGTTGCGTAGGTGGTTCCAGACCCCCTCGCAGGTTTTCTACCACGCAGCGACTGAGCATGGAGGGAAGGACGTGTATCCAGGGCAGTGTCTTTGGGAAGGTTGTGAGCCTTTTCAGCGACAGAGGTTTTCCTTTATTACACACTTACAGGTACACTTCCTTCATGCTGCTTGCTTAGTGACTCGGCTGCTGCATTAATGATCTTGATGTGTATTCTCTGACTTCCTTTTTCTCAAAAAGGATAAGCACTGTTCAAAGGATGCCCTGCTTGCAGGATTAAAACAAGATGATCCAGGACAAGCAGGAAATCAGAAATCTTCCGCTAGGTAAGAAAAATGAGTTTATTTCCTGTTTATGTTCCTGCCCAGCATAGGAACAGTAAAAGGCAGTTTAGCATGTCAGGAAAGTTGCAGCTGGGTTCTGGTCCAGTTACACCGCCACCTCGCTGTGAGAGCCTGTTCGGCTTGCTGGCGTGCTCTCGGCCACACTCTTCACCTGGCTGGACAGTGTGGTCTATAAGGAGACCGTGAGCCAGGCACAATGCTGGCACTCCTAAGACTGCAGCAAGAGCAGCTCCACGTTAGGGCCAGCCAGAGCGACATGGTGAGACCTGTCGCAAGCAGACAGCAGCACCAAAAAGGAGTCCTTTGCACCTCGAACATTTGGATTCTACTGTGTTGATTCAGTGCAATAGCAAACGATAAGCAAGAAGTGCTTTATAAATTGGAAGTACTGTGTGTGGTGCTCTGTCTTTGTATTTTGAACTCAGGATCTTTATATGGAGCTGTATCCCTAGCCCTGTAAAGATTGTTGGAGACAGTCTGAGTTTCCCAAGCTGGACTTGAGCTCATGATCCTCTTGTCTCAAATTCCTGAACCACTGGGATTATAGGTGTATACCACTGCATCTAGCAGTTCTTTTGTCTTTTAAGGGATAAATGTATATTTGATAATGATAGAGCTCTTCATATTTTTATAATATGTCACAAACACTGGTTTTTAATTAAAAGGTGACTTTTACATCATATTGTTTAACTTCATATCAGAAATACCCCACTTCATAGTGTGAACATAGTAAAAGCTGTGTGGACTTTCATAGCGTCGGAGCCACGTTACGTATTCATGAGTGCTCTTCCTGGGCTGCCTCCCAGAGCTCTGGGATTGTAGCACAGGTTAGCCGCTTGGCCAAAAATGTCAGCAGTAATTTAAGCCTGATTGTGTATAAAACTCTCTCTGCAGTCCTCCATTCTATACAATTATAAAATGATAAAGGATTGAATTTTTGTTGTTGTTGTTGTTGTTGTTTTATTTTTGTTTTTGTTTTGGCGGAACCAGGGATTGAACTCAGGCCCTTGAGATTGCCAGGGAAGCGCTTATTCCACTGAGCCATCTCCCCAGCCCAAATGAATTTTTTTAAAATACGTATTTAGTACAGGGTCTCACTGTGTAGATCGGACTCATAGTGATTCTCCTGTTTTCAGCCTCCCAAGCACTGGGATTACAGACGCATGCCACCGGTCTCAGTTGTCATCTCAGCACTTCCGGGGCGGGGCTGGCACAGCACGACAGGGATGGAACCCTGGCCTCTGTGCTCTGCCTCAGCAGGCGCATTAGTCTGCTGAGCTATCTGGCCAGCCCGAATGAATGATTAAACAATAATGAAAAGCAAGATTCTGCAAGAGAGCAGTGGCTGAAATGTAGTGTGGAGTATACTCCTGCCACCGTAGCTTTGGCCCTCTTGTCCTCCCGCCTTCCCGGCGCTGCGATCATAGGCATGCACCACGGTCCTTCCTGGATGACTTGTGCCGGTTCACTTCTGAGCAATGCTGCTTTGCTTTGTATACACCTCACCTCGTAGTTTTGCTCTATAAAAATCCCTAGAAAAAAGCCAGGTCCTTGGCAACGCACACAGGTCCCCTTCTGTTTGTCTCGGACAGAAGCTGTCTTTCCCCAGTAGATTCTGCGCATAAATAACTTTGACACTGGGTTGGAGTTGTTTTTTTTGCCAGCCTGTCCAGCATATTAACTTTAAAGATGAGCTATCCAGGAGAGTCTGTTGTTTGCTCTGAAATGACAGACTGGAAATACAGTGCCAGGCAGTCCCGTTAAGGGTTGGCCATGGGCCTTTTATGTATCAGGTGTCCAAAATGTCAAAGTAGCCATGTCCTGGGGCTGGCCGGCTAGCTACGTGGCGTGTGTGTGTGTGTGTGTGTGTGTGTGTGTGTGTGTGTGTGTGAGAGAGAGAGAGAGAGAGAGAGGGAGAGGGAGAGGGAGAGTACGTGCGCTTGCACAGCACCACACTGACCGTCTGCTCTGGTCCACCTAGGCAGCCAGCTGCCGGGGGCACCAGTGTGGCCCCCAGAGCACAGAGGGCCATCGCAAACCACCCCAGCGCTGCGCTCATGGCTCTTAGGAGAGGAGCGAGAAGCCTTGTCTTTCGGGACTTTACAGTAAGCATGCCTTGAAAGCCTTGCCCGTGAAGGTGGGAGCCCCGTGCGATTTGGGTCTTTATGCTGTTTTTATATTTCCCTTTCTTTTTAAGGATGAAAAAGAGGGACCAATAACTAAACACATCCGACTAACAGCTGCCTTAATATTAAAAAATATTGGTAAATACTCAGAATGTGGCCGCAGGTGAGTAAACCTGTCTTCCATAGCAAAGTGAATTTAAATTACTATTACATGTAAGTTTACCTAATTTGGCTTCTCTATTTTATAAACTGTTTACCTCATCAATTTTGTGGAAAAATCAAAAGTTTCATGCCAAAGTGTTGAAAGCCAAAAACACAAAGAACTGAAACAACCCATAGTAGTCTTTTCACTAGTCTCGCTAAGCATCTTGCTGGCCGTAGAATTAGCATAGCAAGTAGCACTCCTAAAGGGAGGATCAAGAGCCGCTTGGAGGGATGGAGGAGTTGGCTGTGGGTACTGTGTGAAATCACAATGACTCGCTTGATGGCTGACTTCTAAAGGAATCTTTAAAAGTGGCATAGATAGTGCCAAGATTCGCTGTTCATGCTTTAGAGTATTTAAACATTACTTTCTGGTGGACTTAAGAAAATAATCAAGATTTAGTTAGTAGTTATTGAAACTAGAAATAATACTTTTTTTTTGTATTTTAGAGGGGTCTACAGGGTGCTCAGGGTCTCACTACTAAATTGGACTCGCTGTTTACAGCCTTCCAAGAGCTAGGATAGCAGGACTTGCCACGACGCCCAGTCTCAGTTGTGATCTCAGCTTGTCCCAGGGGCAGGGCTGGCACAGGCATGACAGGCCTGGGGATCAAACCCACAGCCCCTGAACCTGCTTGCAGGTGCTTTAATCCCCTGAGCTATTTGGCCAACCCTAGAAATAATACTTTAATCATTGGCAGAGGAAATGTGGAATGCCTAAAGCTGTTTTTGTCGTGTTCCTCTTGCAACTATTTTTTTTTGTTTTTTTAAAATTCTTGTTAGTAGATGTTCATAGTATATGTCACATTCATTGTGGGGAGTTGGTACATATACATACTGTATCTTAATTCTTTCTTAAGCTTATTTTTTTTAATGACCTTCCTTCCTTTCTTTCCTTCTTTCTTTGGTGCAGGGGCTCACTACACAGCTCAGACATGTAGTGATCCTCCTGTCTCAGCCTACCCAGCACTGGGATTACAGGTGTGCGCTATCATGCCCAATTTGGGTACCAGCACAGCGTGGGATCAAGCTCAGGTCCTTGCGTTTGCCAAGATGTTTAGACCACTGAGCTATCTTTCAGCCCTTCTTATTGTTTGTTATTTAGTATTGTTTAAAAACCAGCTTGCAGGCTGAGTTGTACTGATACATGCCTATAATCCCAGTACTTGGGAAGCTGAGGCAGGAGAATCAAAGCTATCCTGGGCTACATCGCAAGTTCAAGACCAGCCTACACTACATAGTGAGACCCTGCCTCAAAAAAAAAAAATCTTGCAAAAATTCCTGAAAATTGGTTGTCACAAACTGATCCCAGCCCCAGCTGTGCACCGTGCAGATTTGGAGTGAGCAGTAGTATAGCAAGGGTGTGCACCACTTGCCTCTACCAGGTCCACAGGAACAGGCCGAGTGACTTCACTTCTGCACACCTCATGCCACTGCCTTGTCCTGAATCAGTGGCCCCTCCGCCGCACAACCCACACTCCGCCCAGTCTGCCCTCGTTATTCTCTTCCCTCTCCGTGCCACTCCTCCCTGTGGAACTAAAAATTTCACTCAGATTTAAGTGGGCTAGGCTTAGCTCAAGCTTGGAGTCCTCCTTCCTCAGCCTCCCCCGTGGCTGGAGTCGCAGGCATATAGTACCCCATCTGGTCAAATAGCCGTGGAATGGACTGTAGTTTTTCCTACCGTAACTTTTTACCCTGCTCAAAGTCTTCTTTGGTATCTGTTGAAATGATCTTTGGGCCAGCCAAATAGCTCATCGGATTAAAGTGCCTGCAACCAGGTTCAGGGGCCAGGGTTTGTGCCAGCCCCTCTCCCAGTGTCTGGTGAGACAGCAATGGAGACTGGGCGTAGTGGCACACACCTTTAATCCCAACACATGGGAGGCTGCGAACAGGAGAATCACTGCAAGTCCGATCTAGTAGTGAAGACTCTGAACACCCTGTAGACCCTTCCCTAAAATACAAAAAAGAAAAAAGATCTCTGATTGGATTTTCCAGTTAAGAAAAGTGGTGGTAAGTACAGAAGAAAAATGTGAATTTGACTGTCACATTTTTGAACATGAATATAAAACTAAAATTTTAAAAAGTACTTACAATAACAAGTAGTTATTATAACAAGTGCATCAACTATTCTTTAAATGAACAAGTTTTTGTAGCAGTGTAGGTAATGATACCCAGGGCCTTATGAATACTAGAGTAGAAAAATTCTTAATACTTCGTCAAGGGCTAGTCAGATAGCTCAGTGGACTAAAGTGCCAGAGTTCGATCCCTGGCCTGCTCTGCCTGTCCCGCCCCCTGGGGCATGCTGAGAATGTGATTTGAGACTGGGCGTGGTGGCCAGCACTTGGGAGGCCGCACACCGGTGATCACTATGAATCTGATCGAGGTGTTGAGACCCTGGAGGCCCTGTGCTAAATATATACACACACACACACAAATTACGAAATAAATACTTAATGAAAAGTCTTCAGAAAAAGAAGAAATGAAAAGGCTTGGTGAACATAGCGAGAACTGGTATTTTCCTGCTTCATTTATAATATAGTTTCTTGTTTAGCCAACCTGAATTTCTTTCCTGATCTCACTATGCTTTCTCATGTTTCACCTTTTCGTTTCATTATTCCTGTGGTCCTCCTGTTTTGGCTGGAATGTTTTTCTTGTATTACTATAGTCAGTTCAGGATTCAGGCATCTAGGAGCTTCTTTGTCCATAGCTTTTACTAACAAACACTCCTGTCCCCTCTGAACTGACTCTCCCTCTGTTTCTGTATCTTAAAGTATGTAACTTCTAACCTCATTGTTTTCTAAGGGGTTTGGGGCGGCTGTCCCTCCTGCTGAGCTGGGTGTGCGTTTTGTGTGATTAAGCCTGGCTGCCTGCGTGCTGCCTGTGGCTGCCTTCCACCTGCTGTGCTGCAGGCTCCACCTGCCTTCCACTCGCCCTCCTCCCCTTCGGGCCTGGCCTAGGGCGTGCAGTGTGCTCCCTGCCTGTGTCCCTCGTGTGGCGTGCTGCCTGGGTAGATGGTGAGCTCACCAACCAAATACTTACTGAATGGCTGGTATATTGTCTACACGAGGCCAGGTATTTCAGAAAGAACAATGGAAATCAGCACTCCATGTGGTATGTGATTGATAGTCACACAGAAGGGGAAAAGCTCATAACTTCATTTTGTGCTGAGTTCAGATCTTGAATTTGGGTAGTAAATTAGAACTGCCAAAATAATTTTGTTACTGTTTCTTAGAGCTTTTTCCTTCATATTGATAGGCCACTTTAGGCTTATAATGAGGCCTCTCTGTCTAGGCCTAAGCACATATGAAGCTAGAATTTTTCTTTTAAAAATAGTTAAAGATGACCTTCAACTCACTACGTAACCCCCTGAAACTCCTGGTAATCCTGCCTCAGGCTTCAGAGTGCTGGGATTATAAATGTGCACCTACACATCTGTCCGACGTTTTCATTTTACTGTTCTTGTGCCCGTGGATTGTTTTATCTATGAATTACCAGTGTTCGAGTGTTTTCTAGTATCTTCTGTTCCTGTGATCTTAGAACAATGAAATCAGGGCCGGGGAGATGGCTCAGTGGAATACGCACTTCCCTGGCAAGCGCAAAGGCCTGAGTTCAATCCCCGGTTCCGCCCAAAAAAAGGAACAATGAAATCATAAGACTGGAAACAGTCCCATTAAATTCTTCCCGTTCATCTTCCCAGTCCAGGTTGAAGTCCTCAGGTTCAGTACCGCTTTCGACAGCTCCTGTGATGGGAAGCTCTGCTTGAACGAAAACACTTGACCATCTAGCAGATCCCGATGTGCGAACAGTGTAGGAAATTACATCTCTAGTAGAGTAAATACAAGGTGTAATGATTTTAGACTAAATCATTTTTTACTTAATAACATTTAGATCAACAGGAAGCTATGTAAAAGTTAATCTTTATTCTAAAGTACAGAATTCTGAACAGAATGAAAAGTCAGCAGTTCTTTATTTGAAATTCAGAATCTGTAGATTGAATAAAGTGTTGTGTGCGGCCCTGCACCCCCCTTAAGCTCAAGCCTGAAGACGCCCAGTATTCTGACACTACACTCTTTCCAGACCTCCTTACCTCCTCCCACTTCAGCCAGGGGTACAATTCTAAACTGAAAAATAGGTTTATTTATTTATTTATTTATTTTGCTGAACCAGGGACTGAACTCAGGCCCTTGCGCTTGCCAGGGAAGCGCGTATTTTACTGAGCCATCTCCCGGCCCCATAGTTCCTTGAAAAAGCTTAGCGCACAACTTCAGGGTCTTTAGCACCCAGCCTTACTGTTAGTGTGTGAACCTTTGTCTTCCTACCTCCAGAAGCTCTTGCAAGCGCCTCTGTTTCTGACAGTCTCAGTTTTCATGATGCTGATTATACATGGGGTCTTTTTTTTTTTTTTTTTTTTTTTCTTCTTTAAGGGAGACCTTGTGGCTGGTTTTGTTGGTGTTTTGGTTTGGGTTTTTTTGAATGCAGGCTCTCAGTATGCAGTCCAGGCTGGCCTTGAACTCCTAGCCTCTTGAATGCTGGGAGTACAGGCATACAGCACCACGCCCACCCAGCCTCCTTAGGACATTTTGATATATTTTTTGTTGTGTAATGTTTAAATCAGGTTAAACCTGTCTCCAGCATTTATCATTTCTTTGTTGTGAAAATACAGTGTGCAGAATCCTGTCTTGAGATGCACTGCCTGTCATCGTTGCCTTCCATTGGCCTGCCACAGCCTCTGCTCCTAGCAGCACAGTCCTACTGCAGCCGGGCCTCTCCCCCTCCGCCCGTCATTCTCTCCAGCCTCTGCTAACCAGCCGCCCGCTCTCACAGCTGCGAGCTCACCTCCTTCCGGCTGCGCATCTGAGCGCCATCCGGTGCCGCTCATCTTTCTGAGTGGCCTCCTTCTCCAATACAGTGATCCTCATTACCGTCTGTATTTTTGTAAAAGATACGTGCCTCATTTTTCTCCCTCAGTGGGAGGATATGCTTGAATTTTGTAGCTGTTGGAGACGTGGCTGCAGGTGTGGCTGTGCACCTGCTCAGAGGATGGCTGAATCACGTGGGGTTGTGTTTTCAGTGTCCCACACAGTCCTCCCTAGTGGCTGTGCCTGTTTACGTCTGCAGCAGTGCTGGTGCTCGCTCCTCTCCACCTGCACGTAGTAGTGGTTGTCTTCATCTTTTCAGTAATAGTCGGTTGTCGTCACAGTGAAGTAGGACTACACTGTGGATCAGATTTGCATCAGTGATGTTGAGCATTTTTTCTTATACCTCTTAGCCATTTTTGTATCTTTTTTTAAAAATGTATTTGGTTGTTGCAGAGTCTCACCACCGAGCTTGAACTCGTAGTGATCCTCCTGCTTTCAGCCTCCCCAGCACAGGATTACAGGCGTGCGCCACCACACCCAAACTCAAGACAGCTCAGCACACCTGGGGCAGGGCCAGCATGGCATGTGGTGCTGTGGTTCTAACCATGGTCCCTATGCTTGCCTAAGTAGGTGCTTTAGTTCACCAGCTATCTCAAAAACTGGCCCCCATATCTTTTATCTATTTTTGCTATCATTCTTTTACTACTTGGGCTTATTGTCCTCCTTCTATCCCATGTTTAAGATTGAACCCAGGGCTCTCCCACTAAGCTAAGTCCACTGCAGCTTTTTTTTTTTTTAATTTTTTTTTTTTTTTTTTGTATTTTAGAGAAGGGTCTACAGAGTGTTCTGGGTCTCACTACCAGATCGGACTCACAGTGATTCTCCTGTTCACAGCCTCCCAAGAGCTAGGATTACATTTGTACACCATCATGCCCAGTCTCAATTGCTGTCTCACAGCAGGCCCGGGGAGCAAACCCCTAGCCCCTGCTCCTGCTTGCAGGTGCTTTAATTTGCTGAGCTATTTGGCTGGCCCTTTATTTTTAATTTTAAAACAGGGTCTTCCTAAGTTGTTCAGGGTAGGCTCAAATATGTGATCCTCCTGCCTCAACCTCCCAAAATGCTGCTTTTACAAGACATGTGTCACCATGCCTGGCTATTTTTTATTTATTTTATTTCTTTTTTTTTTTTAATTTATTTATTTATTTATTTATTTATTTTACATTTATTGTGGGGGTGGCCAGCTCAGCCCACCAGGGGGCGGGGCTGGCTGGCATGTGGTGCTGGGGGATTGAA
>NW_004524676.1:5856639-5861639 GCF_000260255.1 Octodon degus
GAACCGCGGTCCCTGTGCTTTGCCAAGCTTGTTCCAAGTAGGTGCTTTAGACCACTGAGCCATCTCTCCAGCCCCTTATTTCTTTTTTTTAATGTATTTAGTACAGGGTCTACCGAGTCTCACTGCACAGATCAGATTCATAGTGAACCTCTTGTTTTTCGCCTCCCAAGCGCTGGGATTACAGGTGGGGGCCACCAGGGCCAGTCGCGATGGTCTCAGCTCACCCCAGGGGTGGGGCCAGCATAGCAGGCCAGGGATCAAACCCAATTTTTTGTTTCTAAATCAAAAAGTTTTTGAGACTGGGCATAGTGGCACGCCTGTAACCCCAGCTCTTTGGAGGCTGTAAACAGGCAGATCACTAAGAGTCTGATCTAATAGTGAGACCCTGAACACCCAGTAGACCCTTCCCTAGAATACAAAGAAAGGGGAAAAAAAGGGTTTTTTTTTTTTTTGGTTTTTTTTTTTTTTTTTTTTTTTATGGCAGAGTATAGAGGTTTTGGAGTTCCATAGGTATTATGGATTTTGTTATAGTTTGTAAATGTTACTTCCCACTCTGTATGTCATTTTCTTGCCCTGATGATTGTGTCCTCGGCTTACAGAAGCTTTTAGGTTTGATGTAATCCTGTTTGTCTCATTTTTTCTTGCATTTCCTTGCTGTTGGGAGCTTGCCTAGTTCTACCCATTCCAGTATCCCAAAGCAATGCTTGCCTAGCAAGCTGGAAACCCAGGGCTTATTCCTCAGCACCAAAAAAAGAGAAAAAAAAATACACCTCCCCTAAAAAAGGTATCCTAAAGCTTTTCCAATATATTTTATTGTAGTAGGTTTATACTTTCAGATCTTATAGACTAAACCCAGGGCTCTCTGCATGCCAGGAGCACTCTGCTACTGAGCTGGGTGTTTTAGGATTCGCCTGGGCTGGCCCGGAGCTTGCACTCTTGTGCCCAGCTCCGGAGTAGCAGGGATCATTGGTAGAGGCCAGCACCCAGTCCTTGGGGTGGTTTTGTAACTGGGGACAAGACAGAAGTACAGTTTCATGTTTCTCATGGAAATACTCAATTTTCCCAGAAGGATGAACCGAAAGGACTGCTTTTCCTGTGTGTGTCCTTTTCACCTTTGTTGGAAATCAGTTGGCCAGAGAGATGCATGGCTTTACTTTTAGGCTCTGTTTGGCTTATGTTTGTTTTTGTGCTAAGAGCATGCTGTTTTAATTACTACGGTTTTACAGGATATTTGCAAAGGAAATGTTCTTTTCATTGAAGTGGGTGTTTCATTTTAGTGGATATTTCTAGTCTGGAGATCTGTATCCTTTAGTAAAGAAAAATTTTCCTGTATGTTGTTTTCTTTTTCTCTTTGGGCTTTTGGCTTTGTCTACTCCTATTTTCTAGAAATTCTTTTGACTTTATCATCAAATTATTGAATATTTACCTCAGTTTTCTTGTTTTGATTCCTAAATGCTCTTTCTTAGTTGCTTACTGGATAGTGCCTGTTCATCTGTCTTGAGACTATTAATGCTGGGTCTTTGTGTATGTGTGTGTCTTTCCGTCCCTCCAGCACTTGTTATGATTGAACACCAGGCCTTGTACTGAACTACATCCTCAGTGCCCATGAGTGAGTGCGCACAAACGTGTGTACAAACAAGTGCACACACACACACAGATTTTCTGTTTTCAGACTGCCTTGCTGAATCCTTCCGCTGCCCAGCCTGGACCTGAGCTTGAGGCCCTCTTCCTTGGACTCTGTCCCGGTTACTTTCCTCTCATTGCTGGGACAAAATACACCCAACACCCAAAATTGAACAAGGAAAGGCTTATTTATTTAGTTCACAGTTTGTAGAGGTTTCAGTCCGTAATCAGCTGCCTCCAGCGCAGAGGGCACAGGGCAGAGGGCAGCAGTGCATGGTGGCAGAATACAGCAAAAGGGCAAGATCAGCGGCAACAGGGAGCATTCAGGCATCCGCCCCAGGCCAGGTGTAGCACTCAGACCCATAATCCCAGCCCTGCATCTTGAATTAATCACAAAGTCTAGAAGTCCGCCCCGTGGCTGCATGAGGCTTTGTGGGGACAACTAGACACAAACCGTAACAGCTTGCTATAGTGCTGGGATTACAGCAGTACACTGCTGTGCCTGGTAAATCTGACAGTTTGATGTTTGTTCTCTGTAGTTATTCCTTTCTCAGCCTTCTTGGAATATTTGAACATTTTGTGGATCTACTTCACAATTTAATGAAATATTTGTAAGTGCTTGCAAGCTCTGGATACACGATCATTATTTGCCACTGATAATTGCCAATTCTGATAAACTGGCTTGTGTATTGGAGACCTCAGAGAGAGAGAGTGTCCCTCTTGTGATCTTTGTTGTTTTGGCTGCGTGGTGGCAGGTCTTCTGGCAGAAAGCAGACGTGAGGGCCTGTAATCGGGGCAGTCGGTGGTCCTCTCGCACTGTGGCCTACGTGCCTCTTGGACATGATCACTATCCCTTCCCTTACCCTCGGTGGCTGTCTCTAAGTCGTAGCCTTTCTGGCTTGGTTTCTCTCACTTATTTTGATACTGTCGGGTAGGAACCGAGGTAAATTTGTATTTGAACTGCTGTCTTTCCTAGAGCTTATTTGTACCCTAACTCTGCTTTCTGGTGCTGCTTCCAAAGCATCTGCCGTGGAGCAGTGTGGCACAGGGACACGCTTACCCTTGGGGTAGCCATCTCAGAAGAATGTGGGAATCATACATTGACGGGACTGCTGTGGGGGCCGTGGTCCCTGCTTGCCTGGCGTGCAAAGACCTGGTCTCTGCTGGCGCACTGTCACTCAAAAAGAAAAATTTTTTAAAATACAATTCTATAAAACAATTCTGTTTCATTTTGTTTGGTTGGTTTTGGTTGTGTGTTGTGTTTTATATTTGAGACAGGGTCTTGCTATATTTCAAGTTGGCCTCGAACTCCCAGCACTTGATCCTCTTGCCCCAGCCTCCCGAGTGCTGAGGTTACATTTGTGTGCTTACACTTCTGGCTTTAATTATATTTCATTTTTATCAAGTGAGTGCTTTTTAAATTTTTTTTTAAATGAAAAAATAAAAATATCAATTTATGTGAAACAGGAAGTCATTAGGGCTCCGGCAGGAGCTCGCCATGGAGCGTGCGTGCAGTCCAGCACCCATCCGCCAGGCCCTGCGTCCTGTCCCCAGCACCAAAGACACAGGAAGCTGCTGGTTGCTTCAAAACATCATGGCCCTTTTTGTTCACCTTTCTAGTTTTATCTATATAGAGTCTAAATGTAAGGGACTGTTTTTTAACATGCAGTCATCAGTTTGAAAAAGATAGGATTTCAGTAAATACATAAAACCACCAGCACATGGTAGGGAAGGGAGGAGGATCACAAGTTCAAGACCAGCCTGGACAGGTAGCAAGATCCTAGCTTTAAAAAAAGAAAAAAATGCCAGAGGGACTTCAGTTCATTTGTTGTTGTTTCTGGTTTGGGTTTTTGTTGTTGTTGTTTTGTTTTTTTGGTTTTTGTCAAAATGTTCTTTGTAGAGGAAAAATAAATGATCTAATTGTACTTCATAAGATATTCAAAAATACATATTTTCCTACCCATTTTTTTGGAGAAAGGAATTAAAAATTCTGTACTCCATTTTAATATTTGTCAAGTTAAAATTTGAGAAGTCATACATGAAGAAAAAAAAATAGAAGTATAAAGCTTAACATTAAAGTCATCATCCAGTGAGCCAGATGCCTTGTCACTGACCGTCCAGGTTGGGTCAAAGTAGCCAGCACTGCAGAGCCCTGCCCGCCCGTGCCCATGCTCGCCTGCCCAGGACTCGCCTGCCCAGGACTGGCCGCAGGACCCTAGGTGCGTTCTGCCCCGTTTCTAGAATGATCTTTCCATCAGCCCGTGTTATTGTATGTAGCAGTGCTTTGTCCATATTATGAGAGTACAGGATTCTCTGCTTTTTCATTTTACTTTCAGTGTTTTCAATTTGGGGTTAAGAATAATGCTACTTGGGCTGGCGAGATAGCTCAGCGGTCTAAAGTTCCTGCTCAGGCAGACGAAGGGCACCACAGTCAGTCCCGGGCACCACATGCTGCACCAGCCCTGCCCTCAGGATGGCTGAGCTGGCCAGAAAGAAGGAAGAGTGTCCTCGGGCATCCTCTGTCCTGCTTGCTGGTCCTGGCCGCAGCCTTGCTGGAGTCTGTAATCCGACCCTGACAGAGGTGTGGAGCCGCCCCAGTTGCCCCTCGGGCTTCTGCGCAGGCGCCGCCGCTGTAGCAGTGGATTTCAGCTATTCTTTGCGGTGTGTGGAGGTGCGGATGGCCACAGCGCAGCAGAGTCCAAGCCGGGCGTGGCGGTGCCCACGGGCATCCCGGTAGGCTCGAGCGAGGCAGGGGCGTTGCTGGATGCAGCCCGTCCTCTGCAGCGCGGGAGACCCTGTCTGGAGGCGGGCTCAGTCCCTGGCCCCGAGCTGTGCCACGCCGCCGTTCAGCACAGGCTCTCGGGCTCGTTTCCTGCCGCTTTTCCTTTGCTATGGTAAAAATGCCTACAGTTCACGTGATAAACACTGAGCTTTCGTGTATTTCTTCATAAATTGCTTCTCCACGGTGTTTTTTGTTCTTAACTTGGGAACATCTTCATCTTGTCTCCTAGAGTTTGCAACACCCAGACTTAGTTTCATGACATCATCGAGGCCCTTTGGGTTATCTCAGTGCTGGCTGACTTCCCAAACACAGTATGAAAGTTATTCTTCCAGCGCGCGTGAAGTCACTGCACAGTATGCGTCACGCACGCCCCAGCGGCCGGGCAGAGCCGCCGGGGCTGTCAGGTGCTAGCTAGCCGCAGCGCCACACCGACGCGGGGCCCTGGTGGGAACGTTTTGGCCAGCGGCCTCCCGGGAGGGTGGTCTGGCCCCCAGCTTGGTGAGAGCGTGCGCCTGACGTCGCTTACTGCAGAGCAGGAAACATACTTACCTATGTTATTGCGGTTACTCTTAATAGCAGCCCTTTCCCGCCGCCG
>NW_004524676.1:5866639-5878756 GCF_000260255.1 Octodon degus
ATGTGACCGAGCTGAAGCTAATGGCTTTTCTCTAAAGTTCTGTAAGTACTGGTAGTACTGGGGACTGAAGGCACAGCCTTCACAGTGCGTGCTTCCCCAGTAAGAATATTACACAACTGTTAAGTTGCCTGGGCTGGCTTAAAACTACAGTCTTCCTGCCTCAGCCTCTCAGAGGCTGTTTCAGTGGGTTTGCATCACCACACTCAGCTAGAAAATGTTTTAATAGAAGACAAGACTTAGAAATTTGGCATGTACTTGTGCTAAAAGGCTGAGTTTGGAAAGGTCTTATTCAGAAAGACGGAAGATGGTAGATTGACTAGGTAGTGTATGGGGTTAGTGAGTAAAAGGTCCAGGCTATAAAATTACTCGGTAAACCCAAAATGTCCCAATATGAAGCTCGACAGAATTCTGAGGGAAAAGCATGATGTGCTGACAGAAGCTCTAGGGCTCCCTAGGGTTGTCACCTGTGTGTCCAGGAGATTTAACCGCAACGCTGGAGAGGGCTTCAGACCCCTGCGCTGGACCTTACACCTCCCTGAACTGATGAGCAGAACGCTACATGTATAACCTGGGAAAGGTGTCGCTTTTCACGTTGGCCAACAAATTCAGTTCTACAAAGCAGTTCCTAAGTTTCTGAGTTGAAAAGGAACTCTTCATCCTTAGGTAGAAATTGGTAAGGTTTCATTGAAGAAAACGTATGGTTTGTGTCTAGTTGTCCCCCCAAAGCCTCATGTAAGTTGTGGGGCAGAGTGGCTGGAAGAGCAAGAGCGGATTGAGGGGCGGAGCCAGAGAGGCGCAAGCCTTTAATCTGGCCTTAAGCCTGTGCTTTCTTGAAGATGTGGAAAGGATCGTCCTGGACACAGCAGCGCCACAACCTCTCCTCCAGACCCTGTACAGTGGAGATTCCCCCCCCCCCATAATTTTATTGAGAAACAAATAGCAATGAGACAGTTTCAGATCAAATTGGTAGGACAGTTTCAATAATTAACACATTGCATACTGTCTTCCTAGTGGTTATTTGTTGTACAAGATGCGGACATGATATCCTATTTACAAACACTGTTAGAACAAATCCCTCTATTCATTGAATTAAGAGAATGTAGCTGTACACCTATCCTAACCATTTTGAATACACAGATACAAAATGGTCATTCATCTGTATCCCTTTTTTGTTTAGTTCCATCATTTAAATATTATAGATGTGTGAACTCAGCAAAATATTCTAAAATAGTCCAGTAGTCCATAATAGTATTGGGTCTTCTGCTTGACTGACAATGTCAGAAGTTGTTGACCTGAGTCAAGTGGGGACAGAGTCTTAAAAGCTCTAGTAACTGTGAGCTAAATAAACCTTCCCTCATTTTGAGTGTCAGGTATTTGTCCCAGCAATGAGAGAAAAGTAACTAAGACAAAAATTTGGTACCAGGAGTGGGGTCGTTGCTGTGGCTAAACCTGACCATGTGGATTACAAGCTTTTGAGAATGGCTTATGGGAAGAGATAGGAAAGGTTTGGAGATGTCACCTACAAAAGAAGCGCTGGAACAGCTTCGGCTGTTCTGCAGGGGAGGTTCTGGTCAGAGCTCAGAAGACTGATAGAAAGTTGACCTGTAAAGACAAGGCTGGGGAGGTTTCTGCTGGGAAGGACTGTATTGGTTGTTGGACTCCAGATCATTTGTGTTTTGGGTTGGCAGAAAGTTTGTTTGAATTTTGCCCATCCAGAGACTGCCTGAGATTGAGATTAAGCATGGCAGACTAACCTATCAAAGGAAATCTCAAAGCAGTCAAATATTGGGGCAGTGGCATGATTATTGTTGGGGGCTCTTAGTTAAATATATGTTGAGAATGAAGAGCAAAGAGCCCAGCAGGATGATTTAAAATGCTGTGAGTTTGACAAGAAAGGAAGCACCCGGAAGGCTGTGGACTGCAAAGATAGAGCTGAGATCTCCATTGTCCAGGAGGAACAGGAGAGTAGAAAAGATAATCCTGAGGGCATCACAGGAGGTGGCAGCTTATCACCCCTTGTAGCCTCAGAAGCACAAGGGTGAGAGTGTACTTTCAGGAGAAAGCCACAGAGCCCCAAGTTCCAGGATGGAGGCGGCAGCCACACCAGATTACAGAATGGCGCCAGCATAGAGAATTTGTTTCTCGGAATCAGGGTCAGAGTGCTCAGAGATCCAGGCACTCGACCCCTACAGCCAAGAGAGAGGAAAGCCTGGCTGCTGCTCCAGCTGGCAGCAGACCTTGGCATTATCCATAGACCATGGTGTTGGCTTTAGGTACATGCAGAATGCAAGAGTTCTGAGGTTAAGAAGGCTTCCACCCAAATTTAGAAGAAGGCCTGAGAGGGCAGTGTGTGAAGCTGTAAGAAGCCTCTTCCGTGGAAACCCAAGAAGTTTGGAAAAGCCAGGAACGTGGATCATCTAAGGGAAACTTCAAGGAGGGAGCAAAGCAGGCCTGAGAAAGAAGCCACGGGAGCTACCACCACCAGCAGTGCCCTAGGGGTGGAGCCACATGGAGCTCACAGTTTGCCAGATTGCTTCGGATGTTCTCCCAAGGACCCGCAGGACTTAATGTTTGCCCTGCTGGATTTTGGACTTGTATTTGCCCCAGTGGTTTGTATCCTCCTGTGTATACCTTTTGGAATGGCAGTGTTTATCTTGTGCCTTTAAATGTTGGATGTATTTAACTTTTTATTTGTACAGGGGCTCACAGTTGAGAGTTTGGCTTGGATCTTGGAGACCTGGGACTTGGACTTCGCAGCGATGCTGAAACTGTTAGGACTTCAGCAACTCTTAAGAGATGGAGTAAAACGCCTTTTGGACAAAGGGATGTGCGTGAAACTTTGGGGGTCCAGGGGTGGAATGTTATGGTTTGTGACTAGTTGTTCACCCAAAGCCTCATGTAAGTTGTGGGGCAGAAGCGACTGGAGGAGCAAAGAGTGGATTGAGGGGCGGGACCTGGGGCGGGGCCAGAGGCGCGCAAACTGTGAAACTGGCTAGCCTGTGCTTTCTTGGAGCTGTGGAAAGGGTCATCCTGGACATGGCAGCACCCCAGCCTCTCCTTGAGACCCTGTAGCGTGGGGGCAGTCCTGAAACTTCCAGTAACTGTGAGCTAAATAAACCTTTCCTTTCCTCATTTTGAGTGTCAGGCATTTGTCTCAGCAATAGGAGTAACTGAGACAAAAACCCTAGAAGGGATCTATGTGAAAGGTAGCCCAACAGCATAGAGAGAACAAAGTAGCCAGCTGCCTGCGGAGCAGGCACGCCTGCTGCTCAAGGTCATTGCTGGCTCCAACAGGCATGTTTCATGTGGTATATAATTATTCTTACAGTGGGGTTCCCGCCCCAAATTCATAGTGACTTCTTTTGCCCGTTGGGACTGGACTGAGGGGGAAAGGGTGAAAAATGGCAGTTACGGAGATCACAAATTTGAAGCAATTACTGAGGGCTGCTGGTCTCCTGATACTAGACCATCTGGGAAAACCACACGCATCACGCATGCATGAAGAACAGAGTGGTGCTATATTTGTTTGTTGCAAAACCCCCGAGTACCCACTGTGCAGAGCCAGAGGCTGCGCTGTCCAGGGCCTCTCCGCCCCCTCCTGGCCCCAGCCCCCTCCTCTCGCCATCCCATAGTAACTGCCCATCCAGGCAGTCCTTTGCCGGCATCTCCCACTGCGCGATTCAGGCTGGCCTCAGACTCACTTAGCAGTCTTGGGAGTTTCAAGATCATGGACACAAATACAGTCCGAATTGGTCTGGGGAGCCTTAGGACTGCCCTGAGGAGGGCAAGGCAAGAGACGGCTCATCAGTCAGGTCCACTGGTTAACTGGTAGGATTTTGCCCTGCTGTCTGCTGACAGCACAGCCATGCACATGACACTGCTCCGTGCCAGTGTCTAGCTGAAGTCCGGGCATGATGGTGTGTGCCAGTAATCCCAGCACCGGGGAGGCTGAAATCGAGAGGATCGCTATTGAGTCGGAGCTGCGTAGCGGGACCCTGAACCAAATACATAAAACAAGTATGAATATGTGTTGAATGTGTGTTGAGTTGAACAACTCCAGTGCAAGTCTAAACTGGAAGAGGCGAGCGGGTAGGGTGCTCGGCTGAGTAGCTGCATTTGCCCAGGCAGCTGACAGTGAAACAAGGACTCTGGAGAGGAGCAGCGGAATGTGGTCATCCCTTCTGTCGCTCAGAGTGCGCGAGCTGCGGCATGAGCAGGAGCAAGGCTGGGCCCTGGATCCTTCCGAAACCTGAGGCAAAGCAGCTGGGCAGACGGGGCGAGGGCTGCAGCACAGGCCTACTCACCCAGCGGGGCAGTCATGGGATAGCGGGGCCTGCCTTTCGGGGCTGGTAGGGAAGTGGGAGGACGTAGTGCCAAGAAAATTCTCCGCACACGGCCAGCATGAAGCGCTGCTGTCCACCGCTTAGTAATTTGTAATGAAGACTACTGCTTGCTAGAGAAAAAGAAAGTATGCTATTGGCTAAAGAGGAAGTCACGGGCATGGTAGTGCACACCTGCACTCCCAGCACTCGGAAGGCTGAGGCAGGAGCATCGCCATGAGTTGGAGGCCACTGTGGGCTACACGAGCAGGTTCAAGGATAGTCTAGTGAGACCCTGTCTCAAACAAACGAGAACATTTGGAGAACAGTAAATGAAAACTACCTGGATATGATTTCCAAAACACAGTGCTAGGCTAAGTGCATTAGGCAAGTACACCAGTAAAAGACTTGAATTAAGCAGACACCTCACCACGACTGGGCTCTGAGTGAGATTGTACCACTACCTGTGCATGCCCAGGGCAAGCGTGACACTCCCCAGCGGGGTTACTGTGGGATCTAACCCGAAAAGGAAGGAGAGCTGGTCTGCGAAGGGGCTGCGGACAAGCCACACGTGCCGCTGCGCTTTCTAGGGGCAGCAATCCGGATGACTTAACACCTCTCTAAACATTCCTGGAGCAGAGCAGCTGTGACCTGCCTGCAGCTCCTCAGGTGCGGCGGTTTCTTCGGGGTTACACACGAGGCCACCTAGAGGATTTCACAACAGCCTCCCCTGGGCTTACGGTAGGCCTGGGTCTCCGACCGCCCTTTCAGAGCCCTGTGACCTAAACACACAAACCATGGACAGGCTGCATTTCAATTCCTGTCCAAGGGGCGCCCACGAGAAAAGCAGTCTCGATTAACATGGGGCAGGTTTCACAGACTTCTGCTTTGTCCCTTGTGCCCCAGAGCAACTCCAGCTCAGAGGCTGGGTCCCAGGGCTGGTGTGCACGGGAAAAAGGCCCGTAATGCAGGGACACATCTACGGATGCTTCTCTCCTGGGCCCCAGATCCAAGGATGAGGCTTAGCTGCGCCCTTCGGAGCCCTCAGCCCACACCAAGTGGGTGCTGGCCAGCAGGGAGGAGGACGGCAGCCCCTGGTCCCACCCAGACACCCAAGAGAGACACCTGAAACTTTACGAAGGTGTCTTTGAGTCCTAAGATTGTTCTGCACCACATGAAATGGGATGCCCAAGGCTAGAGGGAGACCTCTAGAACCAGAAAGAACTTGTTGGTAATTTGTATTTTGTTCTGTTTAAAACAAAGTGGGAAGGCAGGCATGGTGGCACAAGTCTGTAATCCTAGCACTGGGGAGGCTGAGGCAAGAGGTTCCTTGAGAGTTCGAGATCAGCCTAGGCTACAAAGTGAGCTCAAGGCCAGCCTGAGCTGCATAATGAGACCCTGTCTCAAAAAAAGGGGACAGTGGGGGACAAGCTATATAATATGTGGCCTGTGCTCCATTTTAATATTAAAGAACATCAACCTAATATCGCCCCCTGTAGGCATTTAAAATATCCACAAAATACCTTTATATGAATCATGAATGAGCCACTGTCCGAGCCTCCCATTTTTTCCACAAAGGAATAAAGTACCTTTGAAGAGTCTATGAGCTTTTAAAAAGCTCTTTAAAGCACACCGGCAAGGCGGTTCATGAGCTTAATTCTTTCCACAATTCTGGTCACAAACCAAATTAGGTAAGAACATAATCACATTCGATGGTTAGCTTCAACGCTCTTTGTGCAGGAAAACTTGATTCAGTTTTCATTCAATTCAGTTTGCTACCAGCATCCTGGAAGGAATTAAGTTCACGAACCTAGGAGCCACTGCACATTTTCAAGTTGTCTTTCAGAAAAAAGTGGGCCATCCTGCGTTGTTAGGTCACAGCACACTTAGCAAATTAGGTATTGCTGTTAACACTGTGAATTAGCCACTTTTACTGGCACAAGGGCCGTGAGCAATCCAAGAGGCAAGTCTGGTACCAAATACACCTTTATAGGACATGGAGCAGGAAAGCCTTTCGGCAGGTCCGTATCCACCAGGACCGGCACAGCGCTGCCCCGCCACCCCTGGGTGAGCCAAGACTCGCGTGTGCTCCTGCCCTTTCCAAAGAACCCCGCACCCTCGGCCCTGCCCCCACGCGCTCGTCAGCCCCATACCTCAGGCCAGCGCTAGCTGCCAGGCGAAGCCGTGGGATGCTATGGGTGGGACTGCAACTGACCATCAGCCAGTGCTGATCCGAGTACACTGAACCTGCGCAACCCTGAAGGCCGCTGGAGGGTGGCACAGGGCAGGCACGGCCATGGAGACCCGACTGAGAATGGAAACTAGGCGACCAGAGCACAGAAACAGGTACTGGGATGACAGCTCCGCGGCAGGACCTGGCAGGGCAGCGCACGCCGGCCTTGAGCTCCCAGGGAGCCTCTGTCGCAGCCTCCCAGGGCTGGGATCAGGGCCTGCACGCCAGTCCCACCAAGGCCAAAGATTTAATGCCTTGGATACAGTAAATGTGAGGGCGCTGCTGCAGGGCTCTGGCGGGCCGGACCGCAAGGGACACAGAACGCAGTGGCCCGCGCAGCTGCAACGGGCCAGTGTCGTGGAAACTTGTACCAACGGTAGAGGATTATTTTAAGAGTGTAACTGTAAGTTATTCTGTAAATGTTTTTATTAAAATGAAAAGTCTCGACATATAGCAAAGGCCAGTTGTGTGCAACCTGCTCAGCAGCACAAGCTGAGGCACCTCTGCGGGCCGGGTAAGCGCCGTCTCTCCTTTTGGCAGTCCCGGAATCCCTCCAGCCTTACAATGGTGATCTGTCTACTCAGGAGAAAACGCTACTTTTTAGAACAGGTCCGCACCTGGCTCCAAGCTTGGCCTGGAGCCTGGGCATCAACGCCAACTACGGTGCCAGAGGCTGAGCCACATCCACCCATGTTTCCAAAGGGTCACGACAAGAGCAGAAGTCATTTCCCAGAATCCGAGCAACAAAGACTAAAGACACTACTTTGTTCAGCAGAAGAATTTATTAGAAAATATTACAACTACACGTTGGACAGCCGGCCAGGGCCCAGCGCCGCCTTGCACAGCACCTCAGTCCGGTGCCCCGTGCCCGACGCAGGCCCAGGCAGCAAAGGCCGCAGCCCCCGAAAGGAGGCAACGCAGGCGGTAAGCGGAACACAACAAGGACAACCCATTCGTGGGATGTTAAAGTAACTGGGTAACTGCAGTTAGTCTCACAATTGTAGTTACTGCCACAATCTAAAGAATCAGTCAGCGTGACCAGTATGGACGAGGCCCACGGCTCCAAGGTCAGCGCCAATCCTGCTGAAGAAAAGCCAAGCCTGAAGCCCACAGGCGTTCTGTACCCGCTGGTGCTCGCAAAACCCACGTGCTCCAGGTGGGCGAGGGGCCCGGATGGCCAAAGGTGCAGCCATGTGTGTAAGGCCATAAAGCACGCATTTCCTCATTCTTACATTTCCAAGTTTTAAAATTTATAAGTTCTAATCCAGTAACATCCTTCATCATTAACAATTCTAAATGCAGTCTAACCACTACACCAGTCAGAGATGAAACACGTACTCTTTATTTTAGAGAATGATTAAAATAACTTACGGGGCTTTTAACTCTTCACCACACCGCCTAGCTTTTATTCAAAACTTTAAAGCTTCTTTACAAAAGCTGAGTGGTACAAATTTTTACAAAGTCTCTCAATTTCCAAATGTCACTAAAAGGAAATGCAAGAAAAGCGTGAGCTGTGGATCTGTCCGCCCAGGCGCAGCCAGCGGCCACAAGACTCCAAAGCGGGAGCCAGCTTCAACTCGCGCTGGAGAGCAAGTTCCCGTCAGTCATGAAAACAGAAACACCTGCAGAGGTGCGTGCTGATACCTAAAATGCCTTGATACTTTATTAGAGCAAATATACTTCTCAAGCTTCTTTCCCCATAATCAGAACACAAACTTTAAAAATATATTTATTTTATTTATCAGTAAAATACCATATTACAAATGCCCAGAAATGTAAGATGAAGACCAAAAGCTGCTCGGAAGGTTTCCAGGACACTAATCATGACCAAGCAGAGCTCACTAACAAGCACAACCAGCACGAGGCCCAGCACTTCGCACAGTTCTGTCAAATCCAGCACCAGGAAAGCATTACGCACAAAAAACCAAGAAAGGGATGGTCTTCAGCTTCAAAGAAGCAGTCTTGCCAATTACGGCTTGGACCCACCACTTATCTGAATGCCATTCTAGTTATTTGGTATCTAAATTGTTACTGGAGTAAAAGATAGCCTGTCGTGGAAAAGACTAATTGTCTTTCAAGATGCCAATTAAAATAACAATGCTACAAACATCTTAAACTTACCTTTTATAAAAATTAACAGATTATAGTACTTTAACAAAAAAAAGCCTACTCAACACTTTGCTACTCCCTTCTCCTCTCCCTTTATCAAACACAGGTTTCATTGTTGAACTTTACAACATGACCACAGTATGGTCACCGAATAAACAGCTCTCGGGGGGCTTCTGGGGACGCTGCAGTGCAGGAAGCCTTCCCCAGCAACAGCCTGGACAGGTGAGCTCTGCCACCTGAGCCGGCGGAGGTGTCCCTGCAGTCACATCACCACCAACCCCCACTTAGCACAAATAGCTTATCATTTCTTAGGGTAGAAGCCATGATAAAATACGATTATTACAAAGTCAACGCTTTTCCAAATTTGCCTTCTAAAGTCAATGACTTTAAACAGCCAAAGTTGTAGTCTAGCAAATCAAACTGCTTCTGGGGGAAAAAAGGCACAAAGCAAGCCAGCAGCAAACCTTTATTTGGTGATACACAGGCAAAGAGTTCTCCAAGTCTTGCACACTAAATTTTACTCATGTGATAATTTGTTTTCTATCTATGCAAATATGTGCTTTAAAAATACACATGAGGAACCCTGCAACTGGGTATATTCTATTTATTAGAAATATCTCTCATGGTAATACATTATTTTAACTTTCTATAATTAGAGGGGGAAAGCCATAAAATTCATCCTTTATTTTTTAGTCTGACATAATAAATGTATTATACATATATCTCTTCCAAAACCAGTGCACGCAGGCCTCTCATTTACGCACCAGTTACACTGTCCAATCCAAAAGCTGCACATCTTCCAGCATCCACCCTACTGCACAGTCCTGCTAAAAATGCACTCCTATAAACCTTTACCTTCCCTTGAATTTACTTATTTGAGGTGAGGGTATCAGGAAGTTGCAGTGCAGAACTATTTATTTAGAACAAAACATCATATCCTACATTAAAAAAAATAACTTTATCAAAACCAGTTTCCATCACAGTTACTCGTGACTCGGTGCAGCACGGGGCCTCGCTCCTCGCAGGGGTCCCAGTCCCGGTGGCACTGCCCTCAGCCTGCACCGTGCTCCGCCACTGCCACCGCTGCCACCGCTGCCGCCGCCGGCTCCTGCGCAGCCTTCTTCTGGCCCCCCTTCCGGGAATGCCTGTATTTGTCTACATAAGCTCTCACCAGATTTGCCACTTTCGTAGGATTTACTTCTCCACTCTTACTGTGACAAACCTAAGAAAAAAGGCAGGAAAACTTTTTCATGCTTAAAAGGATTAAAGCAAAATGGAAAACTTAACTTTGCGAAAGTATAATACTGTTTTGTTGTGGAAAAAAAGAATACCTGTGAATAATATACAAGCACTTGTGAATAAATATTCCTAGCTACTTGTAAAAAAAGAAAAAGGAACTTGGTGAAAAAAAAAAAAAAACCCAAAGAGAGGCAGACATAGTCATGCTCCATACCTTACATGAACCAGTTTAAATGGCAGAGAAGCAGACAAGAACTAGTAGGAGCGAGGCTTGATTAAGTGCACGTAAGCATGGCTCGGAATGACGCATGCAGAACTGCACCGGAGCCGCGACTTACTTTATCTACTGCTTTCCGGACAATCTCTTTATACTCTTCCTTGGTGATATCTTTGTTTTGGTAAAATGGCTTAATTGCCAGTTTTACCTCCTGTGCTGCTTTTTCTTGAATTTGTAATTTCTGATGAGAATAAAATATATATTTATTCACCACATACTTAAAAATTTTCTTTAAAAGTATAAAATTCAAAATATTGCACTAAAATTACATGGAGCTCTTCATGTATTGCTAGTAATACAATTACAACAGAGTTACTAACATATGGATCCAATATTTTAAAAATTAGGTAGTTTTCCCAGTAACTCTGGGCATCCAGAGATAGGTCTACCCCTTTAATACTGGAATTCTACATTAGCAATGATGAAGCCCCCTGCCACTCATCAAATCAGAACGCTGCCACCTCACCACCGTTAGCACACACAACCGCGTAGGCGTTCGGCGGCTGCCGACCTTGCACTTGCCTTGTCTGTCTTCGAGCTATCTGCGCTGGCTTCCACCGTAACACTTACTTTGCTTTCTGCCAATCTTACAGCAGCATTAGAGGCTTTGCTGTGACTCGATGACGAAGTGTTACCAGAACTTGGTCCCTGAGCGGTGCCCGCACTTCCCGGGGCTGCCGTCGCAGCAGTCAGGGCCGGCGTGCCCGAGTTAGTACTCACGTGGGAGGCTGCAGGCGGAATACCCTGTCGTAGAGAGCCACTGTAAGTTAATGAGTCACTTAACAGCAGTCTTTCAGACAGGGATTAGAAACATTAAAAAAGCTATTCAGCGCTGGTATGACAGTTCCTTTACATCAGCTCTTTGAAGAAAAGGAGTAGGCTCTGGAGCAGAGCCGAGTAAGCGCGCCACACGCGCATGGCCATGTCCTCAAAGGAGCATGAGGAGGGCAGGGCGAGAGGCTGCAATCGCCAGCCAGGGCCCGCCCCGGGGCTGGAGGACACAGGCGGCCGCAAGGTGGTGGCCACACGGCGAGGAGCCCAAGCTGACACACCGCTTCCCTCCTCTTCCATCCTTTTGTTACGATTCAGAAACTGCAAGCAACATAAATGCTTGCAAACAACTCAAGCGTTTGTCTGGTAGCTGCATGTCATTTTAGCATGTTAAGTTCGTGAACATGAAAATGAAGCGCACACGGCAAGGAACAGCTCTCTATGGTGTGTGCAGGAACAAAATGGTGCGAGCCTGACCACAGTGGTCGGTCACTAGCTCCCACCACGCTGGCCAGAGGCCAAGGAAACCGGGAGAGCGCTCCTGCTCCTCCACTCAGCTGCACTTTGACTTGTAGTTTGGTCTTTAGATTCTATTTAGTTTCGTTTTGTTTGTTGAGACACGGTTTCTCTGTACAGGCCCAGCCAGGACGGACTCAAACTTGAGATCCTCCTGCCTCAGCCTCCCAAGTGCTAGAATTACAGGAATTAAAAACATGGTCTTCTGGGCTGGGGAGATAGCGCGGTGGGGTAAGCGCTTGCCTGCCTGGCAAGCATTAAGCTCCCAAATTCCATCCCTGGTCACACACACACATGCACGCACGCACATAATTCTTCTGAATCTGACGGAAGATGTGTTTGGCTATGGTTAATGGTACATGTACAGATTGTATTTTTGTAAATATGTACTCCCATATTCTTGCTTAGAGGCCAGAGTTAAGGACTGGAAAAGGTTAAGGAAAAAGGGATTATGAAAGGTTATCATGAATGCAAACAACTATTTTTGGGTGCCACGGAGCCCTCTCTTGGGCATCTGCCCGGACAGCTGAAAGTGTGTAGTTACACTGATCAGACTCACCTGCAACTGCTTTCCATCTGGTTGTGAAGCCAGGTAGCTGACCTGCTGGGAGGGCGGGGGCGGGGGCGGGGGTGGGGGCAGTCCCTGAGTTACA
>NW_004524676.1:5879341-5885102 GCF_000260255.1 Octodon degus
TATTTAGAGTGTGTGTGTGTGTGTGGCCAGCTCAGCCCACCAGGGGGCGGGGCTGGCTGGCATGTGGTGCTGGGGGATTGAACCGCGGTCCCTGTGCTGTAGCTAAGCTTATTCTAAGTAGGTGCTTTAGACCACTGAGCCATCTCTCCAGCCCCTAATTTTTAGTATTTTCAGTGCCTATTTTTCTTGTACTGCTGTTTCATTTCTTGCAGTACTAGAGGACGAGTCCAGGGCCTTACAAATGCTAGCCTCATCCCTGCCCCCGCCTTTCAGAGATGGGCCTAAGTTTCTTGCAATGTTATCAAGAAAAGATAATTAAAAGAGTAACTTACTATATAAACGATCAACAAAAACTGAAGTGTACACATGTGAAATAAATGAAATAGAAGTTAAACACTAGGATCAGGGATATAGCTCAGTAGAATAAGCGCTTGCCTGGCAAGTGCAAGGGCCTGAGTCCAATCTCCGTTCCACAAAAAAAAAAAGTAAAACACTAGATAAGAAAATCTCAAAAAGTATTACACTTTGGCAGAATCCAGAGGATCCGGGTAAAAACTAGAACACACTGAGAAACACAATGTGCACATGTAATGCAGGCAAGGAGGCCTGTGAGGAGGGGTCGGCTCAATGCCACAACAGCACCATGAAAGTCACATCAGTTCACACAGTAAGCTCTGGACGCATGACCTTCCCTGAAGGGACACAGCACCAATCAACAAAACATGTTACCCTGCTCAGCTGCCTCCTCTTGTCTCACCCACGCAGACTGCTGGCCCGAGGAACTCCTCCCTCGCCGGGAGTAGTAGTTCTGGACATCCGCGGGCAGGGTCTTCCGCACAGCCCAGCTCGAGGCAGATGTCCACCCTGACCTGTCTGCCGGGGTGTCGAAGGAGAACTCCTGCTCGCTTTTCTGTTTATAGGGCTGCTGTTCCGCAAACTTGAAAGAATCATTCCCTGAACTGTTTGAATTCCCTGAGAGGGGTTTTCGGTTTTGCCACCTTCCCTCACTGTGATCCGTATAGGTGAGACCACCTCGGTACGCGCCTCTGCCGCGGTTACCCCGTCCACGATTAGACATCCAACCTGAACCCGAGTTTTTATTCCAAGAATTCCCTGAATTTTCATTTCTGTTTTCTTCCCAGTGGAAATCTTTTAACTTTTCTGGATTTCTGGTCCTTGGATCAGGACCAGAATTTATTTTTTCTGTCACCCAACTGGGACAGTCATTTCTATGTTTGTCAGCAGAATTTGGATCCTCAGCATCTAGAAGGGTGTCACTTTTTTCTTTTCTCATATTTTCATTCTGTTTCTCCAGATCATTCCTTCTGTACCGATCATTTCCTCGCGGACATCTCCAACCATCATTTGTCCATCTTTCCTTCCACCGAGGAGAGTAACTACCTCTTTCATTTCTACCAAATGAGGCACTCTTACTTTTTGTTCTAGATCTTGAAGGTGACCTAGACCGAGATCTGGATCGGGACCACCTTCTGGTTCTCCTATCTCGATCTCTCCTCTGTCCATCTCTCTCACTTTCTCTTTCTCTGCTCTGGGACCTAGATTTTTCTCTTGAGGATGTATCTTTCAGCTTTGACTGAGATCTTCGGCTATCTCTACATGTGTCTCTTCTTGGGGATGGTGATTCAGATCTTTTGCCTTCCTTGGTACTGTCTTTTTTTGGAGATCGAGACTGGGAATACCTCCTTTCTCTTGTCGCATCTTTTTTGGGGGACTGAGAACGAGATTTTCTCCGTCCTCTAGCAGGTTCTTTCTTAGGAGATGGTGAACGAGACTTCTGGCTTTCTTTCCCAATTTCTCTTTTGGGAGATGGAGACTGGGAGCGCTTCTTTTCTTGTACAATGTCTTTGTTGGGAGACCATGTTGTAGATGGAGAATGAAATCTAGACCTCCGAGTACGGGGTTTTTTGGACTTATCTACTATATCCATTGGGTTTTCAGATGTCTGGGATATAGTTTCAACTTTTTCATTTACAGGGCTGGAAGATGGCATGTTATTTTCAGAACTATGTACCACAGAATTTTCGGTCAGCTGCTTAGAATCAGCACTTACAGCTGCTTCAATTTCAGGTTCATTTTGGTCACTGCAAAGCGAGTCACACTCCATAGGTACCATCTCATTGTTGTCCTCACTGAAGTGCTTCTCTGTCTGTTCACTGTGTGCGCTGAGCAACTCTACATGTCTAGGCTGCTCAACCAGAGATCCAGTCTTTTCTTCTAAAGACTGATCCAACATGTTCAGATTTTTTATTAAGTTATTTTCAGAGTTTTCAGTACTATTAACATTTTTATTTTCTGCAGTTTCACATGTTGCTGCTATATCTGCGTCTTCAGTTTCATTATGTGTAGGCAACTGAATTTCTGAGGTCTCAACAGTTTCTCTGTCCACTGTTAGTATAATTTCACCCTCAGAAGATCCTAGCTTGGGGTTCTCTACAAGCTCTTCTGTTTTCTCTGTTGAATCTTGATGATCAATAATTCCCACTGTAGGACTCTCTACCTCTGTAACTTTTTGTTCACTATCCCCTAATTCTGCATTCTCAGTTATCTCCCCTGGGGGACTGGATACAGCCTGATGCACTTCAATTTCAGATCCTGAACACATAAGGAAATCACCTGGAGGATTTGAACAGGTAACTGCCTTTGTCTCTGATTCTGAAGATCCCAGTATCTGGTCTTGACTTTCTAATGGATCACTTTCTTTTTCAAAAATATCTTTAGAATTTCTACTTTCTAGGCTCACTGTGTTGCCCTCTACAGCTACAGTCTCAAGTTTTTCATTCTCCTCCCCATCTCCAACCAATGCAGGAGGGTCATCTGTACAAGACTCAGAATGTGAAGACTCTACATTTTGCTCCACGTCATGATTTTCCCTGCACTCCTCATTTTTTTCCATTTGTTCACTGCAACTTTCCAAGCAATGAGCAGCCTGTTTCTCTTCACCTGTCTGAACAGAACAAAGGTTATTACTTTTTTCTACATCTGACTGTTGCTCTTTTTCTAACACAGGTGGTAAGTCAGACTCCACTGTTTCTTCCTCTACTGAATCGCTAGACGGTGACTTTTCCGGGGGAGGCATAGATCGCCGAAGTTTCTTTTTTAATACAGGTGGCTTTCTTCCTCTTCTCACAGACTTCCGTTTTGGAGCCTGCCTTGTTTGCTTTTCCGACTCAGTTGGAGATAAAACACTCACAGAGGGATTACCGTTACCTGGGGCATCACACCCAGAACTGTTTGATGTTGGGGATCTCTGAGACTGGGCGACTGTCTCAGCTTTTGTGTTACGTGTAGATCTCCTTGTAGGGGTTGCTGCAGGTTTTCGTCTTGATCCTCTGGTATTTGAAGTACCAGAAGTTTGCTTCTTTTCTTCTCCTTCTTGGGTATGTGCTAGTGCATAGCCCTTGCAAGAGGTACCTAATAAAACAAACAAAAATTCTAAAGTATGTTTCAAACACAAAGTGTGATAGTCTGGCTTTAGTTAATAGCATCATAAAAGTAAATAATATAATGAAAGACTATAACTTTGAAATTATAAATAAATACATAGCTACTAACATCTGAGTAAACTAAAGCTTCAAAAACTTTTGAAAATATTACTGAAATAAGTTATAACCGGATTTGAATCTATGTGGGCAACATTATATGGAAAAACAAAAAAGGAAAATATATTCAATCAGGCAAATACTACTTTTTAGGCAAAATGAAAAATTGTCTTGTTAGCCAAAAGCAAAGACTCAGAACAACAGTTCTTATTTTTATTTATTTTTTTAATGCATTTGGTACAGGGTCCCACTATGCAGCTCAGACTCATAGTGATCCTTCTATCTTCAGCCTCCCCAGAGCTGTAATTACAGGCATGGACCACATGCCCAGACTCAGTGGCCAGCTCAGTGTGCCCAGGGGCGGGTTTGGCGAGGCCTGTGGTGCTGGAGATCAAACTCTAGTCCCTGAGCTTGCTTAAACAGATGCTTAGTCTGCTGAGCTATCTCGCTGGCCCACAGAATACTAGTTCTTAATTAACAGATATTACTTTTACTATAGTTTGGACAATACCTCCCCGAACAGAAAGGAAATCTTTAGTCAGTCCCTCAAAGTCTTAAAGTTGTAATTTCTTAAAACTGTAAAATGGGGGCTGGCAAGATAGCTCAGCAGACTAAGTGCCTGTTTAGGCAAGTGTAGGGACCAGAGTTTGAGCCCAAGCACCACATGCCATGCCAGCCCTGCCCCCAGATGCACTGAGCCAGCGAACTAAGAACTGGGCATGATGGTGCCCACATGTAATTCCAGCGCTAGAGAGGCTGAAAACAGGATTGCTACGAGTCCCAGCTGCGTAGTGAGACCATGTACCCAATACATTAAAAAAAAACCTGTAAAATGAATTGGAACGATTTTTAAAAAGTTGACAAAGAAGCATGTATTTACCATATATACAGTGTGGGATGATTAAACCTAGCTAATTAACACATTTGTTACTATACATAGTTGTTTTTGGTGAGAACACTTTAGATCTCACTCAATGTTTTTCAAGACCATAATACATTAAGTACAGCTACAGTGCTGTACAACAGATCTCTTGAATCTGTTCTTCTTAAGTCCACGTTTATTTCCTTTGACCAGTGTGCCTCCAGCCCCACGCACACATCCCAGCTCTGCTAACCACTGCTCTGCTCTCAACTGCTGGGAAATGGATTTGCTTAGAGCCTACATGAATGAAATCATATAGTACTCTATGCTTGGTTTATTTCACTTAAGACGACGTCCCAGGTTTATTCATGTTGTTACAGATAACAAAATTTTCTCCTCTACAGCTAAATGATACATATTCATTCTACTTAGAATTATTTTATCATTTATTTTATTTATTTTGTGTGTGTGTGTGTGTGTGTATGTGTGTGTGTGTGTGTGGCCAGCTCAGCCCACCAGGGGGCGGGGCTGGCTGGCATGTGGTGCTGGGGATTGAACCGCGGTCCATATGCTTTGCTAAGCTTGTTCCAAGTAGGTGCTTTAGACCACTGAGCCATCTCTCCAGCCCATACTTAGAATTATTTTAAAGTCAAATCATTGATTATTTCCAGAAGTATTTAAGAGCTACTATATTTTACAGCTTTCCTAAGTCATCAACACATTTCTATGAAATTGGAAGACACTAGTAATATTTGTTTAAAAGCAGAAAAACATTTCAGAAACTTTACCAAAATTTTTGAAAGATAAGGTGCTTGTTGGAAAAGCAGCTCTTGGAAAAATGGAAGAAAGGAGAGGAAGAACTTCTGCTTCAGCATTCCAAGGTATGAAACCAATTCTGAAAATTTAAAACAAAGATGATTTTACTTTTTAAAAGTGAAATTATAATTCAAAATTACTAATTTGCCAAATCAGGTTAGCCGTCTTAAAATACAATGCTTCCAACAGTTTTGCCTAGTAAATAAAACTATAACGGTTATTTATGGCCCAAAGATGGCTAACTCACTACAAAGGGGGGAATTTAAAAACATATTTTTCTTTTAAATTAAGGGCAGAGAGATAAAGACTAATAGAAATGCTTCTTTTTAAATAGTTTACATTTCATTACAACTGTTAGCTTTTATTATTTTGCTATTCTAAAGTCAACTTTAAAATGTAACGTAACTTGTACTGTAACGTCATATAACTCAGTAGTGTCCCAAATTTTCTGATCAAGGAGATTATGGGGCCAAAGAGGAAAGTGATCGATGATGTAGAGTGTGCCTAAGGAGAGTCACATGGA
>NW_004524676.1:5885307-5885947 GCF_000260255.1 Octodon degus
GACATTGCCAGTCAAGTGGAAGACCCAATACTATTATGGGCTACTGGACTCTTTTAGAATATTTTGCTGAGTTTACACACCTATAATATTTAAATAACGGAACTTAACCAGAAAAGGGGATACAGATGAATGTCCACTTTGTATCTGTGTATTCAGAGTGGCTAGGATAGATATATAGTTACATTCTCTTAATGAATAGAGGGATTTGTTCTAATGGTGTTAGGATATCAAGTCCGCATCTTGTACAGCAGTTAACCACTAGGAAGAATGTATGCAATGTGTTAATTATTGAAACTGTCCTATCAATTTGATCTGAAACTGTCTCATTGCTATTTATCAATAAAATTATGGGGAAAAAAAGAAAAGAAAAACATGAGAAGAACAAAAATTTAAGGTTTCTGTAAAACAAGCACTAATATGCAATCATATGTCCAATCTTACATAACTGTATCTGTCAATCTGAGCAACAGATTTGACGATAAAAATAATATATCAACCACTGTTAATCAGGTTTTTTTTTAATTATTTATTTATTTATTTATTTATGTGTGTGTGTGTGTGTGTGTGTGTGTGGCCAGCTCAGCCCACCAGGAGGCGGGGCTGGCTGGCATGTGGTGCTGGGGGATTGAACCGCAGTCCC
>NW_004524676.1:5886517-5894961 GCF_000260255.1 Octodon degus
TAAAACACCTATATTTTGGGGCCGGGGAGATGGCTCAGTGGAATAAGCGCTTCCCTAGTAAGTTCAAGGGCCTGAGTTCAATCCCTGGTTCCACAAAAAACTATATTTTAAGTGTTATTTCATGATTTTAATCTACCTATAACCATGCAACATGTCTATCCGCCTAGAAAACCACCCTATATTTCTTAGCAGGCTCCTTCCTCTCCAGGCAACCAGGGGTTATCTTTTATCACTGAAGTACATCTCCAAGGAATTGATCTGAGGGTGATGGCCTTTCAAAGATTTCAGTGTCCAAATGGACCAGTTACGATGCCCCCCTTCTGCATTAAACTGAATCTACTTACAAGCTCCTTTTAACTATTCACCAATGTTAAATTTAGGTCCCCCCCCCAAAAAAATTTTTTTTTGGTGGTACCAAGGATCAAATTCAGGACCTTGTGCTTCCCAGGCAGGTGCATATGCTATTGAGCTATCTTCTGGCCCCTAAAACAATTATTTAAAAAAAAAAAAAAAAAAAAAAAATAATAATAATATATATGTATTTTACTGAGTATTGGAAAGATTCTGACATAAGAAGAGATAAGCCTAAAATAATGTGCAACTTGTATACATACAAAAATGCATATAACTGCAAGAAAAGGTTTCAGAGTATACATTACCTAGACTTCCCAATTTCTATTTAAGTTCAGTTATCCTTTCTTGAGCGTGAAGGTCATATACAGTTATAGTGATGGACAAAAAGTTACAATGTGTTATAGGGAATGAATATAAAACCCAGAGGCCATGATCTTCACATAGAAGCGTGTTTAAATATGTGGGATGTACTTGGCCCTGCGCCAGTAACTTCGGACTTAAAAGTATACCTACAGAAAGTCAGAATACCAGAGGACACTAGGCACTTAATCAAATACTTCAAAAGAACATTTTACAAAAAAAGGAAATACAGGAAAAATAATGCTTCTACAGATAGTGCAGGTCAGGCCAGAATGAAGGAAGAACAGAAGGATGACAGGTCTGAGAACTATTACTAATAATAAATCTTGCTAGTCTGGTGCTCTTCCCTTTAAATCAACCTAGCAAACAAGTATCTAAATGCTTTTAAACAGACAGCTAAGGGCTCCTTCTTTGCCAAAAGGTCCTTTAAGCTATTATCTTCATTATTCATCTGAAACACCAAAGTTTACCCAAAATTTCCTGAGGGAGACAGCCACTGAATACAGTACCCTCGTATGTTCATGTCAGCATGTAGAACTTTTTTAAATTTAATATTTAATAGAGAGTCTACAGGGTCTCACTACACAGACTGGACTCATAGTGACTGGCGCACGCCACCGTGCCCAGTCTCCTTCACTACTGCAGCACACCCTGGGGGCAGGGCCTGCACGGCACGCCGGGAAGGGAACCATGGTCCCTGTGCCTTGCCTAAGCTTTCGTCTGCTGAGCTATCTGGTCGGCCCTAGCATGTAAATATTTTAATAAACACTTCTTTTTACCTTCCAATTCCAGGTAATGAATCAGGAAACCACGATAGTTCCAGTTCCTGTCTCTTCTGTCTAATCAATGCACTGATTTCACTGACTTCTGTAAAGTCTGTACTAAAAGATAAATTTAGACCTTCATCAGAATTCCAAATGTCAAGAACAGCAGTAGTTCTCATACAGAGTATTATGATATTTATGAAAATAAATTTTTACTATTTAAACACTTCTATATAAAATTAAATACAATTTTGTATCATAAATAAAAAATTATTTACCTAAATCCTAAAAATAATGTCTTAATTTTTATCATCTAGTTACAGAACTTTTAAAGAGTCATTTCAGATTAGTAATTGCATTAATGAGAGAAATTCTAGGTGTAGTAGCTTCCCTTCTAATACATAAAACAAATGAAAACAAAGGTGGGTATGTTTACAACCAAAAATGAATACAATTCACCTTTTCAAAAGGTTGAGGTAACTGTTTCCTCAGTACTTTGCCCATTAAATCACACAATCTTAGTCTAACATGTTGACTGGATACCCAAGCCTAATCTTCAAATTCCACAAATATCTACTGAGCATTAATTGCCAGTCCCTTCAGATTCAAAGATGATGGGATCTACTCTGAATGCATTCTGCTTTATTAGGTTCTACTCCAGCAACTTAACAATAACCCAATAACAATATAACAATACTGTACAGACAACTTTTTCTTTGCGGTACCAGGGATCACACTCTAGACCTTGCACTTGCCAGGCAGGTGCGTATGCTACTGAGCTATCTTCCTGACCCAGAACAACTTACCACAGCAAACTCATTATTATGGCACATGTCGGCTTTGTACAACAGAGAGGCTGACAATACAGGTTTCTCTTTGCTAGGGCTAGTTTGTTTTCCAAATGAAAAACAAAACAAGATGAACTTTCATAACTTTTAATTGAGCCCAGAGTTTAAATTTCTACCAAAGTTAATTATAATGATCTATCAAGGATAATGAGCACACATTAAAAGTACAAAATACTAACCAGTAAGCTCTATAGGTAAAGGAAGATTCTCCATTGTGGCTACCAGAAGAAAATATATTGGAGAAAAAATTTCTGAAGCAATAACTCGTGCACTGATTTGATCTTCGAGGCTAGAAATGTACAGAGTAGTTAGTGAAACACAAAACAAATGTAATTCCATATTTGTATGTACTTGAGGCACTAGAGTTATGTGCTATGTAACCATTAAGTGTTATCACTTATTAAAAAATTTATTTCAACAACAATTTCAATAACAAACCTTATCGATCTTTATTGGTGCATTTTTCTTTCCTCCCATTTTACTGTATGAAGAGTTCCCTGTACAAAAACACAAAGGACTTGGTTACTTTGCCTTAATTTTATTTAAAAAGGCTGCAAACCTTTGATATTGTCAAGAGAAAGTTAAAATACACGAAGAATGGACTTACATTTATACAATTTTCTCACATGATGTCATCTTATCCATCTAAGCTATGAAGATGAGAAAAATACCAAGGCAAAAAATAAAAACTGCTCTGCTCGAAGTGTACAACCATTAACATTCTAGTCAACATTTTCTGTCTGCCACCCTATGATGCCTTAAACTATCTTGTACCAGAAGGCATAAACAAATCATCATACTGTGTAGTATCAATGATATGCTTAAAAAGTAAGTATTGCTGGGCTGGCTTTTGTTTCTTTTTTCTTTTCCTTTTTTTTTTGGCGGTACCAGGGATTGAACTCAGGACCCTGCGCTTGCCAGGGTCCTGAGCTATCTCCCTGGCCCTGGCACTGGCCCTGGGCTGGCTTTTCTAAGGTAGGCACTGCACAGTGGAAAAGAGGCCACACTACACAGGCACCCACTTCAAGTCAGTACTCTCTCTCTTTTTCAAATAGAAGTGTTCATTAAAATACCTTTTCAGGACATGTCATCAATATTCAAAGCTCAGTAACATTTTGCCCTATTATTCTTGCTTTTGCTGTCTTCCGCCACCATGAGCTGCTGCCCTCTGCCACGCGTCACCCTGTGCCGGAGCCAGCTGATTATAAGACTAAAACTTCCACAAACTGTGAGCTAAATAAAACTTCTCCTTTTTAAAAAAAAAAAAAACAAAAACAAAAAAACAAAAAAAAACCTTTCCTTCCTTTAAACAAACAATCACCATCACTACCAAAACTCAATAGCTTTTCTTTCCTTTCCTTTCCTTTCCTTTCCTTTCCTTTCCTTTCCTTTCCTTTCCTTTCCTTTCCTTTTCTTTTCTTTTAAATGTACTTGGTACAGGGTCTCACTATACAACTTGGACTCTGATCCTCCTGTTTTCAGCCTCCCCAGTGCTGGGATTATAGGCGTTCAACAACATGCCAGTTTCGGTGGTGGGCTCAGCATGCCTGGAGGTGTGGCATGTGGTACCAGGAATTGAACCCCAGTCCCTGCTTGCCTACTCAGCCCCTTAGTCTGCTGAGCTATCTCGCTAGCCTTCAATAGCTTTTCTATTCACCAATAATGAATTAGCTGAGAAAGAAACCAAGAAAATAGTTCCATTTACAGTAGCTTACAAAAATTATCCTGACAAATGGCATGGTGTGCACACCTGTAATATCAGCACAAGAGAGGCTGAGGCAGGAAGACTGCGGTGAGTTTGAGGCCATCTGGGACTACACAATGAGTTAAGTCCTGACAAAATCCTCCTTGCCCTGCACTAAAAACAAAAAACTCCCCCAATCAATCAATCAATCAATCAATCAATCAATCAATGCAATAATATCCTAATCAAGAAGTAAGTAAAGGGCCAGGGAGATGGCTCAGTCGAATAAGCGCTTCCCTGGCAAACACAAAGGCCTGAGTTCAATCCCTGGTTCCGCCAAAGAAAAAGTTCTTTGTAAGAAGTAAGTGAAAGTCCTCTACAGTGACAATTACAAAACACTGAAGAAACTGAGGAACACCAGTAGGCGGGAAGACCTCTTATGCCACAGATCAGCAGGATTAATAGTAAGATGCCCATGTTACCAAAAGTGATCTGCAGTTTGAATGTAATCCCCCGCAAAATTCCAATCACATTCTTCATACAACTAGGAAAAAAAAAATCCAAAAATCCATTGAAAACATGACAGACCCAAAATACCAAAGCAATCTAAGACTAAAGGAATCACTCCACAGACTTCAAGTTATATTTCGAAGCCATACAGTAACAAAAACAGCATGGTACTGATCCAGAAAGACACACAGAACAATAAAATAGAATAGAGGCCAAGAAAATAAGCCCATACAAGTGTAGCTATCTGATTCTTGACAAAGATGCCAGAAACATACCTTGGAGAAAAGACAGCTTCTTTAACAAATGATGCTAGAAGAAGTGGGTATCTGGCTATAGAAGATTTAATCTAGATTCCTAGCTCACTCACTCTACAAAACTCAATTCAAAATGAATCAAAAAACGAGACGTAAGACCTGAAACTTTGAAACTACTAGAAGAAAATGGAAACACCTGAAGCCATTGGCATAGGCAGACCTTCTGAACAGGACTCCAACAACACAAGAAATAATACCAAGAATGAACAAAGGGGACATCAAATTAAATTTCTACACAGAAAAAAAAAAAAAAAAAAAAAAAGCCAGACTAAAGAGGTAGCCTAAAGAATGGAAAAAAATCATTCCCAGCTACTCTTCTGACAGAGGATTAGTATCTAGAGTATATAAAGAACTCAACACCAACACACAGACACATACAGACACACATACACAAACACTCCACAAATAGCCCAAACACTGAATGGATAAATGAAATTCCCCAAGAAGCCCAAATGGCCAATAAGAATATGAAAAAAATATCACAGATCTATAGCCATTAGAAAAATACAGATCAAAACTACACTGAGATTCCACCTCACTGATACCACAATAGCTACAGGAGGGGAGATAGCTCGGCAGCATAAGTGCCTGCCTGGCAAGCGCAAGGTCCCAAGTTTGATCCCTGGTACCACATGCTGTGCCCAGATCCCAGGTACACCCATGCCAGCCCTGGAATCAGGCGTGGTGGCACATGCCTTAATCCCAGGTGCTGGGGAGGCTGAGACAGGAGGAGCACTATGAGTCTGAACTGTTTAGCAAGATGTTGTACCAAATAAATAGGCTAACATCAAGAATATAATAATAATTGCTGCAGGTAAAAAGAACCACACTCTCCCCCAATGCTGGTAAAATGTGAGTTACAGCCATTATGAAAACCATACAGAAAAATTTCTCCAAATAACCAGAAGTAGAGCTACCATAGGAGCCAGCTATACCACTCGGTAGAATTAAAGTCAGCATCTATGGGGATAACAGCATATTCATGTTTATTACAACATAATTCATAACAGCCAAGATAGGGAGCCAGCATAAGCGCCCATTGACAGAATAACGAAATTATGATATATAAAGACAATGGAGGGCTGGAGAGATGGCTCAGTGGTCTAAAGCACCTACTTAGAACAAGCTTGGCAAGGCATCAGGGACCGCGGTTCGATCCCCAGCACCACATGCCAGCCAGCCCCGCCCCCTGGTGGGCTGAGCTGGCCACACACACACACACCACTCTCTCTCTCTCTCTCTCTCTCTCTCTCTCTCTCTCTCTCTCTCTCAAATAAATAAAAATAAAAAAAAAAATAAAGACAATGGAGTATACTTCTATGTAAAACGAAATTATGTTACAAGAAAATGGACACAAAATCATCCTATTGCAAAGTAAGCTGGGCTAAAGAAGACAACTGTACATCTTCCCTCGTATGTGGAACCAGAGATGACATGAACATATAAGGAGACTATTAGTAGGTAAGAGAATGTGGGAAGGGTGAGCAGCATCAGAGTACAAAGGAAGATTCCAGGAGAGATGGGGGAGGGATTAAGCTACCACTAAGAAATCGTGACACTGACATGGATTTACTGAAGTGAAAGGGTGTCCAACACACTCCAATAAAGGACATAGCAGGTTACAAAGCAGTATACAAGGCACTACCAATTTTTTATTTTCAAAAATGCATTAATGTACAGAGATGTCAAGAAATCATCTGGAATGGTGCTCATGCAACTACCTCCATCTGTATCTAGGAATGAGATGCTGAGCACATGTTTCTTCTTAAGAATGTTTTTTACCTTGTGCTACATGAAATGTTTCTAAGAGGAAGAAATTAAGAATTGCTGTAAGCCTGGGAGCTGATGGATATGTTAATTAGCTTGATTGTAATAATCATTTCACAATGCATAAGTCAAAACACCACCTTCAATATATATGGTTTTGTCAATTATAGTTTAAGGGGATAAAGCCTCACTTTTCCTTAGAGATGTTGTTGGCTGCATTATGACTTTTGTTGCTGTTTCATCTGGAAATTAATTTCTATGAGTACTTCCACATCACAAAGATTCAGGCTCTAACTATAAAAACTCAGTATCTTTACAGGTTACTGGTCTTGGCTTTCCTCTTATCCTTAAGTCTCTATTATTAAACATCCCTACCTATCAATACATGGGATCCACAATAAACTGTTACTGCTACAGTCCTGCTGCCCTCCTCAAGACTCTGGAAAATGCTTTGTACGGAGCTAAGGGCTAAAGTTTTTAGCCCTGCTTGCTTAACAGAAAGTCCACCAACCTTTAGGCGCCAGGTCTGTGGCAGACGAGATTCTACAGAAAAGCTGCTGAAAACTCCCTTCACCTGCACAATGCTTTGTCTTTGCTCATAAACTGACAGAATAACATAATATTTTAAATCTCCATATCCAGAAAATGATATTCAAATCATTAATTTACACTCAACAGTCAATTACAGAGTTTTATCCAAGATTCACAAACTTGTCAGACAGAAAAATATATAAATGATTTGTCTTTTTCTTGACTTGTGTAATGAAGAAAAAAAAAATGAGAAAATTTAAAAATTAAAAAATAAGTAACACCGACCAACCAGGAGGACAGCTCCTGCTGTTGTGTGATCACAGGCATTTTGTGCTCTTCTGAGTTTAGCTGATCACGGCCTAGATTCTACTTAACAGCAAACTCATCCCCTCTAAATCACTTGTGCACAGCCTGGTGTAGAGGCACTTCCTTTCCATCTGCTTGTTGTAACAAACAGAGTTGGAAGCTGGGAGTACTGGAGAGGACTGCTTCAGGAAGGAACGTACCACTGCACCCCTTTAACACCCACCTAAAGGTAACATAAGGACTTCCAAGGCCCTAAGTGCCCTCAGGTGTGATGGGCTCCCAGCTGTATTTCCAGAATCAGTGTGCTCTAGTTGTACAGTGTTTTTTGTGCCCTAAGGTGCTGAGCTGCTGTCCTAACATTCAGTGAGTATTCACTGTTTATTTAGAGTGCTTGCACTTGCAAAGCTATCTCCAGAAACCATCATTAGAAAAGATGTTCTCTATAAAAAGCACTATTAAGTTTTCTGGCTATACTCAATGATTCTTATGACAACCTGTGCAACATTTAATACTGGTCAAGTTCTCTACCTATATATAATTTCAGAAATCCCTATCTGCCTTTCAAAAGCAGTGGTGTGTCTTTTCACTTAAATCTTTATGAAAATAATGCATGCACATACTATAAGCAAGCAGCACTTCTAGGCACAAGTATAAACAAAAACTACAGAACTACCCACTCCAGATTTCTGTTTACCCAAAGTACACCTCAAATCCTGTTTCCTCTAAAATTTATTTCTTAATAATGTCTTTATACACTATAAGAAATATAAAAATTATTTGTACAAAAAATTGATTTGTTTTGTATTTTCCTCTGTGCCTTTGAATCTAAGTTCTCATTGAGCTAGTTCCCCAGCTTGCTTTCTTTATGGAGGAGTGGGTGGATGGGTGGATGGGTGGATGGATGGATGGGTGGATGGGCGGGTGGATGGGTGGGTGGATGGATGGATGGGTGGATGGGTGGGTGGATGGATGGATGGGTGGATGGGTGGGTGGATGGGTGGATGGG
>NW_004524676.1:5895061-5950212 GCF_000260255.1 Octodon degus
TGGGCGGGTGGATGGGTGGGTGGGTGGGCGGGCAGGGTCTTGCTAGGTTGCCCAGGCTGGGTTCAAAACTGTAATCCTCCTACCTCAGCCTTCCAGTGATGGCCTTGTAATCATGTAGCACCATACTTGATTGTGTTTTGTTTTATTAATGCAGCCTTTGCTGCACTGTCCTATTTGATACATCAATATGACAACATGACATAACATTACAACTACATAATTATCAGTAGGAGCTAAACTGTGTATGTTTTCTGTAATACAAGTTCTTGCTTTACCTAAAGCTAGTAACAGCTTTGTTTCCACTATTCCTTTCTTTCTATGTATTTATCATTTATTGTGGTAACTCATACAACAAAAGTACAGATCCTCCACCCCCATCTTGTACTTGAGACTGAGCACACACCTTCATACTGAATATGTATACATCCCCAACTACTCCCTTCCCCGTCTTAAAATTTTTTTTTAAGTCTATTTTATTTATGTACGTATTTGGTACAGGCCCTTGCTATACAGCTTGGACTCGCAGTGATTCTCCTGTCTCAGCCTCCCCAGTGCTGGGATTATAGGCATGCAACCCCACATCCACTTTCGGGTCCTTGCACTTGCCCGGCAGGCATTTAGACTGCCATCTCCCTTGCTCCCCCTTTTTCCCTTGGCCCCCCCCTTTTTTAAAAGACAGTGTCCTGCTAAATCACTAAGTTGCCCAGCCTGGACTGAACTTGTGATCCTGCTGCCTCAGTCTCCCAGAGTACTGTAGACCTCTCCTTATTTACACTCTAACACACCAACTCATCCATCAAGCTTGTTTCCTATTCTCTTGTAAAAAATCTTCCTTTAATAGTTATAGTCTGGACTTTTAATTTTCAAGGCTGCTGTTCAATAGTCATTCTGGCCTGAATCCTGTCATAATCCTGATGGGCTATTTTATTTATTGCATGGTATTGGAAATCGAACTCAGGATCTTGTGTTTGCCAAGCCAGCCCTTGTGCCACCAAACTGTATCCCTGGCCCAGGAAATACCCCTATTTCCCTGGGTTGAAATTCATTTTCTCATTCTCAGATTGTTCTTTCATTTATTATGTCAGTGAACTATACACATCCTCCAGGGGGACTGAAAAAGGGTCCTCCAATTGTTTTTGTACCACTTTACCACCCCATTTACTGACTGATTTGATAGACTGACAGAGTCTTGCTATGCAGTCCTTGAACACATAGTCCATAGGCCTTTAATAAAACTCCTCCTGCCTCAGCCTCCAAAATATTAGGGTTCGGAAATCCTTGGTGTCTCATTCATTTATCAGGTACATTATTTCACTGTATCTGGACATTTACATGCTACCATTCTAGGAAATCTTCCTATTAGGGTTTTTAAAAAAAATTATTTATTCATTCCCCCTCCCCACCCCCCCAAACCAGGGACTGAACTCAGGCCCTTGCACTTGCCAGACAAGCACTTACTCTACTGGACCATCTCCACAGCCCAGAGTTTTTTTAAAAATGTATTTAGTACAGTGTCTATAAGGTCTCACTACACAGATCAGATTCACAGCGATCCTCCTGTTTTCAGCCTCCCAAGCACTGGTATTACAGGTGCATGCCACCATGCCCAGTCTCAATTACCATCTCAGCGTGCCCTTGGTGGCAGGGCTGGTGCTGAGATCAAAGCCCATTCCCTGTGCTCTGCCTAAGCAGGAGCTTTAGTCCGCTGAGCTATCTGGCCGGCCCTCTTCCTATTATTTTCCAAACAATTTTCTGCCATTTTTTCTTTTCTAGGATTTGTTTTTAGGATCACAGAAGGTCAAAAAATATAGTGAACATTCAAAAAACTTATTTAAAAGATATACTGCCACTAATACCTCTCAAAACAACTCCCTATTGCTGGGAATACACTTCTCCATCATCCTTGGGAAGCAGCTCTGAAGCCTCGGTTTGCATCTTTAGCTCCACTGCTTTGGCTGCCTCAAGTGTCCTAAATCCATTCAAACATTTCCCTCTCACAGTCACTGTTACTCTGGTAACAGTCTGTGCCAGACAGCGCACAGTGCCAGTGCCAGATTCAGGGAATAAGGTGGACAAGAACACACACACTGTTCTTAAGAGCCCACCCTTCCACTGTGTGGCACTCGGCAACAGTATTCACTATGTTTTCAAAAAAATCACAATTCAGAACGGTACTCAGGAAAGAGGGCTTCTCAACCTGCTTCGGACAGTGGCAGGAATGATGGGATAACTGTGTTCAAAGCAAGAGGGATTTAACTATACTCAATCCTCAAAAACCTTTTCCTGATTCAGTATTTTATTTTTAAAATAAAAGTGAAGGAGGAGGGCCAGGGAGACACTTCAGTGGCCCAAGCACCTGCCTAGCAAGCGCAAGGTCCTGAGCTTGTTCCCCAGTACTGCAAAAAAGTGAAGGGGGAGTATTTTGAGGGAGAAAAATGGCAATGTGTCTTTAGCTGTAATAAGTTTTTCAAAATCTGAACATTTATCACCTTTTGGCAACTTATATTAGTATTTAACTTCCTAGACAAATACTCTTCTAGTATTACTTGCTGAAATTTCTCAAGGTTATCTTCTACTTGTTCAGTTTTTATATTTTTACCATTTTTTTAACTTCTAAAAGCTTTTTTAAAAAACATTTCAGCCAGGTGTGGTGGCACACGTCTATAATCTCAACATTCAGGAGGCTGAGGCAGAAGGGTCACAGTGAGTTTGAGAACAATCTGGACTACAAAAGGAACTCAAGGCCAGCCTTAACGGCACAGAGAGACCCTGTCACAAAAAGACCAAACCCAAAACAAAAAGAAACCCAAAACGATGTTTCTTGTATCACTGATGAAATATCCCTTCATCTCTAAGGATACTACTTTCTCTTATGTTGTTCCCTTTTTTCCAGGACTGGAGTCCCTCTCATTCAGTTCCTATTGTCTCAGTTTTGCTATTATCCTGATATTCCTAAATGCTTGTGGGTCACTAAAATACTGACTTTTTGGGTACAGATGGGGTGGGGGAGTCAGAGCCTTTCTAGTAGTAGGTTTCATGAAGGAGAGATCTGATTATTTCATTGGTTGACTCCCAAATGTCAGGATCTCTTAAGTCTTTGGGGCAGATGACTATTTCAGAAGATGCCTCCTGCTTCCTATTTTGGGGAATAGAAGAAGCACGGCTGTCAGTACTTTGAAGAAAGATCCTAGTAGGTATGAGAAGCCTCACCATTTAATTTCCCTCTTTTGACTCCATTGGGTCTTCTATAACCATACCTGTATCAAGGCTTCAAACTGGATTCAACCTTAATTATAGAGAACAATTCTCCAGTCTTTACCAGGGAAGTTCCCTTCCCCTGCCCTCTGCAGACAGGAACCTATTCCCTTAAAAATAACCAGTGCAGGTTTTTACAACCGCCTCATGTCAGCCTTCAAGAATGATGGAGACTTCTAAACCTGAGACTATACGGTCCTGGTGCAGTGACAGCGAGCCTCCTAGAGCCTTCAACAGCCTGAGCAGCCTGCTGAGACACATGTGCCAGATTCCCCAGCACCATCCTACTGGAGTGAACTTGACTCGGCTCTCCCCAGGAGAAGCTTATGGCTCTGCTACAGCTGCTCTTCTCCCTCATAAGATCACTTTAACCTTCTATTCTCAGGACATCAGAATGTGCTGTCCTCAAACTGTCTTCCTTCCTCTAGTCCTCTGGTCATGTGGCTTACAATGTCCCTTTTCATTCATTCATTCCGTTTTTGTCATTTTAGTAGAATACTAAGAGGGATCAGAGAACTAAACAGGTATTCACTTGGCCGTGATGAGCTGGAAGCTTGTCATTCATTACATTACATCCTACACAAATTTCAAGAAACACTAACCCTAAACAATGCTTAACAAAACCATCATTTTTATGAGACAAACCAGTTCAATACAGGCTTGGAGCTTAACACCCAGCACCCAGTAGGCATTGAAGTTTGACTGATTCCAAAGGTAATAAAGACACGCTTAAATAGACCCAGCCTGCCTATTTAAGTACAACATCAAGATATGTCTGAAAGGGAATTACTTTATAAAAACTACATCAATTATCATTAACCCAAACCAAAGTTAATATTCATTTCAAGAGAAAAGTACAGTTTGACCATCCCTAATCCAAAATTCCAAACTCTGGACAATGACATAAAGGTCAAAGGGCCGGTCCGACAGCTCAAAGGACTAAAGTGCCTCCTTAGGCAGACACAGGGGCTGGGGGTGGGGAGTGTTCAATCCCCCAGCCTGCCATGCCAGCCCCGCCCCTGGGGTGCTCTGAGACAGCGAATGAGCCTGGGCGTGGTGGTGCATGCCTGTTAATCCCAGCATTTGGGAGGCTGAAAAACAGGATCACTAGAGTTCAATCCATGTAGTGAGATCCCATAGACCCTATACTAAATACATTAAAAAAAAAAAGAACCAATTTCATAATGTTCAAGCAGTCTCAAGACACTCGAACATTATAGATTTCATATTCTTAGAGTTACACAACAAGCAGAGTCTGCCCAAACATTCCAGACTCCCAAAAAGTTAAAATCTGAGAACTCTGGTTCCATGCATGCATTTCAGATAAGGGCCTCTCACCCACACATAAAAAGGTTAAAAACCAAAAGCAAGTCAGCTATGTAGTTGGAATGGAAAAATGAAAGTGACACTTCAGAAGTTCACCCAGGTATTTGCTCTCTAATCTTTCATATATCTGCAGTAAGGCAGCAGTGTCTTCATGACAGGAAGAAACTAAATTAACCATTCTGCTAATTAGTTACTAGAGTCATGACTGTATTCACAGAAAAAAACTACCATCAAACCCAAGTGGCTTGACTTCTACTAAAATCATCCATTAGGCCTGATGGATTTTTTACTAATGTCATACAATATTTAAGGGCTATTCTAGTGCAGATACAAGAATTTCACAAATTCAAAAGCTCTACTTATCAGTTAGACTAGTATATGAGAGAGACAACTGGCAAAAAGTAACATATATTTAAACTTCCTCTCACTTCAAAACATCTTTAAGAAATAAAGGGCCAGCCAAAAAGTTCAGCAGACTAAAGCACCTTGCTTAGGCAGAGTGCAGTAGCCAGGATTCAATCCCCAGCCTGCCGGAGCTGGCCCCAACCCCGGCCCCTATCCCGCCCCTGGGGCATGCTGAGACCATGATTGAGACTGGGCTAGGTGGTGCATGCCTGTGATCCCAGCTTTTGGGGGGCTAAAAACAGGAGAATCACTGCAAGTCTGATCTACGTAGTGAGACCCTGTATACCCTGCACCAAATACATTTTAAAAAAAAATTTTTTTTAAGATATTGAAGAAGCTAAGGAGAGTTGCTCCTAAAAATTAGCTAAGCAAGCCTAGGTAGAGATGGACATTCTCCTTGCCTGGCAAGAGCAAGATCCTGAGTTCAATCCCTGATACTGCAAAAAAAAAAGAGAGAGAGAGAGAGAGATGGACATTCTCTCAAGTTCTTTGATTAAAAGAAGCTTCAGTTATCCGTGCTGTGCTTTCTGTTTGGGGTAGCTGGATAAAGACATGTCAATTGTACAGTCTCCTACTAACACCGCCTTCACTAGACTTTACCTACCTTTCCCTCATTCAGTCATGAAATGGTCAACAACATCTAAAGGTTCAAGTTGCTTTTCTGAGATGTGATAGGTTCATTATTGCCAATTTCCAGTAACATATATAGGTTCTCCTGAGGCATTTTATTAAATATTACTTAAGAAATCACATTAAGTAATGTGAAAAATTAAAGGTTACAACTCTTATAAGTCTACTCTTAGAGCTACGATTTATGGCATCAGACTGGGAAAACAACAAAGATCGAGGCCGTATTTCTGAAAGGTAAGGAAAATCCCTGCTGACTGTTGTACTGAGCATGGAGCAGGCATCATGCTATTAAACTGACAGAGCTGGTGTTTGATCAGAATTGTTTTTAGTTCCAAAATTCATCCAAGAAGGAGCCACCAGGACAATAAGGCAGTAACTTATTTAAGGGTGCAGGCAAGCACATGACAAGCTAAAAGTGGGAATATGCACGATGCATGTTTTAGTGAAAACAGGCACTGGCTGTGGAGCCAGGACACTGGACCAAATTTCGGCTGCTCTATTAGCAAAATGATTTGGGTATTTAGTCCTTTAAAGTTTTTAAAGTTTGCATTTATGATCAGTTTCTACACTCTGCAAAGCATAAAAGGGTACCCAGAAAGAAGACTTATTAATGCTGCCTTGCGTTGTTCTTTTTGTCCTTCTGAGACAGGGTCTCACTACGCAGTGCAGGCTGGCCTTGAGCTCACTTGTAGCCCAGGCTGCCCTCAAACTCACAGTGACCCTCCTGCCTCAGCCTCCCAAGTGCTGGGTACAGGCGTGAGCCACCATGCCCGGCTCATCTGTTTTTCGTAACTTGCACTCCAGATACTGCTAATGCCCCGCCCCATCTCCTCCCGCTGTTCTTTCAGTTCCCTTTCTTTACAAGAGAATCTTTCTCTGAATTTAGTGGTATCATTCTCATATATTTGTATCACTTTCACTTTCAGAGCACCAGTTTTCTCTGGTTTTATCTACAGATTTACTTGCTTTACTACCACGTAGCTGCAAGGGCCGTTACTACGTTATTGTGGCACCCTAGGAAAACGCTGTACTTTTAAAAACAGCTGGGGAGATAGCTCAGCATCATGACCACTTGCCTGGCAAGCGCAAGGTCCTGAGTTCAATCCCTAGTACCAAATAAAAACAATTACAACTCAGAAGAAATAAAATCTTACTAGAAAAAGACACAAACACAATATACTGTATTTCACTGAAATTAACTATGAGAATGAGAATAATTTCGTGTACCACTTGTATTATAGAAGTTATATTCTCACAATACTTTTTTTTGCTTGTGTTATTGGTTTGTGTTTTTCCCACCCTGAGACAGGGTCTCGCTGCATAGCTCAGGCTGGCCTCAAACTCAGTGATCCTCCTGCTTCAGCCTCCTGAGTGTTAGGGTGACACGTGTGTGTCACCATGCCTGGCCAATTATTGTTTTGTGATGCTAGGAACCAGCCCAGGGCCTCACACGCTAGGCAAGCACTCTCCCTCTGGACTAGCCTCCCAGGCTCGGTGCTTTCTCTAATTACAGAAAATTTCAAATACAGAAGTAAAGAGGCTATCACACTGAAAATCCCATATCCTAACCTCTAGAATTATTAATTCATGGTCAATTTTATTATCAGGGATAATGTATAACTATTTTATTTTATTATTTTTTTTAAACTTTTTTTTTTTAACATTTATTGTGTGTGGGGGGGGGGCAGCTCAGCCCACCAGGGGGCGGGGCTGGCTGGCATGTGGTGCTGGGGGATTGAACTGCGGTCCCTGTGCTTTGCCAAGCTTGTTCCAAGTAGGTGCTTTAGACCACTGAGCCATCTCTCCAGCCCTATAACTATTTTAAAAGTGTTCTTTTAAAGAAAACTATCCTTCACACCATTATCACAATGTAAAAGCAAAAGACAATCCCCAAACAATAATTCTTTAATATGAATCTATTCAGTTTTTCACAGTGTCTCACAAAGTTGCATTTTTTAGAAACATTCTTTTTATAACACATTAGAACAAGGATCCAAATAAGATCCATAGATTGTGACTGGGTGAATGTTGCTTTAAATGTATAGGTTCCTCTCCTCCATTTTTTAAACTCCTTAGAATCTATTGCCCAAAAGGTAGTTTGTTTTGCTTTTTGCTAAGTGCATTCCTTGCTGTCATTTAACAGTCTGTATATCCTATGAATTAGTAAAGTAGGTTTTTTGACTGGGGGTGAGGGAGAACATTAATCCCTTAAGACATTATTTACTTATGCTTGGATGACTTTCCTTCCATGAAGCTACCAGCCAGTGCTAATCCAACATAATTAATTCAACATGCTTCAGGTTTGGTGCAACCCATCAAACTGTTTCTTGATATAAGAAGGACAATAACAACTACAATTATGGTCCTGTTTTTGTTTAGAAGAAGCCCAATCGAAGCCAGGTACATGGTACATGCCTGTCATCCCAGCACTCTGGGCTGAGGCAGGAGGTCTCAAGTTCCAGTCCAACCTGAGCAACTTAGCAAGACGTATGTCAACAATTCAGAGGTCTTGGGCTCAATCAGAGGAAGGAGGGAGGGAAGGAGGAACAAGGATGGGTGGCAGCAGCCAAGCAGCATGGGCCTGGGCCTGCAGACTTCTAGTGTCTGGGACAGTGGACAGTAAGATTCTGTTGTTTCAAGCCACCATCTCTGTATCATTTGTTATAGCAGATCTAGGAAACTAGGCATAGTTTTTTCTTTTTTAAATCATCGAATCATTAATGAAATAAATTGGTTAAAATATTCCCCAAACTCCTTTACAGATAGAATCCAACTTTTCCAAATGACTGTTCAACTTCTGAGTTTTGTCAATGTGCATTTTCTCACATAATATCCTCTGTGGAACCAAGTAAGTGATGACTTCTTAGAAAAACCACTGGGAACTAAATGATGCTGACTTTGCAATTGAGTATGTGGAATCTGCCAACTTCTGATTTCCTGGGAATGCTGGCACACTTATCTGATTGATTCTCCCCCACACTGCCACTCTCAATAAAGGGCCAATGGGCTCAGAGAATCTGCAACGACTGAGGGACCGCTCCCCAAGCCTTAATGACAGCACTCTATACATTTAGGACAAATAAGACAGTTCTACTTCAGAAATGTTAAAATGTGAGAAGAGGGATTCCTCAGTATTACTCACATACAGGATGGGCTAAGTAAGTCTTGAAGAGCAACACAGCCTCCAAACAGAGTAAGCTTATTACTTCTGGTGGCTTGGGAGATGCTCTGGCAGGTTACTATGTCTCATCCTTCTGCAATAATCTTTGCCATGTTAATTCTCCTAACATGGCTCCACTGCTTTGTGCATTGTAAAACCTTTCACTGGTGTTTGTTTGTTCTGAGTTAACCCTTTTATCACCATGATTGTAAAGATTCTTGTGGGATTAAAGAGTGACAAAAAAATGACAACTGGACTAAATCATCAATTTCACTTAGGAGCTGAACACAAATAAACATCTATCAATATAAACTGATTACCACTAAAATAACCTGAAGATGACTACATCTTACCTATACACGATACATAAACATCCATAGTTCTCAGAGGATCTCACTTAAGTTTAATTCACACAAATGCATAAAATTAACATATACTATATCACCTTATGTACTGATACAATCTACATTGTGAAATAATCTCTCTAATCAAGCCAATATATTCATCACCTCACAGCTACCATTTTCTTTTTTCCCCTTGTATTGAAAAAACATCAACCCTCTTAAAAAATTTCAAGTGCCCAAGAGTGGATTTTACATTGTTGTCCATTAGATCTTGAGAACGTTCATTCTGCTTATCTGAACTATGTGTCCTCTGATCAGCATGTCCCTATGTCACCATCAGGACACTACAACCATCACTCTCCTTTCAGAAGACCATTTCTAACACAGCTTCCTGAGCCTGCTCCTACCAGCCTGCTCCAGCTCAGTAAATGGCAACTCTCACTTCACTTGCCCAGACCAAGACCCTGCAGTAACCCCGACTTCTCTCAAGCATGTACCCTGTTTCATCAGCACATTTGGCTCATTTCACCCTTGAAACATAACATGTCCACTCACACATCACTTGGCTAGCCTAGAAAACCAGTGCCCACCTCCTCGCTTATAAACAACTAGAGGAGTGCGTTCTCTGGAATGGAGTAAGCAGCCTAACCCAGAGGAGGAGTCACGGAACTCTACAGATAGCACCTTTTTATCCAAGCCCGGATAAAAAACCCTGGAGAACTATGAACCAAACACAAAAGACAAGAATATTTAACTACTCTTTTAAATACTATGTCAGAGGTGCTTTATTTCCAAAGTCAAAAGTGTGGCCAAAGCCCAGCAACAATTGCCGCAGGAACTGTTCCTTTGTTCCTGGATACCCTTCTGTTTATAATTATCAACCCACAAAGTATTTTACTATCTCCACAAAGGACATCAGTGCTAATCAGCAATGTTAAGAATACAACTCCAGTTGCTAAATACAAAACTACTGAGTAATGCTTTTCTCTTCCCCCAACATGAGAAACCACATAAATGACTTCACAAAGCAGACAAAAAAATCACTTACTATGAAGCAATGTCAAGTCATAAAATCTTACACTTAACAGATCTTCTCTTATGATGGCCTTTTTTCTGCAAAAGAGAAAAACCATCATTCTGTTCATTTATTTTTAACTTATTGACCATAAAAATGAAATCTATTGTGCATTCATTTTATTAATTATACTTGAAGTCTGGAAGGATAGGAGGAAAGAAGGATGGGAGGAACAGAAGAAGGAAGAAAGGAGGTAAGGAAGGAAGGAAGGCAGAGAGGCAGGCAGAAAGACAGAAAAGCTTACAGAATAAATATTTAAACATAATAATATACATAATATACAATACAGATGAATGTCCACTTTGTATCTGTGTATTCAAAATGGTTAGGATAGATATATAGTTACATTCTCTTAGTGAATAGAGGAATTTGTTGTAATAGTGTTTGTAAATAGGATCTCATGTCCGCATCTTGTACAGCAATTAACCACTAGGAAGAATGTATGCAATGTGTTAATTATTGAAACCGTCCTACCAATTTGGTTTGAAACTATCTCACTGCTATTTGTTTCTCAATAAAATTATGGAAAAAATAAATAAATTCAAATAAAAAATATATATGTAATATACAAATATAAGTTATTTTTTACTAATTTCCAATGTACTACTCATATTCAATTTAGTTCTGAAATTATGAAATACGCATTAAATTCAAGTACTAAGTACTAAATTTCTACACATTTATGATAAAACAAAACAAGAACAGAAACAACTAAAGTAACTAATCCAAGTATGTTTTAAACTTTAAAACATGAACATCTGTTATAGTGCCTGCTAAAGCAGAAGGCAGCAGGTGTGAAAGCAGTTTCAACCGTAACTACCTCATAAAGGAAGAGCAGGCTACTTCATTAGCCACCTTCTACTTGGTCTGGCTCAGGCCTACCCAAAACGCGACCTGAACGCCAGTGCTTCTCCATCAACTGTTTCTAACTAGGTTGTGACAGGTACGAAATGAGAGTAAGCAATCAGAAATTTTTACGAAAATTCACACTTGTAACATTTGAATTCTTATGTAAATTCTGGTCTACAGTAGACGGGGGGGGGGGGGGGGGGGGGGCCCACTCACACAAACAAAAAACTCTGACTTTACCAAACACAGAGCTCAAATAATAGTCTAAGATTTTAGCTGATCCTTCATTAAAATATCAAGTGTGGTTTCAAAAAAGTAAACACATTTAAAAGTCATTTTCTGTGTATTTAAAAGTATTTTTTGTGTACTGGTTTATTTCTGGTTTTACTTACATGAACACCACTTCTGAAGTTAATCACTAACCTTATAAAGCCTTTAGGTCTTTCATGACAAGATAGCTGTTTCTTAAAAGAGCTTTCATTTTTTGTTTCTTTTGCTTCTCTTAGTTGTCTTTTTACTTGAACCTATGAGAAAAACAAAACCAGCTACTTAGAATAACCCAACACCTAAAAAAAAACCAAAAAAACAAAAACAAAAAAACAACCTCTAGATGGAAGAAAAACAGCAGAATTTTAGTAACAGTAAGAAGCCAGTAAGAATCTAGATGGCGAAGAAAAGCACAAGGACCAAGCTGTAACAAGTCTTTTTTTTTTTTTTTTAATATTTATTTTTAATGTATCTGGTACAGGGTTTCACTATGCAGCTTGGACTTGTAGGGATCCTCCTGTCTCAGCCTCCCCAGAGTTGGGATTACAGGCGTGCAACACCGTGCCTGGTCTCTGTAGCAAGCTCAGAGTGCCTAGGGGCAGGGCTGGCACAACTTGTGGTGCCAGGGATCCAACCCCAGTCCCTGCACTTGCCTAAGCAGGTGCTTAGTCCACTGAGCTATCTCGCTGGCCCTGTAACAAGTCTTTCAAAAAGCAAATAATTCCATATACATCAAAGAATAAGGGGGCCAGGGAGATAGCTCAGTAGAATAAGCACTTGCCTGGCAAGCGCAAGGGCCTGAGTTCAATCCCCGGTTCCACCAAAAAAAAAAGAGAGAGAGAATAAGTAGGGTTTTTAAAGCAAGTGAATAAAATAATTAAATTTGTTTTCTTCAGGAAGTTAACTTTGGCAGTGATGTAGAGAATGAACCAGTTAGGTAGAAGCTATCAAAATCAGAAAGCCAGAAAAAAAAATTCTTATATAATAGCAAGATCTACACTGAGCACCATAATAGTCACCTGGAATATGACTGCTGAGTGTAGCACGGTTTCTCTGAATGGAGATGTACTATAAGCTTAACAAAAGCTTACTACACCATGAAAAAGAATGTAAACTCTGTCAGTAATAACTTTACATACATGTTCTGGAATATGCTGCAATACATATATCACTACAGTTTACTTCAATTATTTCTTTTTACTCTTTTAAACTGCCTAAAATGTTTATGTAGTGGCTAGTATACTTCTATTGGACAACACTCATCTAAAGGGAGCAAAGGAATATACTTAAGAACACATTAGGGCTGGCCAGATAGCTCAGTGGATTAAAGCACTTGCTTAGGCAGGCCCAAGGACCAGGGTTTGATTCCGTCGTGCAGTTTCAGCCCCATCCCCAGGGCATGATGAGAGAGTGACTGAGACTGCACGTGGTGGTATGCTTGTAATCCTACTGCTTGGGAGGCTGAAAACAGGAGGATCACTACAAGTCCAACCTATGTAATGAGACCCTGTAGGACCCATACTAAATACATTTAAAACACACACACACACACACACACACACACACACACACACACACTCTCTAAGTAGAGCTGGGGAGATAGCTCAGCAGCACAAGTGCCCACCTGGCAAGCACAAAGTCCTGAGTTCAATCCCTAGTACCACAAAAACATACACACACACAATAAGTAGAGAAGATGAGAGAGACAAGAGACAAGTGATTCTTTAAAAGGTTTATTAGATGAAAATCTACAATAAAGCAGTTGAAAATATAGGTTTGATTCTGAGGAAAGAGACATGAACCAGTGATAAAATTTTAGAAGTACTTAAAATACAGGTATTAAAGCTACTAAAGTGATTAAGAAGGCTGAGGGGAAAAGTAAACCCAAGTAGTTGGAATGGAAATCCTGTGAAGAGCTCCAATGATTAAAAGAAGCAAAATGGAGGGGGGCTGGATAGATGGCTCAGTAGAATAAGCACTTCCCTGGGAAGTGCAAGGGCCTGAGTTCAATCCCTGGTTCAGCAAAAAAAAAAAAAAAGCAAAGAGGAAAGTGATCAATGACGTAGAGTGTGCCTAAGGAGAGTCACATGGGGAGAAGACACTCTCTCAGGCTTTCACAGAGAGCACATAGGCCAAGCATTGGCCGTGACTCATCCACATGGCTGACACTGACAAAGGTTCTACAATCTGAGGTACAGGATCTCAAGATAAATCCTGAGGGCATTTCACTGACCTTGTCAGACCAAAAAGCTACAACTCTTGTTGCACAGGTCCTGCTTTACCTTGGTCTTAACCATCCAGTAGAAAAGTATAAAGATGAAATATAGGAAGTAAAGCCATGTTGTTATGTTGAGCTGTGGGGGACTCAGGTCAATAATTTCTGACATTGCCAGTTAAACAGAAAACCCAATGATATTATGGGCTTCTGTACTCTTTTAGAATATTTTGCTGAGTTTACACACCTATAATATTCAACAACGGAACTTAAAAAAAATTGGGGTATAACTATGAATGTCCATTTTGTATCTGTGTATTCAAAGTGGTTGGGATAGATATATAGTTGCATTCTCTTAATGAATAGAATGATTTTTTCTAATGGTGTTTGTAAGTAGGATCACAAGTCTGCATCTTGTACAGCAATTAACCACTGAGAAGAATGTATGCAGTGTATTATTTGTTGAAACTGTACTTTCGATTTGATTTGAAACTGTCTCATTGCTATATGTTTATCAATAAAACTTTGAAAAGAAAAAATAAATAAATAAATAAAAATATTTAAAAAAAAAAAGCAACAGCAAAACTGGAAGGACCTGGCAAAGACGACTGGTAGTCAAACAGGCAAAACAAAAATACATACTTCTGCACAAAAGGACATTCAAAGGAAAAAGGATAGTTCACTCACATACACACACACACACACACACACACACACACACACACAAAACAAAGGGATTTGGAAGTCATAATATTATTCAGGATTTAAAAAAAAAAAAAAAAAAGGACTTAAGACTATTCCAGTAAAACAAGATGAGGGAAGTGAATACTCCACGCAAGCTAAAAAGTGAATTGAGAGGCCTCATTCAAGAATATAGCCATAGAGCCAGGGAAATAGCTCAGTGGAGTAAGAGCTTGCCTAGCAAGCACAAGGTCCTGAGTTCAATCCCTGGTACCACTAAAGAAAAATTTAAACATTTAAAAAAAAAAAAAAATCTGAATCTTTTGGGCTAGTCAAATAGCTCAGCAGATTCAAGCACCTGCTTAGGCAGACCCAGGAGCTGGGAGTTCCATCCCGGGCCTGCCATGCTGGCCCCGCCCCCGGGGCACACTGAGACAGCCAGTGAGACTGGGCATGGTGGTGCACACCTACAATCCCAGCTTTTAGGAGGCTGTAAACAGGAGGATCACCATGAGTCTGATCTACGTAGTGAGACTCTGTAGACCCTCTTCTAAATACAAAAAAAGAAAAGGTAAGTGAAGGCTTGAAAGCAGTTAAGGTCACAGAAATATATTTAAAAAATATAGATCTCAAATCACAAATATTTAAAAAGATATCTTTTAATTTACAAATAATTAGATTAGTATTGTACCAAATTTTTAAGTAATGTCCAAGCTGTATTAAATAAATGTAAACTTTTATTCCAAGCCAACAGAACAAAGTCCCTTTGGATGCTCAGTTCATGTCAGTGAATCTAGCAATGCAATTTTATAAAGATACTTTGAGTAAACAGTCAGTGTCTTCCAGAAAAGCCATTTGATCAAACCAAATGTTCTATCTTTTGCTCTAAAACACACAATTTCCCTCAATGGCAAAGACACAGCAGGCTAAGTCGTTTTTCACACGATCATTTTAATTTTTCATTTTACTTAGACACAGTGTCTCATTACCCAGCTCAGATCCGCAGTGTTTCTCCTGTCTCGGTCTCCTCAACTTGAGGATTACTGGCATGCACCACCACGCCCAGGGTTCCAGGGTCTGCATGACATGCAGTGTTGGAATGGAACTGGCCAGGTAGGCACTTAAGACTGCCAAACCATCTCTCCAGCCCTCACACAATCATTTTACCTGAAATGCAGTCTTATTTCTACCTCAGCAGGCTCATCTGATAAAAATACAGCAACACAAGTTATAAATACCTATATGGGGAAGATGACTTTTTTTTTCCCTGTATTTTAAGGAAGGGTCTACAGGATGTTCAGGGTCTCACTACCAGATCAGACTCATAGTGACGCTCCTGTTTACAGCCTCCCAAGAGCTGGGATTACAGGCCTGCGCCACCATGCCCAGTCTCAATTACCCATGCCCTGGGGGTAGGAACAGCATGGCAGGCCCAGGGGTCAAATCCTGGCCCCTGCATCTGCTTGTGGGCGCTTTAATCCACTGAACTATTTGGCTGGCCCTAAAATTACCGCTTACATACTCTTCCCTCCAGTAACCAGTCAGAGTAAACTATTCATTCATTTCTAGCAGTAATGGCATAACATACATACAAGTATGCTCATTTTTAGTTATTTATCATTTGTTTTCAGACTATCCTTCATAAGTCAGGAATATGTGTTTTTTCTTTTCTTTTTTTTCCAGAACCGGGATTGAACTCAGGCCCTTGCGCTTTCCAGGGAAGCGCTTATTCCACTGAGCCATTTCCCCGGCCGCTATGTGCTTTTTTTTTTTAAATATTTATTTATTTAATACAGGGTCTTGCTATACAGTTCAAACCGGTAGTGATCCTCCTACCTCAGCCTCCCCAGCACTGGGATTACAGGTGTAATCCACGCCCAGTTTCAGTGGTCCACACAGTGCAGGGCTGGCACAATAGGACCGAATCCGAGTTCCTGCGCATGCCAGTCAGGCGCTTAGACCACTGAGTATCTGTCTACCCTGCCTATTTTTTCTGTAAGTGAAACATCGACATCAATAAAAAATCACAATCATAGTTCCTAAGTGTTATCAATGAGAAAACCAGCATTTAAGAGTAAGATATCATTTTATTTTTAATTTTTACTGGTTAATCTCAAAATGTTTTTTATGAAAACAATTTTCAGATTTTTTTAGTTTTTTGAAGGTTCCATCTACAAGGTTCCACTATGTAGTCTAGGCTAGCCTTGGAACTCACTATGTAGCACAGGCTGGCCCCCAACTCAGGGCAATCCTCCTGCCTTAGCCTCTCAAGTGCTGAGATTATAGGCATGCGCCACCATACCCCGCAGTTTTCAGATATTTTATTTTTTTTCTGTTTTTTAAATTTTTTTTTCTTTTCATAATTTTATTAAGAAACAAATAGCAATGAGAGTTTCAAATCAAATTGGTAGGACAATTTCAATAATTAACACATTGCATACATTCTTCCTAGTGGTTAATTGCTGTACAAGATGCGGACATGATATCCTATTTACAAACACCATTAGAACAAATCCCTCTATTCATTAAGAGAATGTAACTATATATCTATCCTAACCACTCTGAATACACAGATACAAAATGGACATTCATCTGTATCCCCTTTTTTTGTTACGTTCCGTTATTTGAATATTATAGGTGTGTAAACTTAGCAAAATATTCTAAAAGAGTCTAGTAGCACATAACAGTATTGGGTCTTCCGCTTCACTGACAATGTCAGAAATTGTCCTCTACAGCTCAACATAACAGCATGGCTTTACTTCTTATATTTCGTTTTTATACTTTTCTGCTGGATGGTTAAGACCAAGGTAAAGAAAGCAGGACCTATGCAACAAGAGTTGTAGCTTTTGGGTCTGATAGTCAGTGAAATCCTCTCAGGATTTATCCTGAGATCCTGTACCTCAGACTGTAGAACCTTTGTCAGTGTCAGAGTTTTCAGATATTTTAGACATGAGTGTTTGTGGGACTCAGTCTTTGAATCTCACATTAAACGTTCTTCAAAGGAAATGTATTTAAAGTGCAATTCAACAAATAAATGTCTTTGAAATATAAGAAGGACTCACAATAACAATTTAAATAATTAACTACAGAAGTTCTAGAGCATCACAAATCTAATATATTTTTAAAATGTGGTATATCATAAGGTGACCACTATAGATATGCCCTCTTCAGGACACAAGGAGGATTTCCACACCTTTACTGAAAGGTCTGAACTTGTCATGCTGAAGAGGAATGACACTAAACCCAATGATGAACAGTTTTGAAATAAACACAAACTTGAAATCTATCAAAGCACAACAGCCTCACTTAACTTTACATATCTCATGCTGTAAAATAAGCTATAAGACTTACCTTAACACAACCTTCCAAAGCACTGAATTTAAACACTGCCTGAAAAGGTTTTCGGTCTATAGGACATGAAGCCAGTGTCTGAAAAATGATTAACAAGTTATCTTTACACATGTTTCCTCAAGACAGCATATTAAACTATAGCAAATAAAACTGTAAGTTTTCCAGTGGAACAAAAATATCCTTTTATCTCAAATATAAAGGAGATGAAATAACTCTTGGCCTGTTTCATAAAACAGAATACCGTAAATTCATTTCATTCACTCAAAAATTTACTCAATACCTACTGTATGTCAAATAACTGGAATACAGTGATGAACAGGAGAGGTAGTGTCTCTGTTTTTAATATCCCATTAAATCTTCCTGCTCCACTGAGAACTACTGGTACAATGAAAGCAGGGCTGAAATCCACCGACATGTAAGTAAAACAGATTGTAAAGCTAGACCTCTGCTTAAAAGGGAATGTCTTGTTTAGACTTTTAACAGATTTTAAGTCTATGACTTAATTAAGATTTTCCCCCTCAAATTCATTACTGAGTGGGCAGTTGCATCTCAATAAAAATATTAAAAATACATTCCTCTATCTCTACTTATTTATGCAGGTCACCTCTTCAGAACATTTATTACACATCATGCACATCCCCAAGACCATTCCTCACATTCTCTCCAGTATATCCTTTTGCAGATAACAGATGCATATACAGCTATCTTTTTAATATTGTGACTCATGTGCTGGTTTGAACTTTTTTTCTCAACTGTATAAGTTTAGATTGGATCATACTAATTCCTAACAGCATAGTATGTTTAATATTAAACATTAGATTTAACAATATTTTCTTTTATATGAACACAGGTGAGCGTATTTTTCTTTTCCTATTAAATAAGTAAGACTTTGACAGGAAAATGGGAAATATGACCATTCTTTAATAAATTAGTTCAGACTGCCATCGTTTAGGTACTTTCAAGAACTAGGAATTTGGTACGCTATTGCTTTCCCTGCAGAAACCCTACAAAGCTTTGCTAAAGACAACGAAACAGCCCATGACTTTTAATAATACATTACAAACAGTAATGCTACTTCAAAGAATTCAACATTCCAACTATATATGATTACTGTTTACCAACTAACATATGCTATACCAAACTTCTTAGGTAAGAGGGTCTATTACCATATATACAATGTAAAAGTATTTAAAAGTAATATCTTTCAAGTGCTTTCCATTCTCACCCAAGTTTAATAGTATTTTTTATTTTAAATGTAAATGTGCATGAACATTCATAAAAAGATTAAAGAACAAATGAATAATTACTCCCTTCAAAGTTTGCTTAAAAACTAAGATGCATAGGGGCTCTTTATTGTCTACTAGTTTGTCTTTGTTTAAACTTGAGCAAAGGCAGCCACTTTGTGCCTCAACTAACTTAATGTGTGAGATGGAAACTGAACTTACCCGTAAGATTTGTACAGGATTTAGCTAAAAATACTCTAGATGTGTGGCACTACTACGTAAGGTCTTGCAAACATCAACCACCTTAATTACACTAAAAATTTAGTTAATCAGTAAAGACAGTGTGAGCTATATGAGACAAGTTCTGATTTTTATAATAATTTGCAAACTTCACAACATACATGGAATTATTTTATTATTCTATTTCAACTCAAAACACAGACTCAAAGAAAGCCTCTATTCAAGAAATTTGCTATCATTAATTCAATAATTCAATGACCAAAGTTATACATTCTTATTTTTATTAAATTTCTCCCGATGACATCAGCTACATGGCATTCTTTCCTTTATAAATTCACACTGCGACAGATGTTTAATTTTGATCATTTCAAAAATTTGGGTCCTAGGTGAGATTTTCATTCTTTCTCTTTAGGCTTAACTGCTCTGGATCTTGCTAAAGTTTCATTTGAAGAAATAGCTTCACTACTATAACAACAACAGAAAGAAGTAATAGTCAGAAAACTATAGTATCATAATCTGTATATACCAAATTTCTAAAGATAATTTAGTGAACACCAGAAAATAATTCATTTTGTCTCAGTCTCAGCCAATACAAAAAATTCTTAAAGTGAGTTATCTTTCCCAGATAAGAAAAGCACAGGTCAGAAAACATACCACCAGTTGTACATAAAACGAAACCCCTTTGCTATGGCTACAAAGCAATGCTGTCCATTTCTAATCTTAGAAAAACTGTAGCAAAGCATTTCAGAGAGGAAACAGGAAATGCAGTGATCCTCAGCTGTCTTCAGAGATTAAGTGACAAAATCACTGAATAGAAATCACAACACATCTGGGCTGGGGTGTACAGCTCAGAGGCACAATGCTCCTAGGCAAAGGTGAAGTCGTGAGTTCAATTCCCAGTACCAAAAAGAAAAAGAAAAAAAAAAAAAACCCTCAAAATATATTTGTAAAATTTAAATAGGTCTTTAATTTTTTTCTTATGTACAGCATAGGAAAATTTTAAGGCACTCTTAACACAAACTAAAGTATATTATAGCTACCAAAGAATCAAATTATACATCATGTGATAACCACATGGCATAAAACATTAAGATTTTTAAAATATAGTTTAGACTGGACTAATCTTAAGGTATTCCCAAGGGAACTTCATTCTTACATGAAGCATCAATCCAGAGAACTCCAAAGACACTTTAATTAAGTTCAATTTTCAGGGTAAAGTTTGTTTTACTAAAATAGCTAGTCATACTTCTAAACAATGAGCTTTTAAAAGTTCATATTTAAAACTCATAGAAAAATTTAATATATTTATTGTTAAGGGATTTTAATTTTAAAGAAATTACAAATTGTTTTCTTATGCACAAAAATTCAATCACTCACTTTATTCCTTATATACAACAAAATATCCTCAATTATCATCCATTTAAATTAATGACTTCCAATGATTTCTAAAATTTCGTTTCATAATCAAAGTATCTAAAGAAACACCATTCAACTTTACGACACTGCTATAAAATTACTAGAACTTGTTCACTGCTTTATTGCAGTGTAACGTGTACTAAAAATCAGAGCATATATTCTACTGTGAATGCTCTGTACCACTTATATCAAAGAAAGAGGCAATTTTAATATAAAAAAAAATCTTTCCTAATGATTTCAGTACAACATACCCTAGGATTCTGAAGCGTTGTAAATTCCCAGCTCAGACAAACTCATACTTAAATGTAAGAACAGGAAACCTTCCTTATTGGGAATTCAGGATTCGTGACTGCTAACACTTCTTCCTTCCTTCCTTCCTTCCTGCTGCTGCTCTATCCTCAATCACATAGGCTGCCTACAGATAGCCCCTCCTAGAGAAAGAGAACCAAGTGTTAAAGAGTAAGTGCTTAGAGACTGCAGCTCAGTACCTACGCTCCATGGTAGGGTTTCCTGTTCCCAGGAGGCTCCACAACAACTAGCTTTCCTACTAACAAGTCAAGCACATGTGCAAAACTGCAATTTAACTCAAATAAAAAAGGCTTAGAAGGCATAGCATTAGACATTGATGCTTTCTTTAAGTGGTTTCCCAGGACCTGTCTTGTTTTAATCAAGGTTCCAAGACATCTGGCCTGGTCCTCCAAATTAAGTGCTCGCCTGTTTTCAGTTTATACAGTCCCTATCACATTTAAACATTCTTTTAAGACAGTCTTGGTCAATCCACATTAGTAACTCTGGTTCTTTTGATATACAGCTTTCAGAAGCATAGTCCTAAAGGGAAAGTGGCTGTCAGGGTTCAAATTAACACTAAGAATATGTTCTAATGACTCAAATAAAATGCTTTCATACTCCACAAGATACATTTTTAACACTTGGGTAGCATTACATTTAATATTAATTTCTGACATTTTTCTTTAAAAAAATCCTGAATAAACTACTTACATAAATCATTTTACATATTCTGATATTTAAAGTCAGGTTACACAAAAAATTTATCCAACTGGTGAATAGAATATTAAACTAAAATCTTCAAAAAAAAAAATCAGTAAAAATAAAACCTTCACATGTATTCCTTAGGTAGACTGCCTACAACGTAAATACTCTACTCCAGTAAGTTTTCCAGAAAGTCATTCACAGGGTAAAAACAGCAGTGAACCTAAAAAATTAGCCATAAATAAAGGTCTAGAGGAATCAGAATTAGTAACCTCCCTAAACCAGCTTAAGGATGAAGATAGCCCTGTTTCTCTAATAAAAGTCTAATAAAATTAAATGAAATAATGTATCTGATAATATTTTATAAGGGGGACAAGGATCTAGCTCAGGGGCACAGTACCCTCCCAGCAAGTAAGAGGTTCTGAGTTGGATTCCCAGTTTAAAAAAAAAAAAAAAAAGTATGTACTTTATGACTAATGTTAGCAGTACTCAAAAAATATGTTTAAATTATTGTTCGCAGAACTACATAACAAAGTTTGGGAAACTATTTTATTTTACTACTTTATTTTGGGGAAGGGTCTACAGGGTCTTACAGGTCTAAATTGGACTTCTAGTGATCCTCTTGTCTACAGCCTCCCAAGGCTAGGATTATATGTATAGGCCACCACGCCCAGTCTCCATTGCCATCTCAGTGCACCCCAGGGGCAGGGCTGGCACAGCAGGCCAGGGGATCGAAACCCAGGCCCCTGCGCCTGCTTGCAGGCACTTTAATCCACTGGGCTATTTGGCTGGCTTGGGAAATTACTTTAAAAACTAAAATTTGAGGAAAAGCTATTTAGAAAAAAACCCAGATGATATAACTCTGCTGAATTAGCTAACTTTCTACTGAAAGTAAGCTAATCACCAGAATAATATGTAGAATTCCACTTACTGAATAAAGAACACTTAATCTATAGAAAATATATCAGTAATCAAAACAAGCCAACTACTCATAGATTTTGCTATATATTAGTTTAAAAATATACTCACGTCTGTATTCAATACTGTTGTCTGACTTTAAGAACTGTATGTCACTTTGGTGCGACTCTTCAAAAGCATGCCTTTGTCAACTTTTTTATTTAAATGAAGATTTTCCAATTTTATTTCATTAACCTTACTTTTTCCCACTGAAACTGTCAACATTTTATATGAAAAGGAGTACTAAGATAAATACACTGAGGGAGGTTAGCTTACCTATACTGGGCAAGCTAGTCATATGTTGAAAAAGTACTTTACAGAAAAAATATTTCATATTACTTCAGAGACTAAAACAACCTCAGTATCTATCAAGAATCCCCTAATCACATGCCTTGTACATCTTTTTAGAATATAAGTGGGATTAAAGGTGTAATTCAGCAGTAGAGCATGTTTATTGTGAGGCTCTGGGTTCATCCTGTGGAACCTCAGGAAAGAAAACACAGTAGAGAACTCTGAAAGGCTCTGAACAGGTAATGTTCCCAAACCTTAACCTGTTAAAGGCCAAAATGTAACCACCTCTCCGTAACTGTGCCACATCGTAAATCCTATCTTCTTACCTACTTTGCATGTACTCAGGGGAGGTATCTCACCTGCAGTGGAAAAATTCATGATCAGCTGCCACTACCAGTATACACGGGGCACATTTTTCTGGCCTTCACTTCTCCAAATATCTACTTTAGAAGTGTAAGCTCAGATAATTAAGGTTAAACTTATGGGTTGTTTTGTTAAGACAGGATTTATACAGTTTAGGCTGGCCTCGCCACATACTGCCAAGCTTGTCTTGAACTTATAGCAAGCCTCCTGCCTCAGCTTCCTGAGTGCTGCGATTCAACGCATGCGGAACACACCTGGCAAGGTTAAATTCACGTAATTTAGAATCTCTGAGGGCCAGGGAGATAGCTCAATAGAATAAGCACCTGCCTGGCAAGCATAAGGTCCTGAGTTCAATCCCCAGTACCACAAAACAAAATAAAATAAAATCTCTAAATATACATTGTTTTTACTCCTAGTATGGTGAAATAAATTCCTAACTTAATGAATAAAAAAAATTTTTTAATACACTAGCTCTATAAATATTTCATCAGAATCAAGTATGGTGGCACACACACGAAAACCCTAACATTCTGGGAAGCTAAAGCAGGAAGATCACAAGTTCAAACCCAGCTTGGGCAATTTATGATTTAGCAATACCCTGTCTCCAAAAATGTAGGGCCGGCTAGATAGCTCAGTGAACTAAGTGCCTGTTTAGGCAGACACAGGGACCAGGGTTGGATTCCCAGCTTGCCATGCCAGCCCCCTCCCTGGGGTGCGCTGAGACTGAGACTGGGCATGGTGGCACATGCCTGTAATCCCCACACTTGGGAGGCTGAAAATAGGAGGATCACTATGAGTTTGATCTGTGTAGTGAAACTGGTACTAAATACATTAAAAAAAAAAAAACAAACTAAAAAAGGATTGATGTGTTGCTCAATGTGAAGGCCCTGGGTTTAATCCCAGTAGTGAAAGGAAAAGAACAAAAATATGTATCAGTTCAATAGTCTTGTAATTTCAGATTCTCAGCTCTAAGAGTGATAGTTTAAATTAATCACACTTTCAATCTGTTAATTATATCATCTTTATTCAAAATTCTATTGCCGGGGCCGGGGAGATGGCTCAGTGGAATAAGCGCTTCCCCGGAAAGCGCAAGGGCGCAAGGGCCTGAGTTCAATCCCTGGTTCCGCCAAAAAAAAAAAAAAAAAAAAAAAAAAAAAAATTCTATTGCCATATTATCATCATTATAGTATTACAAGCTAACAGGCTCACTACCCATGAAGTCCTTAAAACCTAATACAGGCATAGTGAGTACGCTTAACTTCAATTTGTGCAAGTGTCCTTTTTTTTTCAATTTAAAAAAAAATTATTTGGTACAGGGTCTCACTGTACAGCTTGAACTTGTAGCAATCCTGTCTCAGCCTCCCCAGAACTGGGATTATAGGCATGAACCACCACCCAGTTTCAGTGGCCAGCATGAGGCACCTGGGGTTCCAGGACAGGCACAGCATGTGGTACTGGGGGTCAAACTCAGGCCCCTGCACATTTCCCCAGCCTCCTAGTATCCTGAGGGGAAGCAATTACACTCCGGGCCATGAAGGCCAGCAGGTGCCACTGTGCTGAATCCTTTTGCTGCAGGTACAGGGGAATCCATGGCTCACTCAGGAGACTACAGAAGCTCAGCTTCTCAACCATTTTCAAGTCCTTACATACCTTTTGCCTAAGTAACCACAGAACCAAGATTTTTCGAGTGTGAAGACGCTGAAACTAACTTTGACTCTGGAGACAGATATCTGAAGATTATGAAAATTCAGAAATGTGTCCCAAGTAAGTATTCTAGACCACAATATAGCTTCATTTTTCTAAGTACGGGCTTCCTACGATAAGAATTTTTTCAATACTTAAAATATTAAAATGAAAGTAAAGTTAGTTCCCCTTTGTTTGGAATGTGATATGCCATTTAACATTTCAGAGAACCTTGACTATAATTTCAATACAGGTGTACTTCTGGCTGCAGAACCTAAAATGATGATCTTGATTATAGTTTGTGCTGTTTTCTTATGTAGATTTCTAATTACTATAAATTTCACTTGATATGTACTTTTCTACTAGAAGTGAACATCAGATAAAATTTAAACTATGGATCAATTTTTTTAAATTATTTTACCTTTAGGCTATTGTCAGAGGTATCTGGAAACAAATTAGTACTCCTACAGTTCAAAATCCCTACCTTGTCTATCAAATAAACATTAAGATGGTGAATTAAACAAAACTAAAGAGAAGAATGTATAAAAAAAACCTTAGTATAGAGTATGGCTATGAGTACATAAACTTATTCTTTATCCTCAATCTGAAATAAATAGCATACTTTTCTTTTTAACAAAAAAGGCTTAAGAAAATGAGAGGAAAGATCTTAACTAATGACTCAAAAAACCCCAAAAACAAACAAACAAAAAAACTCACTGGGGAATGTGAAATCTGATTTATTTGCCAAAGCATTTTCTTTTTCTTGTATTTAGTTCAGGGTCTACAGGGTCTCACTACACAGATCTGACTCATAGTAATTCTCCCATTTTCAGCTTCCCAAGTGCTGGGATTACAGACACGCGTCACCATGCCCAGTCTCAATCACCATTTTTGCAAGCCCCATGGGCGGGGCCAGCACAGCACGCCTGGGATTGAACTGGGGGCTGCACTCTGCCTAAGCAGGTGCTGAACTATCTATCAGGCCTGCCCTGTTTGCCAAAGCACTTAAACACTTTGAAACACATATCTTAATTTTTACCACAGTCAAATATTTAACTGAAAACTAAAGCCTAAAACTTTGTAAAGCAGCAATGATTCACCCATAATTTTGTTTAATACTTTATTTTTTTTTATTTATTTGAGAGAGAGAGAGAGAGAGAGAGAGAGAGAGAGAGAGAGAGAGAGAGAGGTGTGTGTGTGTGGCCAGCTCAGCCCACCAGGGGGCGGGGCTGGCTGGCATGTGGTGCTGGGGGATTGAACCGCGGTCCCTGATGCTTTAGCTAAGCTTGTTCTAAGTAGGTGCTTTAGACCACTGAGCCATCTCTCCAGCCCCTCACCCATAATTTTGAATGAACAATTTATTAGTAGATTGTGTTCTTTTTACTGCTAATTCAGCTTAAGGATTAACTGGCGGTTGCTATCTCCATTGGGGACAATGAAATCAAAACGTTCTGTCCATTCTCTCCTTCCAAGGTGACTTCCTGCTGTGGCTTAGATCTACAATGACCCCAAGCCTCACAGATGTGGAAGACAACTGGCCTATGGAACTGCCTGAGCTGCTGTTAGTGGGGCCTAGTGGGCGGCACTCACTGGAGGTGTAACCTACAAGGGTGCACAGAACCCACAAGCCCATTCCTCAGCTCTCACTCTGCTTCCCGCCTGCCCTGCCATCTCACCCAGGAACCAGCCCACTAGAGACTGAAACCTCAACAGACTATAAGCCAAAATAAACCTTGCCTCCATTACACGGCAGGTGTTGCTGTATTGTCCCAGCAATCAGGAAAGTTACTAAGATAATTACTTTGTTTAAACAAGACCATAATTCTATCCCATCTTCCCTAGCCTGTTATCATAAGACAGCAGTACACAGCAAATGAGTACCTGCTTTTGAAAAGCAATTTTACTTTAATGAAATGTATCTATTTAAAGGAACACAAAGCAAAGAAAGAAGTATAAACAAGAAAGGTGCTGACTACAACACTAGGTAAGTTATCAACAACAAAAAAATTCAACAAGGTTAAAAAAATAAGTTTAGCACTATCTAGTAGAGTTGAGTGTGTGCATTGTCTATAACCTGGCAATTTCACTTATCAGAATATATTCCAAATACATTAAAATGTACATCATGGTAAAATTTAAAACTACTGAAAGATGCTCTTGACATAGTTAAGGAAGAATGAAGAATCATATTTACTTTATACATTGTAATTATCTTACAGAAAATCGGTGTATTATTGAAGTTAACAATCTGGGGCCAGGCAGATGGCTCAGTGGACTAAGCGCTTCCCTGGCAAGCTCAAGGGCCTGAGTTCAATACCCAGTTCCACCAAAAAAAAAAAAAAACCAAAAAAAAAAAAAAAAACCATTTATGTATACAATCATGAAAACCACTCAATTGAAACTCCTATTCATTCACTATTTCTGTCTAAAGCAAAATCCTTTTTTAAAAACTAATCACAAAGCAAAGCAAGGTGCACTAAATTCAACATAGATTAAATCTTTAATTGGCTGGCAGAGAAAAATATGCTTTTTTACTTCATTAGTCAATGTTCCTGCAAATGTACAGATTTACCAATTATACTAACTCAGAAAAACGCAAATGCCTTTTCCCAAAATGCACTGTCACCTTTCCATAGCCCCTTCTTGCCAAAAGTTAGGTTTTAATATAAAAGTTTCTATGTATACTATTTCAAATCCAACTGGTATGATAAATCTTTTCTTCCCTTCTCCTAGAACTCAGCCAGAAAACAATATAAAGCCAGTTCTCTTTCTCACAAATACTAAGGAAAATGTAACTGAAATATAGAAGTTTGATAGTCAACTACTTCCAATGTATACTTAAGGGACAGTGGACAATTTTGAGTGCTACTGCTCACAGCTAATGTTAAAAGTATTTTTTAAAGTATTTTAGATATATTATCTAATTTTTTACTAATTTCTACATACTGACAAAATACCAACTCAGAAAGTACATGATTAAAACAATGAATTTTTATTTAACAATTTATAACAGTGGGGCGTATAATGAATTAATATTTACTTCAAAGTATTCAAACTGAGTTGATGTACTACATTAAAAATCAAAAATGTGCTGTTTCTTATTTATACTTTAGGAAGAATCTCAGCAAAATCTCTAACTCAAACTTTTAAATTAGTTCATAAAAAATTATAAGCAGAAATTAAACAACAAAATTCTAATTTACATCTATACCTAAGCTAGGAGATCTTGGACAAGTTATAGAACATAAAATCCAAGACTCTCCAGTTGCAAAAGAGAAAGATATTATTACACCTGTTTTGTTATTCCACAAAGCTGATAAAAAGAAATGAAATATCCTATGTGAAAATTCTCTGAAAAATATAAAACAAGAAGCGGACAGGTGTCCTTAACAATAAACAGACATTATCCTACAAGAGTCAGAAAAAAAAGTTTGACCCATTCTCCCTGTAAAGATTAAAAGAAAAATAAAATCAGAAGAAAATGACAGAGTATGAATAATGCAGGGAAATTTACCCAAAGTAGTGGGGAAATACAATACTATGAAATAATTCGTGAGCAGAAGTATCAGCTCTAAAGGGACTAAACATATGCTTAGGGAATCAACCACAGTTAGTACTTTTCAGACTTACCTCTGCCCACTTAAGAATACAGGGCATACAGAAGACATGATTACAACTTTCTGGAAAACCAACTTCCTTCTCTAATAGGTAATTAAGGCATATTGGACATCTGTCTGCTTCACTGTACAACAGACCGGCAGCAGCAGTATTATTTCTGCTTCCTTCACCTGTAAAGTAAAACAGCCACATGTACTTTCAGGTCCTCCAAAACCAAATGATTCTGGTTTATGACAATATGGTAAGGGTCCTTCTACCTCAAGGTAATTAAAAGCCTAGATAAATAACAAACATAGTCCTTAAGTCCAATAGCCCCAACATTTACTTATATAACATATACACAGGGGTAGTTCTGGGAACTGAACTCATGGTCTTGTACATGCTAAGCACACACTCCCCCACTGAGCTACACTCCCAGCCAACTTCATTATTTAATGTGGGAGCAACAGGAACTTTAATTTCAAAATAAGTAATATTCACAGGGTTCGAAGTCAAAAAGTACACTAGCCCCACCCATGGGGGGCACTGAAACGGGATTGAGACTGGGCATGGTGGTGCACCCCTAAAAGTATAGCACTTGGGAGGCTATAAACAGAAGAATCACTACGAGTCCGATCTAGTAGTGAGACCCTGAACACCCGGTTGTAGACCCTTCCCTAAAAAAACTACAGAAAAAAAAAAATAAATAAATAAACTAGTGACAAATCTCTCATTTAAGTGTATCCCCAACTATCCAGATACATTCAATACAGAAAGTAACTGTTACATTTTTTCTGTATTCTTTTAAAGGACAGAAAAGCGAATCTTGATATATATGCTTCCATATTTCCTTTACACAAATACTACACTATATACATGAGTCTGCCAAAAAAACAAAAACAAAAACAAAACCACACACACACACACACACAAAAACACCAAAGTTCATTCACTTATTTTCAGCCTTTGGCTACAATAAACAATGCTGCAATGAAAAATTTTCCAATTTAATAGCTTTAAAGGTATATTAAGAGAGGGGCTGCAGAGATAGTTTAGCGGTCTAAGTGCCTGCCTGGCAAAAGCAAGGACTGGGTTTGATCCCCAGCAACTGCATGCTGTTGGAGCTGATAGTGAGGCCCTGTACCAAATATATAAATTTAAATTAAAAAATTTTTTAAAAGATGTAATATATTCCTAAAAACAGAATTGTTAAGATCAATGTATGTGCACATCTGTAACATGACTACATTAAACAGACACAACTAAATGACCCTCGTTATGATTTATATAATTTAAACTACCAACAATCTAAGCAACCAAGTATGTATCACTAGCTCACAGGCAAACAAAAGAAATCCTAAAATTCAACATAAAATAAAAAATAACAATAAAGGAAAGAAAGGCCAGCAAGATAGCTCAGCAGACTAAGTACCTGCTTTGGCAAGCCCAGGGACCAGGGTTTGATTCCAAGTCCCACATGCTGCGCCGGCCCTGCTCCCAGGCACAATGTGCCAGGAACCAAGTTCAGGCATGGTGGCACACACCTGTAATCTCAGCGCTGGGGAGGCTGAAAACTGCAGGATCACTACGAGTCTGAGCTGCGCAATGAGACCCTGTACCAAATACATAAAATGAAAAAAACAAAAAAGAAAAACAAAAAAAGAAAAGAAACAATAATAATAAAGGAAAGATACGCTGAAATGTGAACAACGTAAGAGGAAATGCTTTTTTTTCTTCTTATTCTTGTGTCTCTTTTTTTTTTCCATTTATTCCCCTTTCTTTTAAAGAAAAAAATAAAAATAATTTTTTTTTAAAAAAGGGGAAATACTTATTTCTCCTGGGTGCAAATGTCCATACTAGTGTTCAGATTAGAGACTAAGGCAGGGGAACTGATACAGGTACTGAGACCCCAGTATTAAGCCAAGATCCTTAAGTAGGGTGAAAGGTGGGTCCCAAGAAGAAACAAACAGAAATCAGTAGTGCAAACAACCCTTAAGTTAAGTACTTGTGAATCTATACATAAAATTTATTAAGCATTATGAAACCTAAGAAAATAAGCCACCTTGAGTTAGAATCAGCAGAAACAAACCCTGGAAATCTACTGGCCTCAAACAGAATTTTCAAACTGCACATAAAATGACTAACAGCATCTCAGACCCAGAAGAAAATACTAGTGAATTTTTGAAGTCAAATTCAAAGAAACTATCTAGATTCTAAGAGAAAGAAAAGAAGAGGTAATCATGAAAAATAAGACTAGAAGGCCAGGCATAGTGGTGTATACCTGTAATTCCAGCTTGGAAGACTGAGGCAGGATGATCACTACAAATCTGAGGCCAGCCTGGGCTACAAAGTGAGTTCAAGACCACTCTAAACTGCATAGTGAAACCCTACCTCAAAAAGACGAGAAAAAAAAAAAGAGAGAAAGAAATAAGCACAAGACATAATATACTAACTGAAATGCAGATGAGAAAAAAAGAGGAAATGGCTGAGAATGATTTAAAAGCATAAATAAAGGAAACAACATATGTTAACTAACAGAAATGAAAATATCCTAATCCATACCCAGAAACAATAACGTAAATAATAACTATAAACCAAAGATGCTGTGGATTTAGCTCAGTGGTGCAACACCAGTCTGGCAAGCATGAGGTCCTGAGTTTGATTCCTGGTATGTTCCCCAAAAAATAAAACATCGAAGATAAAAAATAAGACCTTAACAGCATAAAATGGGAAAAGACATATTTAGAAACAAATACTTAGCCCAAGATTTCCATACACCAAGAAAGAAAATAATTAAAGAATATCTTCAAAGTGCTAAGAGGAAAAAAAACCAATTATATAACCAAGAAACTATCTCCAAATAGCTTTCAAATATAAAAATTTAAGGGTATATAACCAATTGACAGATTGTCACTAAAGTAATTACTTAAGAATACTTAAAAGAAGAAATCAATGGAGGGGACAGAGACCCCAGCAAATATTTTAAACATCTAATTTGTGGTATTTAAAAAGAACCAAAATAATGGATAACTATAACCTGTAAATCTAAAACAGGATGATAAGTACTGAAATGTTCTAAGGGTCTTCAGTCGATGATGAAGATTAAAGTCAAAAGCAGAGGAAAACACTGATGCTTTTTTTATTTTAAATTTTTTTGTGGTACTGGGGATTGAACTCAGGATCTTCTGCTGAGCTATCTCCCCAGCGATTGATGCTATTTTAAAGACAATAAAAACAAACTCCTAAGCCAAGAGAGCTTACACAGTTATTTACATATGTATGTATGTTCATATGTATGTATGTTTGTATGTATGTATGTATGTATTTAGTACAGGGTCTACAGGGTCTCACTACATAGATTGGACTCATAGTGGTTCTCCGGTTTTCAGCCTCTCAAGCGCTGGGATTACAGGCGTGTGCCACCATGCCCAGTCTCAATCAGGGCAGCATGCCCAGGGTGGGAGTGGGGTGGCAGGCATGCCACGGATCAAACCCCAGTCCCTGCGTCCACTTAAACAGGTGCTTTAGTCCTCTAAGCTATCTGGTGGGACTGAGCTTACACAGTTAAACAAGCTGAAAAAGATAAAAAGAAAGCATACAGTTCACCAAGATTTTTTTACAAAATACACAGTTTAACAAGTCAAACAAAAACTTTAACCAAAATTAACGCATGTGAGGAAAAATATATATGCTTATAAGTAGTTTCAGAATTTAAGAACAAAAGTTAAGTAAAATGAAAAAATTTGTATTTATTCATGTATACAAATAGACATCGTGGAAACACCGGACTTTGCTTTCAACACACAGCTTTATGAAAAGGAAAAGCTGGGTCAGATAGATCAGCGGATTAAAGCGCCTGCTTAGGCAGACACAGGGGCTGGGGTTCAATCCCCGTGTGCCGTGCCGGCCCTGCCCCTGGAGCGTGCGCCTGTAATCCCAGCACTTTGGAGGCCAAAAACGGGAGGATCACTACAAGTCCGATCTGTGTAGGAGACCCTGTACTAAATGCATTTTAAAAAAGGAAAAGTTACCTTCCATATCGTCATACTCTTGATCTCCCATGTGCAGGGCACACAGAGTTTTCTTCTTCATTTCTCCTTGAGAAAGCGTTTCCTATAAAACGAATCATAATAGAGAGGTTTTTATGTTTGCCTTCTCTAAAATGTCAAGTAAGCAATAGTGAATTCTAAACTATAACAAATTATTTTACACATAAAAGAACATAGTACAAGCCAGTTAGTTTACAGTTAATACTCTTTTACAGAACCTGCAATAAAGATGAAATCTTACTTAAAAGCCTTATATGGCTACTAAATGAGAAAAGCTAATAATAAATTCAATAATAGACAAAAATACAGTCCAAAACTAGAGAAAGGAGGACTTGAAATGGAGTTTTTTATGAGGAATGGCAGGTTATGCACTGAAGACCTCAGAACATCCAAAGAGCAACATAGCACAGAAAAAAAAAAAAAAAAAATGCTGTTTAGCTAAGCCAACCTAAGGAGAACAAGTGCAAGTGTATCTATGTACACAGAGGAGAGGTGAGAATGCAAACCAAGAACTTCATCTCAATGACCACACTGAATAAAGCAAGCACAGCAATGCAGGGCTCTAATGATTGACTAAAAGTTTATTTCAACCTTACAATTCCTTTGAAGAAAAGTAACATGACAAAAGTTATTTATGGCTGCAGGTGAGGCTCAGTGATAGACCACTTGCTAGCTGGTGTGAAGTCCTGGGTTCCATCCCCAGCACTGCAAAAGAATAAAAGATGATACATGTTTACATTTTTTAAAAGACTGTTATGTCAAGAAAATGTAGAATGAATTACAGAGGGGAGAGATTGACTAGATGCAAAATGACTTGTACAGCTTGAGTTATCTGGTTGTAAAATGAAAAGCAAGAAATTAAAGAGCTAATTTCTGAGGTGAACAAATAAGGGAAAGGAGTCAGATTATTCCGGCCTAAAGGATTAGGACAATAGTGACTCTATGAGGCAAAAATGAGAAACACTGAACAGGAATTTGGCATTCAAAGGAAGAAATGTGTGAGGTATTTTTTACTCAATTCTTAGTATTTGTCGTTGAAATAACACAAGACACATAAGTGCAATGCAAAGTCCAAATATATTTTAGAATTTCTAGGCACAAGAAATCTTACAAGCAGCCTATATGTCTGCTAAAAGATAAATGAACAAAGTGTGGTATTTACACATAATGGAGTACTATTCTGCCAGAAAGAACTTAAGAGTCATTTGTAGGAAAAGCATGCACCTTTAAGCCACAATGTTAAGTGGTATGAGACACACAAGATTAACTATCATATAGTTTCTCTTATATGAAAAACCCAAAACATAAAGAGCAAAATAAAAGGGAAACGGGAGTAGGGAGACACCCCTTTTGCAAAAAGAAAACAAATCAAGAGATTGAGGAGGGACAAGGGTAGGGTAGGTGAAGGAGACAAAAAAAAAAAAAAAAAAAGAATCAAGATGTCAGGGGTACATGCACCAACTCCTCACAAGGAATATAATCATTATGTACTGCAAACACATACTAATAAAATTACAGAAGTTAAGAAAAAGAAATCTCAAAAAAAAAAGAAAGAAAAAAATGTCCAATTTGCAGGCACTTAAGCCACTGAGCCATCTCCCCAGTCCTATTTTCTAAAATAATATACACATTCCAATTTCCACCTTAAAGACGACTTCTCCAGAAAAATCCTGTATTTGATCAAATGGAAAAAAAAAGTCTCACATTTTGGTTATAAAACCAACTGCAGCTGCCTTCCTTCCATCCACTCAGCCAGCTAGCACTGAAAGAGTGCTTGAAGTTACAGTATTCAGTAGTAATATAGACAGGAAATGGTTCAGTGGTACAACCATGTGCGTGGCAAATACAATCACTCATGAAGCTCTGGGTTCACGCCCCAGCAGTCCCCAAAATCTTTTTTTGAAAGCTATTAGGGAAAATAAGTTTTTTGGTTTTTTGAGACAGGGTCTCACTATGTAGTTGAAGCTGACTTTGAACTCCCTATGTAGCCTAAGCTGGCCTCAAAATCACAGCAGTACTCCTGCCTCAGCTTTCTGAGTGCTGGGACTACAGATGTGCACCACCATACCCAGCCTGTAAGTTTTTAAAATAGCCATTAAGAATCAAGATGGCAGAGTGGTGAGCAACAGCAAAATTTAGTCTGAGATCTGGAATCCAGAAACTGGGAAATAACAATCTGGCAAAAAGATAAAAGAGCAGACTGCAGGAATTGGGAAAGAACTGAAAGGCAAATCAAAAGCTATGGAAAAGTCTGACAGTTGGACCACAACACAGACCAAGAAATTGATAGATGTTTTCCACAGTATCGAGCAGAGAAACAGGCAGAAGGAAAAAGGGAAAGGGGCTTTAACATCTTGGAGGACACAAGAGAGAATCTCAGGAAGATAAGGAATCCTCCAGACTGGAACAAAGGGAGGCTGAGGCTTTTATGGCCTGTTGCCAAGGGTGGGGTTTGAGGGGATGTTTAGATACACCTGAGGGGCTGACTGGGGCCTTCCCTGAGGGGGCGGGAAGGGTGAAAGGAAACTGCACCCTGGGCGGGGCTGAAGAAGGGGGGAGGTGGTCTCTGGGAAGATGAGCTGTTGTTTTAAGGGCTTCAGCCATATTAGATGACCACCATAATAACTCAGCAATTCATACTAGGGCCAGCACCTATCAGAGACAGTCTTGGCCTCTGTCCCTGGCTCATGGAGAGGGGAGCCTCTAAGAAGCAAAATATTGCTGGGCACTACTGGAAACACAAGCTGCAGCAGACTGGCCCAGCAACGCAGGCTCCAGGCAGTTGTGAGCTGCAAGGAGCGCTTGGGGTTTACTCCAAGGGGAGTCTTCTGCATGGCAGCCAAGAGTTGGGTAGAGATCCCAAAACAGGCACACACCATGTTGCTGGAGAGTGTTTGGTTGGGAAGAAGTTTAGAACAGCCAGGAGATGGCTTCACTTCAGTCTCAGTGACTTGGTGACAGCCACAGGACAAAGCCATGGACAGAGTGCACTAGGAAGAGACCTGCCAAGGGTTTTGAGCATGGGATGGGAAAGACACAAGCCCAGGTCCTCGCTGAGAGGCCAGACCCAGCTGGAGTTGCACTGAGAAAGTGCTGGAGAGCACGGAGTATCTGAGACCTTGCCCCACTGTACACACCCAGCACAAATCTCGGGTCTGACTGCCTTCTGGCACCAACGGGGTCACATGAGGCACACAGACATCACCACAGCACAGGATAAACAAACCCAGTCTGTAACACTAAGTGGAGAAGATCATGAATTCCTAGACTCCAAAACTATGGATGCAGGATGAAAATCACTCATTCAAAACAAAAACTGGTTTTTTTTTTTTCCCTTTCCACTTTCATTTCCACTGGTTTACTGGGGCTTAGGGAATTTTTCTGCCCTTCCTTAGGTTGGTGTTTTGTTTTGTTTTGTTTTGTTTTGACTCTTTCCCCTTTTTTTGTATCTCTTTTCCTTTTAATTTTATTTTTTCTTATCTTTATTCTCCATGTTACTTTTCTTCTTCCTTTCCTCTTCTACCTCCTATTTCATTTAGGTGGGGTTTTTTGTTGTTGTTGTTCCTTCATGCAATTCTATAAATATCATTGTACTTAACAGGATCCTTTTTCTCAGGTTGCTCTTCCTTCTCATTCCCACTGATTAATTTTTCCAATTTTCCTTCTTGCAGTCTTCTGTTCCCACACTTATCTCTCTCATAGTATAAGCATCAAGCAGGATTAACCTTTATACAGCTGATGCTATGTGCTATATTTTTACTGCTATCAATAGCTGTTGGACTTAGTACATATGTGCTGTATGTCAGCATCCAGGCTGCCTTAGTGTTCATGCAATACAACAATTGTGGATTTCTTCTACGTGGGCGAGAGCAGTACACTATTGGTTCTTATAGTATGTCAATATCCAATTTATCTTGGACAATATTACTGTTGCAGATTGTCTGATATTGCCAGGATTAACTGTTGCTATTAATGAGTTTTCTCTGTGTGCAAATGCCCGTATTACTTCTGCAACATTAATGGTACTATATGAGCCAGCAAGATAGCTCATAGGCAAGTGCAAGGACCGGGGTTCGATCCCTGGCACCACATGCTGCACTGGCCCCGACCCTGGGCATGCTGAGCCAGCCACTGAGTCTGGGTGTGGTGGCACATGGCTATAATCCCAGCGCTGGGGAGGCTAAAAACAGGAGGATCACTAAGAGTCCGAGCTGGGTAGTGAGACCCTGTAGCAAATGTGTTAAAAAACAAAAACAACTACACATACTATAGTCCAATCTCAGAAAATTGTGTGCTAGACCCAAGTACACTGCATCCTCCCCTCCCAAATTAACATAAGCAATTGGATTTTGAAACAGAGCTAAGTATTATAGTGAGCTATGTCCAGAATGCATAACTGAAAAGCAGAGTAGGGGCCGGGGAGATGGCTCAGTGGAATAAGCACTTCCCTGGCAAGCGCAAGGGCCTGAGTTCAATCCCCGGTTCCGCCAAAAAAATAAAATAATGAAAAGCAGACTAACTGAAGATCTCTCCTTTCTAGGAACATTTTTTCCACTAGTATAAGTGCCTACAAACCTAGCTCACAAAAACAAAAGAAACAAAAAATATTTCACAGAAACATAAGAAGACAAGGCAACAAACTACTATCCAAAATTCGCAACTCCCCCACAGTCAATCCTGGGAATCTCAAAAAGAGAAAAGCAAAAGTCACATATTTCAAAATGATGGCAGGAAACTGAAGAAAAAACCCAAAACACACACACAAAAAACCAGATCAGTGATGTGCTCAATGGATCACAGAAACTATAACTATGTAGATAAAGTGTGAAAACAATCTGGGAGTTTACAGAAGAGACTAATAAAAAGCTAGTATTTTCAATCCCTGGCTTGCCATGTCAGCCCCGCCCCTGGGGCAGGCTGAGAAGGCAACTGAAACTGGGCATGATGGTGCACCTGTAATCCCAACACTTGGGAGGCTGTAAAGAGGCAAATCACTATGAGTGTGATCTAGTATTGAGACCCTGAACACCCCATAGACCCTTCCCTAAAATACAGAAAAAAAAAATAATAAAAATAAAAAGCTCGTGCTAAACAAAATGATACAAAATGTCAAAGGTCAATGTAGCAAAGAATTAGAATCCATGAAAAGGTTCCACACAGAAATTCAAGGGACAAAAGTATACTGAAAGCATGAACAGTGTAAGCAACCAATGTGATGACAAATTAGCAGAATTAAAATGTATGAATGCTTTCACAGACCAATTGCTCAGAGACCTTAAAAACAGTAAGAGAAGGGCTCGCGAGACAGCTCAGCGGACTAAGCGCCTGCTCAGGGAAGTGTAGGGACTAGGATTCAATCCCTGGCACCACATGCTATAACAGCCCCACCCCCGGGTACACTGAGCTGGATGACCAAAAACCAAGTCCAGGTGTGGTGGCACATGCTTATAATCCTGGCGCTAAGGAGGCTGAAAACAGAAAGATCATTCCAAGTCCAAGGTGCCTAATTAGACCCTGCACAAAATACAAAAAACAAAACAAAACAAAACAAAAAAAACCCGGTAAGAGAAGAGGAAAAATGAAAGCCGTAGCTGCTGGGTGATGCAAAAAATGACTAAGATCAAATACAGTAAGTGAAAAGGGCATAACAAAGCTGGTATAAGAGAGTATAAAAGAAATAAGAAGAGAAAACTTTCAAAATACAGGGTAGGAATTGAAGTACACAAATAAGTGATACATACAGAACCCTAAAAACTATGACTAAGGACCAGGGATATAACTCAGCAACACAGCACCTACCTGGCAAGTACAACGTCCTGAGTTCAATTCCCAGTTTAAAAAAAAAAAAAAAAAAAAAAAAAGACACAATCAAGAGAACCTTTCTGGGCCAGGGACATAGCTCAGCAGCATAAATGCCTACCTGACAAATGCAAGGTCCTGAGTTTGATCCCAGTACAAAAACAAAACACCTCAAAATAGAACCTTTCTATGTCACACGATAGCAAAAGTCAAATACAGGAAAAGAATCTGAAAAGCTATTACGAGAAAAGCAATGAATCACTTACAAAGATAAACAGCAGTCTTCTCCACGCAAATCTTAAAGAGTTGGGAAGGTTGGAGTTAAGTGTTTCATGTCCTAAAAGATAACAACTTCCAACATATTCTGCAAATTTTCTTTCAAACCTGATGGAGAAATAAGGTATTTCTATAACAAAGAGATCACAGAATTCAAGTAACTCATGACCACCAACCAAATCAGCATTTCAAAATTTCTCAAGATAGCCCCCCAAAAGATCAATTGAAACCAACAATGCTAAAAGTTCTAATAGAATGAATACATCATGCAAGCAAGGTGAGCAGTTAAATAGAAACTGAAAGGGAAGAAGTACACCCACAGTTGTTCTGGAAGATATCATTATCTTGACTCCCAAAACCAGACAATCACCCAATCAAAAATGAAACTACGGACCAATCTGTTTCAAAACTACAGACACTAAAAACTGTCAACAGGATACCAGCAAACAATACAACAACCTGTCAGAAAGACCATCTATCATGACCAAGTGAGCTTCAATCCAAGGATACAGGGATGGTTCAACACAGATCAATAAATATAATACACCAAATTAACAGAGGGACAGAAACACATGATCATATCTATAGAAACACAAAATCCAACATTCATTCCTGGTAAAACCCGAGAAAATAGGTACAGGAGAACCTTATCTCAATCTGTTAAAAGCTATTTATGACAAACCAAGGACCAACATCAGACTGAATGGCAAAAATCTGAAAGCTTTCCCTCTAAAATCAGGAACCAGACAAGAATGTCTATTATCATTGATCCTGTTCAACACAGTAAGCAAAACATCAACAAGAAAAATTAGTCAAGAAAAAGCAGTAAGAGATATATACAGGAAATGAAGAAGGCAAGTTACCCTTATTTGCAGATGACCTGATGTTGTATGAAGACCCAAAAACCCACCAAAACTCTTAGAATTGATAGTCAAATACAGTAATGATCCAGGATACAACGTCAACACACAAAAATCAGCATTCCTGTATACTTACAATGAACCCAATGAAAAAGAAATTAGAAAAAAAAAATACTATGCATAAATAGCACCCAAAGAAATTAAATTCTTAGGAAATAACCTAACAAGAAATAAAAGCCCTCCACACCAAAAACTACAGCACTCTGAAAAAAGAAATCAAAGATAACAGAAAACTAAAAGATATCCCCTGTTCCTGAATATCCAGAACAAACATAGTAAAAATAACACTTCCAAAGTTAATATACAGAGTTAATGCAATCCCAATCAAAATTCTAACAGCATTCTTCATAGAATTGGAGAAAACACTCTTAAAATTCATATGGAAGCAGAAAAGACCCAGAATAGCAAAAGCAGTATTAGATAGCAAGCCAAGTAGAAGGCAACACAATCCCAGGCTTCAAGTTACATTATAAAGCTACTGTGCTACAAACAGCATGGCACTGGTGCAAAAACAGGCATGAAGCTCAAAAGAACAGAATAGAATATATAATCACAACCCCAAGCACATTCAAATATTTGATCTTTGACAAAGAAATCAAAAACATACACTAGAGGAAATATAGCTTCTTTAAATAAATGATGCTGGGAAAACTGGCTATTCACATGCAGTAGACCAATATCTCTCACCATGTATCAAACTAAAATCAAAATATATCAAAGAGCTAAATAAATGCTAGAACAGAAACACAACCTGCTAAGACAAAAGAGTTAAAATCCTTGAAGGCATAGGCATAGACATTCTGAACACAATCCAGTTCCATGAGACAGTTCAGACAGAGAATTAACATCTAGAATACACAGATAGTTCAAAGACAATAGACTCCCTCAAGGGCTAGAGATATAGCTCTTTGGTGCAGGACCTGCCCAGCAAGTGTGAAGTCCTGAGTTTAACTCCTGGGACAAGACAAACAAACAATAGAAGCGCTCAACATGTAAGATTCAATCAAAATTGGACAAGTGAAAGAACAAATACTTCTCAGAAGAACTCAAATAGCCATTAAATACATGAAGAAATCAACATTGCTGATGAATACAGAAATGCAAATTAAAATGAGATTCCATGTATCCCAGAAAGAAGTTATCAAAAAAAAAAAAAAAAAGCTGGTGAGGCTATGGTACCCTTCTACATTGTTACTGGGAATGTAAAAAAGTACAACCAAAATGAAAATTGACAAATTCCATTGATCCCACTATTCTCTCATTAGGTATCGTCACAAAAAAGTTAAAGACATATTACAGTGATACTTAAATTTGCAGTAGCCCAATTCACAACAGTTAAATCTTGGAAGAAGTTGTCTGTCCAAGAATAGGTGAATGGCTAAAGAAAACATGGTACTTACATACAATGGAGTAGTGCTATGAAGAAAGATAAGCCTCAGCAGACCCTGAAGGAGGGAAGAGACACAGCCTATGGCCCACTGCCACTGATGGAGCCTTGGAGAGCCCCACCTGCCACTCCTCTGCAATTGTGGGAGCCTTCAGGCAGTGGTAGCCTTCATGCAGAGGAACCCAGGTGTCTGGCCCATCCCCCTATACCAAATGACAGAGAGTATAAGACAGAGAGTGTAGGGAGTGCCTGGGACATGACAATGGGCTCATCCAGAGGAACCAAAGGCAAATCCACCCTAACGAAAGAAACCCTTTGCATACAAATTCCTAATTTACAACTGATTCTGGTATATAACTGTGGACTTTGCTCCTATGGTCTACAATACAAAATTAATACCACAGTTTATCAATTTCTAAATTGTGCTTGCTGCTATCACTACTGCTAGTTGTACTACTACAGTGAGGATGTCATACCTGTTGTAATCTGCTGTTCTCCCTTGTGTAACAACACTGGAAAGCTCTGGGGTAGTAACCTCACCAGATATTACACCAAAAGTGGGGGAACAGGGCCAGAACAGAAGCCAACATTCTACTCTTAGTTGAGAAGGTAGGATCTTGGGACAGACACAAACCAAGAATCTCCTTCACAAAGAAGTTATCTATGTGGGCTGGCGAGATGGCTCAGTGGTCTAAAGCACCTACTTGGAACAAGCTTGGCAAAGTACAGGGACCGCGGTTCAATCCCCCAGCAACACATGCCAGCCAGCCCCGCCCCCTGGTGGGCTGAGCTAGCCACACACACACACACACACACACACAAATAAATAAAATTAAAAAAAAAAAAAAAAAAAGAAGTTATCTATGAAAAACAGACTTGTCCTACAGAGGCCTTGAGACTAGTGATACAGCTACATATTACCAAAAATCGCAAGGATCATCACAGAACATAAAATTTAAAATAGAAAATGCTAAGAAAGGATCAAGATGCAATCTTGGACCTCCAGCCCATTCAGATAAATTAAGGAGACACTGGCATTGAAAAATTGGAAGTCACACACCTGAAATTTATGAAATGTTAGCACTGAAGTAAAGAAACAACTCCAGGATGTTCAGCAGATCTAAAGACAGACAGACAAACAGACAGACAGACAGACAGGAAAACGATAGAAACCCTGAATGAATAATATGGGGAAGAATTAAAATGCACGAAACCGATTTAAAGAGATATCCAGGAAATTAAACATTCCATTGAAAGCTGGCAAGCTGCTTGAACATAACTGAAGATACTTTCAGACCCTGAAGACTGCAATGCAGCTAGCAATCAAGAAAGAGCTCTCAAAAATAAAAAGGAACCAGGAAATAACACTTCAATAGCTGCCAAAATAATACAAAGAAAAACAATATAAGACTGACAAGTGTCCATGAAAAAGCAGGAGTCAACACAAATAACATAAAAGGACTATACAAAATAGCAAAAAAAATTTCCCAAGCACAGGAGAAGACATAGTTTAGTGATAATATATAGAATTCCAATTAGCCATAACAAAAATAAATCTACATCAAGACAAATAGTTATTAAGATTCCAGAACTTCAGCACAAGAAGCTATAAGATAGCCAAATCTTAGAAATAACCAAGATGTCCGTCATATGAAGAATGGTTGAAAAAGATACGGCATTTTTATACAATGGAGTATTACTCAGCTATAAAGGATGATAAACTTGAGGCATTTATATTTAAGTGGAAGCCACTTGAAGATATACTCATAAGTGAAATAAACCAGATCCACATGTGTAAATATCACATAGTCTCCCTAGTATAAGAACTCAAAAGAAGAAATACAAATAGAAAGGTATAACACAAAATTAAAAGCAAAGCGAGAACTTGAGGATTGGACAACGAGGAGAGGGCAAGGAGAAAAGCTGGGAAACAGGACAGGGAAAAAGACATACATTTACACACATAAGATGGGCAAGGCAATGATCCTAAAAAACATCAGCAGGTTTTTGAAACTAGCAGTTAATTGGTAGGACTCTCACCCTGACTAAACTATATATGCTGATTCTCACCCTGACTATGCTGATACCTGTAAACCAAGCAACTGCACTGAAGATAGCAATGTGTAATAGAAGGGTCACACTTGGAATGCCTGTCATTCTGTACTTCTAAATACGTATTCCTTGGGCTGGTGAGATGGCTCAGTGGTCTAAAGCACCTACTTAGAACAAGCTTAGCAAAGCACAGGGACCGCGGTTCAATCCCCCAGCACCACATGCCAGTCAGCCTCGCCCCTGGTGGGCTGAGCTGGCCACACACACACACACACAAATAAAATTTTAAAAAAATAAAAAATAAATAAATAAATACATACTTCTTATCATGACATAACAATTATTACCATACTGTCTCACAGGTAAAAGTGTTTGTTTTTCTTTTTTAATGGGTAATAAATGAAAAAGAGACACAAGAAAAAGAAAAAAAGTCACAGGACTGTCCTGCTACAATGCTGTATATGGTTAGATTTCTAAATTTCTGTGTAAGGGGCTGGGGAGATGGCTCAGTAAAATAAGTGCTTGCCTGGCAAGCACAAGGGCCTGAGTTCAATACCTGGTTCCACCAAATAAATAAATAAATAAACAATTTCTGTGTAAAAATATGTAATTGTTTATTCATATTCTTTAAATATTTTTCATTTTTTAAGTTTTTATCTCCATATTCTGTAGGGACTTGATGTTTAACATATCAATACTTGATGGAAAATACCTGTTCCATGTTATGCCTAAGATGTTTGATATTCAGACAGTAGTGAAGTTAAACCCAACTGCGTATGTTGTAGGGTAATAATAAGCTTCTCTTCTGGAGGTTTAACAACCTAAGTTTGCAGACCAAAAATTAGAGAAATAGAAAGGCTACAAGGAAAGCCAACATTTTGACCATAGCCTTTCAAGGTCAGTGAAGACTCAGGATATAGGAGAACCTATACTGTAACATCATGTAACTCAACTGTGTCCCAAATTTTCTGATCAAGGAGATTATGGGGCCACAGAGCAATGTGATTGATGATGTACAGTGTGCATAAGGAGAGTCACATGGAGAGAAAACATTCTCTCAGACTTTCACAGAGAGCAAACTGCTCAAGCAATGGCTGTGACTCATCCATGTGGCTGACACTGACAAAGGATCTACAACCTGCAGTACAGGGTTACAGTATAAATTCTGAGGGTACTTGACTGACCTTATCAGACACAAAAGTTACATTTCTTGTTATATAGGTCTTGCTTTTTATCTTGGTCTTAACCATCCAGCAGAAATGTATATACAAAAATATATTAAAAGTATATATTAATATGCTGAGCTGTGAAAGGCTCAAGTCAACAACTTCTGTGGGTAACCCACTAGTATTGTGGACTGCTGGACTGTGTTGGATTGTTTTGCTGAATTCACGCACCTATAGTATTTAGATGCCAATGGAATACCCATTTCTGACAGGACTAAACAAAAAAAGGGGATACAAAGGAAGGACCATTTTGTATCTGAATATGTAGAATAGTTAGGATAGATATACAGCTACTTTCGCTTAATTCAATGAGAAGAAAGATTTGTGCTAATAGTGTTTAGACAGGATATCCTGTCTGCATCTTGTACTATGGATAACCACTAAGATAACAATGTACAATGTAGTAATTATTGAAACTGTCCTATTAAAAATAAATAAATAAATGCTATTAGAGAAAAGAAACACATCACCATAAAAGAAAACCCATCAAATCATGGCAGATTCCTCAACACAAGCCATCAAATAAAGGAGAACTTGCAGTGAAATATCTCAGGTCCTAAAAGAAAACAACTTCTAACCCAGATTGATGTACTCTGCAAAACTACAGATACTTGCACAACAAAGAACAAATGAAGAAATTCATGACCACCAAAACAACCCTTCCAAGACTACTGAAAGATATTCTGTAAAGAGACAAAAATTGGGCTGGAGAGATGGCTCAGTGGTCTAAGGCACCTACTTGGAACAAGCTTGGCAAAGCATCAGGGACCGCGGTTCGATCCCCCAGCACCACATGCCAGCCAGCCCCGCCCCCTGGTGGGCTGAGCTGGCCACACACACACACTACTGTCTCTCTCTCTCTCTCTCTCTCTCTCTCTCTCTCTCTCTCAAATAAATAAAAAATAAAAAATAAAAATTTAAAAAAAAAAAGAGACAAAAATTATCACAATTTCAAGAGTAACAAAAAAGAACCACCAAGCAGGGCAAGCAAACAGAGAGGAAAAGTAGGGAACAGCAAAAAAATAACATGAAAAAGTTAAGCCAATACATACCAGCTATAACCGTTAATGTAAATGACCTCAATTCTACAATCAAAAGAAACAAACTAGCGTGGTGGATCAAGAAATAAAATCCAACAATATGCTGTATGCAAGAAACATTTAACACAAAAGGAAATTCAGAGACTGAAAGTCAAAGGACAGAAGACAATTATAAGAAATTATGGGCTGGGGATATAGCTCAGCAGCTTAAGAGCCTACCTGGCAAGTGCAAGGTCCAGAGTTCAATCCCTGGTACAATAAATAAACAAATAAATGCAGAGCAGAAATTAATGTAATGGGAAGAAGAAACAAGAAGAAACAAGAAAGAAGAAAGAAGAAGGGAATTGAAGACTTGCTTCTTTGAAAGAATAAAGTTGGTAAGTCCCCAGTCAACTTTATCCAAAAAAGGAAAGAAAAACTCAAATACATGCAATAAGGAATGAAAAGGGTGAAATCACTACAGATTCAATGGAAATTCAGAAGATCATCAATACCGACTTCAAAAATCTTGCATAAAATGGAAAATGCAGATGAGACAGATTCCTAGAAACATATGAATTACCAAAGCTGAATCAAGACAATACAAAAATCTGAGATAACTCAGTATCAGAAAAAGCAATTGAAAAACTGAAAATGTAATTAAAAACCTACCAACAAAGAAAAGTTCAGGTCCTGATGGATTCACAACTGAATTCTACAATAAGTTTAGAGAAGATTTAATGCCAATACTTCTCAAAATCTTTAATGAAATTGAAAGGGAAGTAGTTCTCCCTAACTCATTTCTGGAGGCAAGTATCACACTGATACCAAAACCAGAGAAGGACCCAACCAAAAAGAAAAACTACAGGCCAAACTCTCTTCTAATAAACATAGATGCAAAAATCCCCAATTAAACACTAGCAAACAGAATGCAGCAAACCATCAAGAAAGATTATACACCATGACCAGATGGGACTCACCGCAGGAATACAGGGATGGTTCAATACATGCAAATCAATAAATATACCATATCAATAGAGCCAAAGATAAAAATCACATAATTGTCTCAATAAATTGAGAAAAAACTTTTGATAAAGGACAACAAATCACTTACAATAAAAACCCTACAGACCCTGAGATGAGCCAGAAGGGTATGTTTTGCTCAATTTTTCCAATATAAGACAATAGCTATCTGTTGCCTTTGTTTTCAAACCTCGTTTCAAATATTGTTTTCAGTCTTGCTTATAATTAGTAATTGTGAAATGCTCCATTTAATGTTTAAAAACGTGGCCAAAAATTCAGACTTAAAATGTATGTAAGGGGCTGGTGAGACAGCTTTGCAGACTATGCACCTGCCTAGGCAAACACAAGGACCAGGGTTGTTACTGGGGATTGAACTCAGGACCCTGCGCTTGCCAGGCAAGCGCTTATTCTACTGAGTTATCTCCTTGGTCCCCTAAGGACCAGGGTTTGATTCCCTGGGACCACATGCCACACCAGCCCCACCCCAGGGCATGCTGAGCCAGGGACAGAGTCTGAGCATGGTGGTGCACACATGTAATCCCAGCAAGGGGGAGGATGAAAGCACTAGGAGTCCAAGCTGCATAGTAAGATCCTGTACAAAATACATAAATTTAGTTTTTTAAAAATTATGTAAGATCAGTTCTCTAGTAGGAAGAGTATGGTCTGAAATAGCAAAAATGAGACCAGTTGAAACATGCAATCATTTTTTAAAAACATGTAGTTGATCTTTTGTCTGTATCTATTTTATTCCACTGGAGTAAATGTGTTAATTGCAAAGCACTTCTTCCTGATTTAAACATAGATGTAGACATTACAGTACGATAATGAAAATAAACTAAAAAGCCCTACAGAAAATCCAAATAGATGGTCTTTACTTCAATCTGCTAATAGCCATCTATGACAAACCAACATTTAATAGGTTTTGTCCAACCTATGAAATGGACAAAAACTGAAGGCTTTCACTCTAAAATCAGAAATATGATAAGGATGTCCATTATCCCACTTCTATTCAATATAGTTCTGGAAAAGTCAGCCAGAACAATTAGACGAGAAAAATAAAAAGAATAAGTGTAGAAAAGGAGGAAGTGAAATTATTATTTGCAGATGACATGATACTCCACACAGAAGACTCAAAAAACACTAACAAAAGACTTCTAGACTTAATAACTAAATTCAGTAACACAGTTGGATACAAAGTCAGCACTCAAAAAGCAATAGCAAAAAATAAAGCAATAGCATTCCTGTACACAGAGAGAAATTAGGAAAACCACATCCCTCACAATAGCATCAAAACAACAACAAAAACAAACAAACAAACAGAAAACACCTTAGGAATCAATTTAAAAAATGAAAACATCATTCCATAGTGATGTAATGTGCACCCATGTTTATAGCATAGTTTGTAATAGCTAAATCTTGGAAACAACGCAAGTGTCCATCAAATGAGGAACAGATAAAAAAAAGATGTGCTTTTATACAATGGAGTGCTGCTCTGCTATAAAGAAAGATAAAATCAAGGCTTTTATAGGTAAATGGGTGCAACTAGTCACTCCTTTTTTTTTTTTTTTTTTTTTTTTTTTGTGGTACTGGGGATAGAACTCAAGACCTTACACTTGCCAGGCAGGTGCTTATGCCACTGAGCTATCTCCCTAGGCCATGGGTGCAATTAGAGATCACACTCTTAACTGAAATAAATCAGAGTCGCATGTGTGAACATCACATTGTCTTCCTAGTGTAAGAACCTGAAAAAGATCCAAAAGGTACAATAGATACAGTGAAAGGGAAAGAAACTTCTCAAAAAAGAGTAACTAGGATGGGGGAAAAAAGGAATATATATATGCTAAAATAACTGTACTATTAATTTCTATTAATTCATTGAAAGAAATGTTAACATTTATATTGTTTGACTAATCTTACATTCCTGTATCTGGTAATCTGAACAACTACTTTAAAGATAACAATATGTAATACAATAATGATCAATTTCCTATCGTCATTTTAACATCCTGCATTGTTATTATTCTCTTTAAAATAAAAAAGAAACTTGAGACAATAATGTTAAGTGAAATAAATCAGACAACAAGCTTAAATATTGTAGCTTCTCTTATATGAAGAACAAGTACAAAGAAAAAGCAAAATAATAGAAAATATAAAGTAGGAAGATATAGCTTTCCCAAAGGAAAAGAGATGGATGGAGATAAGCAGGGGTGAAAAAGGGATGCAAAAATATGTTATCTACCTGACCCACTTCCACGCAAAGAACACAAATATTACACACTTCAAACATGTACAAAATTAAAATGGAAAGGGATCAAGAGAGACTGGGGGCAGGAAAAAAGGGAAAGGGAATGAAAAAATTAAGATATGTACAGATATCCCCACAAAAAATAAAGCATCATATTCTACAAACATGTACTAATAAAGAAAATGCTTTAAAATTATGGAAAAAAAGAAAAAGAAAATGCTTGAAAAAAAATTTTAAAGAATGAAAGACTTAGCTGGGCATATAGCTCAGTGGCAAAGCACCAGCCTGGCAGGTACAAGGTCCAGAGTTCAATTGCTGGTACAAAAGAAAAAAAAAAGTGACTTAAACAGCTTGACAAAAGAGTAGTTTTACAGTAGTATTTTTCATAGCAAGCTATCTACATAAGCCAAATACTATTATAATTTTCATTAAACGACCATATTGTCATTTGTAGGCAGTTTCACTAATGTAGACAATTTTACGACAACTATTGTGGGTGCTCTCTATAATGTTTTTATTTCTATTTTGGTTTACTTTATGCTTAACACTACTGTAAAGACAAAGTATGTAAAATGGATAAAGAATATGCACCCCCTCATGGTGGGAAGAATAGAGTTGGAGAAATAAAAGTATTAAAATGAACAAGACAGCATATGCTAAGTGCTATACGTGCGACACAGGTGGAGTTCCTAAAAAATTCAGAGAAGTGTTCAGTGTTGACCATAAAAGAAATAAATGTAGACTGCAAAGAATACGCATGAGTTTCAAGAAATTTTTCATGACCAATTTAGTTGGAAAAAAAATTACTTAGGAAAGCATTAAGAGATAATAACAGAGAATTATGAGCCAGAATGTAAAAGACCTTACAAGTACTTAAGTCCAAGGCAAGTCTACATAATGGTGTTTTGTTAAAATCAGATATTCACTAAGGGAAAGTCTACTTTCTTTAAGGTAATGCAGCAGCAGAAATGGGAGGAAAACTCGTTAAAAGAAAATGAAAAGAACACTGGATGTCCAAAAAAAAAAAAAAAAAAAAGAGTTCTCCAGGTCATGGGCCAAGTTTTATCCCAAAACCTAACAGACACATGCTTACAAATGCAGAGCACATAAAGTGCTCACTTTACATGTCATGCTACATACTGAATACTCTGGCCTTCCTGTCCACATTGAAACCTTTCAATTAAAGAGGCACATTTAAAAATACTAAAATACCAAAACACTGCATCTAAAATCATTCATTAAACTTGAGCTAATTTAAGGTTATGAAAAAGAAAGTTTGTTGCCATTACCACTGGATTTATGAAAAAGTAACTTTAAAAAGATGAGGAAACTAAGACACTGTCATCTGTAAAATGTGACAAACAGGACTGTCACAAGGGTGTCCCTAACTCCTAAGTCTTAAAAAGCACAACTTTCACCTTACTATTAACATCAGGATAAAGTCCATAAGTAGGATGGAGAACTCTAGGATAAAATGTAAAACAGTGTCACCTTACCACCTAAGTAGAACTATTAAGTCTCCAGACAGTTTAGTTAAGAAGTTAAGAACATACCTAAACACTACTTTTCACTAAAATCTTTGGTGTAATAAATCTTTTACAAAAAGGAGTGCCTGTATGCTGCTATTGTCAGAATTAAACCTGAGTTTAAAAGAAGAAGGTAAGACAGATGTGGCTGCCCACACCTATAACCCCAGAATTTGAGAGGCTTACATGAGGATGGCAAGCCACAGCCCAATCTGGGCAAATTAACAATTTAGGGTGACTGTCTCAAAATGAACTAAAATAAAAAGCTGAGTTGGAGATGCAGCTCCATGTGTAGGTCCTGGGTTCGGTCTCCGGTACTAAAGGGAAAAAAATATTTTTTTTTAAAGAGGAGAAAAAGCCTGCAGTAATGACAATGGGAATGGAAAACTGGTTATATAAAAAGAATATTATAAAATAAGTATAATAAAGATAATAAAAGCCAGGTTTCTCCAAGAAAAAGAACTTATAAATCTAAAAAGGGCAAAAACTAGAAATTTGTAAATTGAAACATAAATAAATGCACTACCCTAATCTATCTACTGAATGGTTTAAAAATCTAAATGTTCTAAATATTTTCTGCCTTAAAGGTAATCTTTTCTTGGAGGGATGGTTGATTCTAGGGTTGTGGCAGGTAAAGTACAGTGCAAAGTAATCTTGGAATTTTTTTTTTGAGAAAAGAAAATGTTGAATGCAAGTGAAAAGAAAGCAGAAATTAGCTTTAAAAACTTGACCAAAGGTAGAAACATTTGAGAACATATATTAGGTTGCTAAGAAGGGGGCTATTCTTACAGTCTCAAAATAATTCCCCACAAAATACATATTATGGGGGGGGGGGCATTCCAGTAAAGCAGCTTGAAAGGATTTACCATAATCAAATGAACAAAGTGTTCCATCTTCAGTACTGAGACAAACAAAAATTACACCTATAGTATGCAATGAGAAAAACACATTACTACTGTCTAAAGTACATAATCTGAATCTAGTTACAAGAAATCTATGCCAAACCAAATTAAGAAAGGGACAGTTAAAGCAAAACTAACTCATAAACTGTATTTTTAAAATTTTTTTAAAATCTTCTATTTTTGTATGTATGTACGTGAGGCTTAAGAACAGATGTTAGTAGTCATGTCTTACTTTTCTCCTTGCTAAGACAAAACACTCTACACACAAAGTTAAGGAAAGGTTTATTTAGCTCACAGCTTGTGGGGGTTTCAGTCTCCAATCAGCTAGCTCTGAAGCATGACAGCAGAGCAGACAAACATTGCAGAGGGGAATAGTCCATGGTGGGCAGAGGGCAGCAAAGCAACAAGCCATGACCACAGCTCTTCCCATCCCTTACATCTTATCCCAGCTCCTCAGGACAGACAGCACTCACACCCTTAATCCCAGGGACCTTGGTCCTATCACTGTACCATAATCAATCCCAGCACCACACACTCCGGATCCAGCCTCCTCTAAGGAAGTCCCACCATGACCACATGAGGCTTCAAGGGGACATCTAAACAGAGGCCACAACATATAGCTAGGCTCATTTCCTGATTTTGATGGTAGTATCAATTATTTAGCAGAAAGTCCTTGTCCTTTTATTTGTTTAAAGTGATAAGATGGCACTGACAACTAAATTTCCAATGGCTCAGGAAAAAAAAGTACTTGAACTGTACTTGAAACTTTGAGCTTTTTTAAAGTTACCTGCAAAATTCATTTATTTTACCTAAATCTAGCATGTAATCAAAGCAGCATTCCTAGCAAATGAAGGACATGTCTTTTATCTTATATAAAGGACTATCATGCTTGAGATTCTAAACGATCTCCAATCATGACCATCCACTAAGATAACTGCTATCAATTATATAGTTGCACTGGCACTAACTTGAAGTTGCACTTCATGTGCTCCTGTCACATGCTGCTGTCAGATACTGTACTGGGCAGTGCAAATGAAGAGCATTTCCATCAGCGCAAAAATGTCTGCTGGAAAGCAGTGGCCTAGAGTTGGGAGACCAACTGATCCGATGAATACAGGCTCAAGAGTTGCAGAGATCACTCAGTAAAATTTATTATGTGCTCTGATAACAATTTAACCTCTCTAGAGCCTGCCTCATTTCTGCAAAAACAGACCAATATATATTAGTCTGGAAGGCCACTAAAAAGATTAAATAAAATTTATATGTAAAGTATTTAAGAGTGGCTAATATACAGTAAGTATTTGATAAACATTAGCTCTCCGCTATAAAATGGATAATCAAACTTGGATCTTAGTACTTTCAGAACTATAGCAGTTATGCAATTATAAGAGCACCAAAAAGACCAATGAGCTCCATGCTGTTGTTGTAACTGAAGAAAAACGCTTCAGTTCTTACCTTTTCCAACTCTTCCTACTGATTACATGCCCCTGGAATCATTCTCTTCCTTTGGGTTCTCTAACAACACACTCATCTCTTTTTCTTTCACAACAGTCTTTGAGACCTCACATTCTTCCAGTAAACTTTTTATATTTGAGATTACTGTGGTTCTATTCTAGGGTTATGTTTTCCAAGAAACTCTCTCTTCAAGGCAATTCTATCCCTCCTTACTGTTTACATTTTAAATTAGCTCCAAATTATTATTTTCAGCCTCTATTTCTCCTTTGCATTTTAAAGCCATATATCTAATTGCCTACATAGCATTTCCACTTGAAAGCTCCCAAAACACTTCAAACAGTATGTGAAAAACAAAAGAATTTGGTCCTCACTTGGTATGACCATTAACCCAGGGCATAAACCTGGAGTCGTTTTTGAAATTTCTCTCCTGAGCCTATGACCAATCAGTTGAGACCTATTAATCTCAAATTTTATTCACTTAGCCCACTCCACAACTCTGAATACAATTCAAACTATCCTCATTCCTTCCACACTGTCAGAAGCCTTCTAATTTTCTAGGCTTGCTGCCTCTCCTCCATTCAAAATGTGTCACAATATCCTAGTTCTACCTACTGAAACTACCAAAAATAAATCTAATGTGGCTTCCAAAGGGCATTTTTAATATTCATATTTATATTACTCTATGCTTAGATAAGCATTCTTAGTTCCTTCTATATTATGGCAAATTAGTTTCAAGGCCACAAATTGCCTTTAAAAATATGACCCCGTCCCTGAATAAGGTCCATGCACATCTTAAGTTTCAAACCACAATTATTTGTTTTATTGCTTATCACTAAAAGCACATAAACCCAGTAAATATTTATTAAGTACCCACCTCGTGTCAGGCATTGTTCAGATGTTTAAGGATAAAAGCAACAAAATGACAAACCTGCTTTCACAAAAGTTGCATTAGCAAGAAACAGAATAAGCTTATTAAAAAGTAAGTTAAATAGTACTATATGGGAACACCATAAAATGCTATGGAGAAAAATGGCCATGAAATTAAAAAAAAAAAAAAAAAAAGTGTCGGGATGTGACTGGAAAAAAAGAAGAGATTGGGTCAGCAGAGACTCAAAGGCAAAATAAGGTTACAAACATACAAAGTATGTTACAACACAAAACTATGTGTTTAAGTTTCTTTCACTGGACAAGGTAAGTCAAAATCCCATTATGCCACTGAAAGAAGAGCAACTGGAAGAACCTGCAAATGGAAAGTTATAATGAAAATTATTCTATGACTGACTTTATTACTTTTATGCCTGCCATCGAGTTAAGGTTTTATGAATCTCACTGATGCACCTACAAACACACAGTATTAAGCTGATGGATAGCATAATATTGTATTTTATTACTAAAGAGGCTACTGATCAATCAACAGTATCGTGTAATTGCCCCAATTCAGTCCACATTTATAGACTAGCAGCACAGGTTTTCAACAAAATTTCCTAAGCATTTGTTAGTATTCAAAAGATGGTGGGGAAGCTGTGATGTTTGGATCTTAAACTATGAGTCCCAGCACCACACGAAGATATTACAGGCAAAAAAAATGCTCCTTTAAAATTTCCTCTATTGCACCGTTCAAGGTGCATAACATTAGTCTTCCCCTTTGACATACTAAAGAATGTCTTTACAGCACGAGTATAATCACAGTAAGCAATCATTCAAGTTTTGCTCAAGATTGAAATCTTCAAATGTACTGAAAATTACCAGACAAGTCAATGAGTGTGCAACTGACTGCCAATGTATTTGCAAGCACCACAAATCTTCACAGCTTAGTGCAGCAGCAACAATTGCAAGACAGTTTCAAAATTTCACTTCCCTTGCCCAGTTAAAATAAAAAAGGGGGGCCTGAATATATTTCCTACAGGTTTTAACCAATAAAAAAAGTAAAATGATTAAGCCAAGTCTGGAAAAAAAAAAAGGCAAGGATCTGGAAAGAGATTATATACTTAAGTTTAAATACAATTACCAGTAAAAAAAAAACCATGTTAACGTATTTCAAGGGTGGGGAAGTAAGTGTCTCCGTGGTAGTGCATTTGCCTACCATGCTTATGTCCTGGGCTCAATCCTGCCCAGCATCAGGGGGAAAAAAAGACAGCCTCTAATATTCTGCTGCTGAGGCAAGCAATCATATGCGAGTTTGCTTTTCCTTTATAAAAAGAAAATACACTTACTGCTATGTTTTTCCCAAAATTCAGAGGAAATTCCCAAACTACGGTAAACATCAGCATCCACTAGCCAAAGCGTTACATTAAAATTGTTTTCATTAGTTTCGCTGAAATATCTTACTTCACTGGTAGTTGGATTGAGGATGTTAGTCAAAATGTAATCCAAAATGAATAACGCTCAGTGGCAGACGCTGGAATACGTTAAGTATAGAAATTTATTGGAGTGTATTTTTCAAATTCAAGATTTGCATCTGAGTGTTCCAATCGAATTCTCCAAATCGGGTAGCTTTTAAAACAAGCTTTCATAATGCGTGTAGGTGGCAAAACCGTCAGACACAGCTTTAAGAAATCTCTTAAATGGCTCAAAAAGAGGCGACCGACGGGGCTTCGGGTGGCTCCGCCGGCCTCTCAGGTGTCAGCGCAGGCAGCAGGTTTAAGCCCCGAAGTGAGGTGGGGGTGGAGCCGCCCGGAGTTGGGTCGCGGAAGGCTGATCTCGGAAGCCCGGAGGTTCCCTACTCACACACACGCGAGGTCACAGCGTAGTAAAGTTTGGTTTCACAAGCGGATTTGGACGCCGGCGACAAAAGCGAAGTCTCCCCAGCAAGGCAGACCCCGCGGTCACAGCACGGCCTGTGGCCCTTCCGGGGCCCCTCCGCACCCCCGGGGATCCCTCGGGCGGGCGGAAACGGGCCGGGCGCGGGGCGGCCGGGCGCAGGCCTCCCCGGCGGGCCGGAGGGCTCCGGGCCG
>NW_004524676.1:5950477-5988592 GCF_000260255.1 Octodon degus
CCGGCCGGAGCGGGCGGCCGAGCAGGGAGCGGCCCGAACTGCGTGCTCCGCGCGGCTGGCGCCCCGCCGCTCTCCTTGCCCGCCCGTCTGGCCTCCTCCCTCCCCGCCGCACGCGGCCCCCTCCCCCTCCCGACTCGTCTCAGCCGCTCCGCCACAGGTCGGCGCGCTCCGGTGACGACGGCGACGGCGACGGCAGCTGCGGAGCCCGCCACACGACCGGCCTCCCCGCCGCGGGCCTGCGCGCGCACGCAGTGCTCCCTGGAGCCGCAGGGGGGCGCCGGCGAGCCGTCGTCGCGACGGAGGGCGTGGTGGGCGGGGCGACGTCCCCCCCCCCCGCGCGTGCTCTGTGCGCCTGCGCGACGCGGGCGTTCAGGCTTCCGCTTCGGCGGCAGAGCGGACGCGGCTCGCGTGCTGCGGAGCTGCCCCTGCGGCCTCCGTGAGCGTCCACTCCCGGCTCTGGGGCCGGGTGACGTGGAAGCAGCGCGTGTCGCGGGCGCGGCCTGGCCCGGCAGCGTGCGAACCCACCTGGACCTGGCGGGACCCGGACTCCGGCGCGCAGGCCGCGCTCTCCGGCGTACCGCGGGCGAGCCCCTGGGGGCTGCTCCGACTGGCTTCGACGGCGGCGCGTTGGTTGGGTAGTGACGGGGTTTGCCAGGCCCGCCCTAGCCGGCCTCTGCAGACTTCTCTGTGGTTTTCCCCGCGGCGACTGTATCGTTCCTCTGAGGGCAATGCTCGGAAGCCCCGGCTTCTGTTCCGCCCCCTGCGCCCGCCCCGCCGCCCTGGCTCCCGGGTCCCCGCCGCGCCGCGACCGCCGCCCAGGGTCTCCCTTCCGCACTCTGCGGGCCTTCCCGCCGCTGTGCCTGGGCTCCTGGACCAGGGCGCTTCCCTGCCCCCCACACCTGCCCGCAGCCGGCGCGTCTGGCCGAATCCGTCTGCTCAGTGCCTGGCACTGATGATAGATCGGTCGCGAGGGAGGGTGTCATGCACGTTGGCGCCCTGACCGAGCCCTTAGACACGTGCCGGAGGAAAGGAACGTGTGAAAGACAACCTCGCGTGCAGAGTTTGGGGTTCACAGGGTGTTTTCTTGTGGGAGGTCTGGGGATTTAATGGCTGCATTGAAATACCCCAGGAAGTAGTAATTTAGACCATCTAAAGTATTTATCGTGGTAGAGCAAAATTCTTAGGAACAGATGAAAATTAGTGCTGGAAGAACCACATTAATATAACCTATGTAATGACAACAAAAGGATGTAGTTTTCATGTGTATGTTCTGTAGGATTCACTCTTGAAACTCCTATCTCTAATAGTAACTCCTGCTGGGGCGATAGCTCAGTAGAATAAGTGCCTGCCTGGCAAGCGCAAGGGCCTGAGTTCAATCCCCGGTTCTGCCAAAAAAAAAAAAAAAAAAAACCAAGAACAACAAAACAACCAAGGTGCTGAAGAGTGACATAGAGGTCCAACGTGATGTAGAGTCCAACAACAAGGTTTCCCCAGTCACCCATATCTTTTATCCCTCCACCCTCCTATTCACTTAATCTTAGTTCTAATTTTACACACACACACACACACACACACACACCCCGGAGATCAAACTCAGGACCTTACGCTTGTTAGACACGCGTTTACGCCTCTGAGCTACCTCCCCCGCCCCTCTTAGTTCTAATTTGCTACTAATTTTTGCCTTCACTTGCAAATAGAAGAGAGGTTTGTGGTAGGCCATCACTTGCCTCCCCAGGGAAAACACTGTATATTTCTATAAATACAGCTTCCTCCTTGTTTGCCTAATAAACATTTGTTATTCTGTTTCAATGTTTTTAAATTTACAAAATAGTATGAGATGCTGAAAAAAAACTAAAATGAAACAGTAAAGTTGATAAAACAGCTATCTGTTAGTGCTTTAGATTTAAATAGTACTGTTGGAAGCGTAAACAATCATCATAAAGCAACCTTCAACTGCTTGTACAGTTGGTGTTACTTTGTTACCAGAGACTTAAAATACCAACCCTGTCCTGAGGCCACAGAAACTCACACATCGCCTTAGAAATGAAGATAATGGGATGTAATGGTCTGGATGGTTTTATCAAAATATCTGCTACTGTAACTATTATAAATAGAACACAGCTGGGTGTAACAGCACATGGCTGTAATCCCAACACTAAGGAGACAGAGGGGTATCAACAGTGAGGTTAAGCCCAGCCTAAACTACACAGCAAGACCCTGTCTCAGAATACAAGGAAAGTTTGCAAAAACGGCCAAGAGCAGTTTCATACAAGAGCTGGTGACCCAAACAAAACTCACTCAGGCAGGTATTTGTGAAGGCTGACGTGAAGACTCCCGCGTGCTCTCAGGTTAGTCTTCCATGCTACACAGCACTTTCCCCCATTTTTATAATTACCCCATCTCACAATCGAGCCTATGGAGCCGCTCAGCCCTGGACCCAGCAAAAGCTGTGACCACAGCAGCTGTAGCAGAGACGTCCTCAGCTCTCCCTTCTACCTACAAAGCTGTCCGTACCTGTAACTGTGCCTGTCATGGGTCAACACACATTTTAGATTGTAAATCTTGTGTTTTCTGTTATGTAAAAATGTATACTCACCACTGTTCTAAGTTGTTTAGTAACTAGTAGCTGTTTCTTGCTGTTTGCTAAGATAAAATTCCTGTAACCCTCACCAATTCCTGTTCACAGAGTTAGCTTACAGAGATGACTTCGAAAGGAAATTAGATGGGCTTTAACTTCTTGTAACCTTAGAAAATGCAAGGCTGCATGCAAGTACCCAGGTGCAAGATAACCAGAAACTGAAAGAAAGTCCCAGGAAATTTAGTTTGAGTAGTGGTCACAATGACCCTACTGTGTGTCATTATTGTGTGTCAGACAATGAATTTGTTTACCAAATGGAATGTGGTTCCAGGTTTTAAACACTGCCCCTCCTCCCTGCTTCCTGGGCTAGCCACTTTTCGGTCTTCTGTGAGAGAGCTGACCGGGGACCCGAGCTCAGTAATAAACGGCTTTCCAAATTGCAATCTGGCTGATCTGGTTCCTATTCTGAGCAACCCATAACAGTGCCCTCGTTTTCTTCCATCACCGTGGAAAACCCCTCTAAATTAAAGCCTGGCTTTCTACTCATGCTGTATATCTGGTTTGAGGAGGATTTCTAGACTCAGCGTAGGAAGCAACTTAGAAACTGATACAGAGCTGCTAAGTTTTCAATCCTGACAAAATAACTACGTATTTGTAAAGTCTTTGTACCTCTTGGTGCCATGGTTTCCTAAAAATGCATTTTCCACCCCGAAGATTGCACTTGAAAACCTCTTTATTTATTTGCTTTTTCTGTGGAGAGCAGAAGCTGTCACAGCCCTTGTGCGTTTGAGACTTTCTTTTAGACTGCATCCCCTCAGGACTCTGCATTTGAGACTCTTTCAGAATGTATCCTCTCAGAACTCTGCTCCAGGAATACACTGTTTTTGTCATTGTTACCTGTTTGTTTTTGAGGCAGGGACTGCTCTGTAGTTCAGGCTGGCATTGACCTGCAGCAGTCCTGCCTCAGCCTCCTGATGCCAAGGATTACAGGCATGGGCCCCCACACCCTGCTCAAGTTGAGCATTTTCTATGGTTCCTTTTCTGAAGGCTGTCTTATCTCTCCTCACTCCATATCGAAAGCTGGCTTAAGTTCTACGACTACTTCTTCATTTTAGTTTCTCTTTACTCTGTTTTTAACAGTAAGAAGCATTAATTTTAACAAAACAGGTGCATGTAAGATATTCATGATTATGTAAAGTATATAAAGAAAAAGATAGTTTTGTGCCATCATAAACAGTTCTTGAATAAGTTTGTTTTATGGGTCGCTCAGAATAGGAACCAGATCAGCCAGATTGCAATTTGGAAAGCCGTTTATTACTGAGCTCAGGGCCCCCGGTCAGCTCTCTCGCAGAAGACCGAAAGGTGGCTAGCCCGGGGTGGGGGGTGGGGGTGTGTGTGTTAAAACTTGGAACCACATTCCATTTGGTAAACAAATTCATTGTCTGACACACAATAATGACACACAGTAGGGTCATTGTGACCACTACTCAAACTAAATTTCCTGGGGCTTTCTTTCAGTTTCTGGTTATCTTGCACCTGGGTACTTGCATGCAGCCTTGCATTTTCCGAGGTTACAAGAAGTTAAAGCCCATCTAATTTCCTTTTGAAGTCATCTCTGTAAGCTAACTTTGTTTACAGGAATTGGTGAGAGTTACAGGAATTGGTGGGGTAGGAATTTTATCTTAGCAAACAGCAAGAAACAGCCACTGGTTACTAAACAACTTAGAACAGTGGTGAGTATACATTTTTGCACAACAGAAAACACAAGATTGGGGCCAGGGAGATGGCTCAGTGGAGTAAGTGCTTCCCTGGCAAGCACAAGGGCCTGAGTTCAATCCCCAGTTCCACCAAAAAAAAACCCTGCAAGATTTACATTTATAATCTAAAATGTGAGTTGACACATTACAGTATGCTTATGCATGTATCTTTTTTGAATTGCACGATTTTCCCTATAGAATTCATTCTGAAAATGAAATTTATGACCCAAAAGATACATAAGCCTGTGTGTTCTGGCACACTCCTGTAATCCCAGGGCTCAAGAGACTGAGGCAGGAGGGTCACAGTGAGTTTGAGAGCAGCCTGGGCTGGGCTACATAGGGAGACCCTGTTTAAAAAAAAACCTTTTCAAAAGGTATGTTCATTTTTCACAGATACTACCTATAAAAGGTAAGGATTGGGCTTTGTGACTCAGCATTCCTTTCTTCTTTTCCTGTGACCAATTGTAAAAATACAACACAAGTAACATGTGCACTTGATAAACGTGGTTGGGCCTAGTATGAATCTTCCTAATTCAATTCATTCTTTTGAAGCAAATATACTCACTGTACTCATGGGAAAGAAACATTTTCTGAATTTCTTTTTTCTTTCTTTCTTTTTTCTTTTCTTTTTTTTTTTTTTGTGGTACCGCGGATTGAACTCAGGACCTTGTGCTATCTTCCTGGCCCCATTTTCTGAATTTCTATGCCTACCATTTTGGTTTTTGTGTGGACCTTTTTTTTTTTTTTTTATGTATCTGGTACAGGGTGTCCCTGTGCAGCTCAGACTCAAGTGATCCTCCTGTTTTCAGCCTCCCTGGTGCTGGGATTACAGGCATGCACCACCCACCCAGTCTTGGTAGCCAGCTCAGCATTCCTGGGGGCTGGGCCGGCGCAGCATGGGGTGCCAGGGATCAAATCCCTGTCCCTGAGCTTGCCTAAGCAGTTGCTTAGTTCTCTGAGCTATCTTACCGACCTTGGACCATCATTCTTAGCTGTCGTCATCTTGTGGCCATGCCTGTCTCACAAGTCTTCAATTAACAGTTGACTTAATGGACCCTTTGAGAAGCCTGGCTACAAGGGGTCGCGACTTGGGTGAGGAATTCATGGGACAAGGCCGCTGACAGCTGTGTGGCCACGCACCACGAGCAGGGTGCACAGACTGCTCACAGCCTTGGCACGTTTCGTATTGAGATACTTATTTTCATCTAAGCTTTCCATTGTCCCTTTCATATTAGAGCTCCTAATGCCTGGTGCTCTATATGGATAGTACTATTTATCTCATCATGTTTTGACTTTTGAGACATGGTCTTGCTATGCCTTGAACTCACTATGCAGTAGCCCAGTGTCTCAGTTATTTTTCTCCCATTGCTGGGACAAAATGCCCAACACCCAAAATTAAGGAAAGGTTTACTTAGGTCACAGGTGGTGGAGCTTTCAATCCATACTTGGCTGGCTTGAAGCCAGAATGGCACATGGCAGAGGGCAGCAGTTCGTGGCAGCAGAAGACAGTAAAACATCAACAGCAAGAAGAGGAGCGGCAGTGGCAGGGAGGGCAGAGGCAAGCCTCGCCTTCCGGTACTGCATTCAGGCCGTCTGCTCCAGGGCAGCTGGAGCACTCACACCCACCATCCCAGCCCTGGATCATGAGTTAATCACAGCCTCCAGAAGTCCACCCCAGGGCTGTGTGAGGCTTTGGGGGACAGCTAGACCCAAACCATAACACCCAGGCTGGCCTCAAACTTGTAGCAACCTTCCTGCCTCATGTGGGGATTACAGGCACGTGCCTGGTGGTCCACTTAAACCTGCTGCAGGACTGGCCAAATAGCTGATTAAAGCTCCTGTAAGCAGGCATGGGCCGGGGTTCAATCCCCAGGCCTGCCGTGCTGGCTCCGCCCCTGGGGTGCAATGAGACGGCAGTTCTTCAGTTATCTTCTACTGAGCGCCTACTGTGTACCAGGCTGTATGCTGGGCACTAGCAGTATGAAGATAAGTGAGGCCCTGTCTCTGCCATTAAGGCTTTCCAACTGAGTGCAGCCTGGAGTGGATGGAGAAAAGTGCAGTATGGAGTTGAGGCTGAGGCTGGGTTGTACAGGGGCTGAACTGTGACCCTGTGAATATAAAATTTATATTCTGGGCTCCTAACTCCCAGTCCCTCCAAATGTAATCCTATTTGGAGATTCAGTCTTGAAAGAGGAGGGCCAGGGAGATAGCTCAGTAGAATAAGCACTTGACTGGCAAGTGCAAGGCCCTGAGTTCAATCCCAGATGCTTCAAAAAACCAAACCAAACAAAACAAAAACACAACAACAACAAAAAAACAGTCTTGTAAGAGGTGATTAAATTAAAACCAGCTCTTCAGGCCTGGTGTCTTTTAGGAGGAGCCAGTAAGACACAGTCATCTACACACAGCAAGGGCAGACTCTGGAGTCAGAGAAGGAAGGCGGCCATCTATAAGCCCAGCGGAGAGGCCACAGAAGAAACGCCCCGCTAACGCCTTCAGCCTGGACTAGTAGCCTCCAAAACTGAGAAAAGACATTTCTGTTGGTTAAGCCCTTGGTCACTAGAACACTGTTACGGTAGCTGTAGCAAATGAACACAAGTAGTTCCTGCAGCCTCCATTGCAAAGCCCCCAGCCTGCCTGTGTGTGTGGAAGGCAGGGACCCCAGAACACACCACCCAGCCCAGCATGAGTCTTGCTTTTTAAACCATTCAAAGTTACCTTCTAACTCTTGGGGCAGTGGGCACTTTGGGAAACCCAGACATCCCTTTGGCTGATCTGTGTCAATGCAATTTGAAGAGCTGGTGAATCTAAGACTTTTTCCCTGTTCTTCAGGTGAAAGCTAAAAGCTTTCTCTCTTTCTGTTTGGAAGCTGATGAGTGAGAACATAAACCCTGGAGTTTACATGGGGGGAGGAAGCTACCTTTGGATGCTGCTGCTCTTGTGAAAAGCCTAGCAGAGAGCTGGAGCAACTCAGGGTCCTTCCCATCACTGTGCCCCTGACACAGATTCTTGTCATGGGAGCTAAATTCCTTGTATTTAAGCAATTTTTGCTTTCTTAAAATGTAAAATTCTAAAGGCCTTACCAGTAATAGGATACATAGGGAAAGGAACTTACCCAAAGTCAAGTTTCCTAGGAAACACACTTTGAAGTGAAACTCCAAGAGTACAGAAATTTCATTGAGGAGGCTCCACTGTAAGATCTAAAGGAGCAGCATTGGGCAGAGGAAGAAGTGGAGATGCAGTGAGGGCCGACAAGGCCCTCAGCAAGCCTGCAGGAAACTCTGGATTTCGTCCCCTCACTAAAGGACTAATCCTTTGGGCTGTACCCAGAAAGGTGCGGTAGACCCCACCCAAGGGGAAGTCCTGGTGACAGACCGGGAGTTACCAGCATCTACCATTCTCAGCAGTTGCTGGAGTGACTTGCAGTGACTGCAGGGCCCATATCCCTACACACACACACACACACACACACACACACACACACACTCCCGCCTTCGCTAAAGGATTCTGCTGGGCTTGCTCGAACAATAAACTTAGAGAAGGTCAACTGGGCTGGCGCAATCCCTGGGCCCTTCTTCCTCCGCCACACACTCTAGACGCCCTTTGCTCTTCTCTGGCCCGGGTGATTGCTATGGTCTTACTGTTCCGTGTACTCCAACGTTGGTATTTGGAAATAGAATTGCCAATATGGTGGCATTAAGAGGAGGGACAATGGGGAGATGATTTGGTCACAGAGGTCAAGCCCTTCTGAATGACTTCAGGGCCTGTATGAAAGAGGCCACAGGAGCTGCCTTCCCTCTTCTGCTAGACAAGCACATGGGGAAAAGGCACCCAGAAATGAGACACCGAGCCTGCTGCATCTTGGGATTCTTGGCCCCTACAACTGTGAGAAATACCTTTCTGTGGCTTACAGGCTTTATGGTCTCTGCTTAGAGCGGCCTGAGGGACTCAGGCAGCAGCTTACCTGGTGGAACATGCTGGACACTCACTCAAGACTGATCCTTCATCAGCAGGCTCTGCTGAGGTTGTGGCTGCAGCTCTTCCTAGGTAGTGCTCACTCTAGGAGACTGAAAACCAGGAACTGCACAAAGGGAATGCCTGGAGGGCAAACATTTGTTCCTGTCCCCGTCAAGTAACATCTGCTTCAGGGTAATCTGCCAGGAGGATGACTCCTTTCCTTACCTGATAATTTCTTTGAATGAGGAGGCTGAAGGGGCCAGGCTGCAGCTGGGAGCTGGAAACTTCCCAGCCCAACTTCCAGGCATTTGCCCTCTGGTAGCCAAAACCTTAAGGCTTTGGGGAAAGGAGGTGCCAATCACTCAAAGGAATCAGTGACTGCGCAGCACACGGTGATATTTCTACTTCCAGTCTTAGCCTGTGGACCATGTATCCTCCTCTTCAGGGATCCAGTTCAAATTGATGGTAAATATTGATTTGGAGTTCAGGTTGACTGATTTAGAGAGTACACACTGAGTTCTGGAGGGCGGTGCCTCCTCACACGCTGTCTTTCTAAGCACCTCCGCTGTACCTTTCATGGGTTATTCCAGCGCTCCCTCATCTGGCAGCTTCCAGGTGATGCCCTATATGACAGGACAGCAGAACCCACTGTTACTGCTGAAGGCTGCACCGACCCCCAGGTTAAACACTTCATGCATCCCCAGGAGTATTAGCTGGACCCTTTGGGCAGTAGATCCGGCTTGGATTATATGCAAATTCCAAACAAGATAACCTTGGATACTATTAGAATATCCAAGTGGGGTATTGTCCAGTATAAATAACTTGCCACCAAGTAGCTTGCAGGCTTCCTGCAAGGGTGCTGCCATGCAAGGGGCCACACATGGTCTCTGTGGTTGGCAAGTTAGACATTTGACCACGGGAGTCCCGTGCTCTCGGGAGCCATGCTAATGGGTCCATGTTTAACTTCTGTTCCTTGCTGGCTGGCTACTCCTATCATCCGAACACTGGGCCAGCACTACTGTGACTCAAGGCTACACTACTAGTGTAGATTGGCTCATATCATTTGGCCAAATTCTCGTGGGGCTTTTGGTCATTGTTTTTCACCACATTTGCCATGGTTGCTGTGTTGGGTCTTATTCTAAGACAGTGATCTTCCATTGATACCACTTTCATAGGTTCACCCAAGGGCCTCTGTTGGGACTCCTTGTCCTCCATAATTCTGCATCCAGACCCTGCCACAAGTGGCCTTTTGTCAGTGCTCTTAGCTGATGCTAATACTTCTCTGAGCCACTTACCCTCCCACCCTAAGTGGCCAGGGGCACAAGCCAAATTTCTGTCCGCTTGGAGGTGTTCCTTTTACTACATTCCTTCAGGACCTAGTTTATTTATTTATTATTTTATTTTATTTTGTATGGGGTCTTGCTAAGCAGCTCAGACTCATAGTGATCCTCCTGTCTCGGCCTCCTGAGAGCCAGGATTGCAGGTGTGCACCACCACAACCAGTTTCAGGGGCTAGTAGAGCGCACCCAGGGTTCCGGGCCTGCACAGCATGCGGCACTGGTGGTCAAACCCAGGTCCTTGCACTTGCCTGGCAGGGGCTTAGACCACCGAGCTATCTCTGCAACCCAGGACCTAATGTTTTAATGATGGCCTGTGGCACTTGGACACTAGACCTGCCACCTTTGGGTTCTTCTCGTGGCAAATGGACAGGCTATGCCAAGCACAAGGAGCACACAGCATTTTCTGGGCTCAGGCCAGGCATTCACAGGTCTTGAGACCCTCTGTGCATGTCTTCACTTGGACTTCTCCACTGGGTTTTAGCCTGTTTCAGCAGCCTGAGTTCCTCCTCTTCCCACTCTGCTGCCGTGGTCATGTTCTCCTCCTCTTTCTCTATCTTTTCCCCTTGCCTTCTTACCCTCCCCACCACCAGTAATAGTAGGTGTTGGCTTTCTCCTCTCTTCCATAGTGCATGCAGTAGCTGTCACTGCCTGGTGCTTCCTGGGCCATGAACTCAAGGAAGCAAACATCTACTTGGGCTTCAGACACACTAAGTTGAGGGTGGTAGAAGCCACCATTTCCTTTTGTGTGTGTGTGCCGGGGCTCATGGGGTACTAAGAGTTCAGGCTCCCACTAAATATCTTGAGAAAGCCCATGGTGGTCAGGCCTTGCCTGGGCAATGTACTTTGTATGGTTCTGTCAAAACACATCATTAGGGGCTAGGAAGTGGCAGAGTCCCCAAAGTGGTAGGGGTTACAGGACAAAATGGTGTTCATAACATTGCCAAAGAAGGCTATGTACTAGACTCAGTCTCTGTGGCAGTTCACGCCCGGTAGACCACAGCCAGCACTTTCCTGTACACAACTGGCCACGGTGACCACCAGGCAACCACCACTATCCCCTCACCAGAACCTGTCCCCTGCCGCATTTGACCATCTCCTGGGAAGAACAACATGTGGTTTTTAAAAAGGTGTTTAAGCCTCCATTGAAGATGGCAGGACATTGCTCTAGAACCTTAGGAATTGCAAAAATTCATTAGACCAAATAGAGTAACTCCTGCCACACCTTCCTAAAATTAAGCCACACCACCCCTGGGAAGAAGGGGAAATGCCTGGGCCACACATGCCTGCTCAGGAACTGTCTCCCAGACACAATCTAAGAAACAGCCTAACCTTGAAATGATTTGACTTAGCAGCTGACCAGGAACTGCCAACTGTGGACCTCAGACTAGCCTCTCATCGTAACTGATGCCCCTGGCCACTCAGGGCTCGCCAGCTCCCTCACCTTAGTGTGCCAGTGAACTGTCGTATTGACTTACACAGACTCTTCTGTCCTGATAAAACCCTAGCTCTTCTTCTGTTACCTAGATACATAAGAGGCCAGTCTTAGCTAGGCATGTATGTTTACAACCCCAGGTTTTACTCACAATTGAAAACGGCCTTTCATTGATGGGGTTTCTGTTGTGATTATCCCATTGGGGCTTCCTGAAAACATTTTAATTTTGGCCAAAAACAAGAAAATATGAATACAAATGGTCCCTAACTTATGATACTTTGAGTTAAGATGATGCAAAAAGCATAACAATTTAGGAGTAACTGTACCTAAGATTTTGAATTTTGAACCTTTCCTGGATGACAGATAGGCAGTATGACACTCTCTCATGGCGCTAGGCAGTGGCAGCGAGCCCCAAGGCCGGCAGTGTGGACGTGGGACATGCTACAGCACACCATGTGGCTAAGCCAGCATGTTTGGCAGGTTCGGCATATGAAAAGCATTTTGATTTATGATAAATTCATCATATGGTGATTTTATTAGAAGGTAATGCCATCATAAACCAAGGAACATCTCTATAGAAGTACATAATAAAGCAAGCAAATTTCTAAACTTTATCATTAGAGACACTTTTTTTTTGTCTGTATTTAAGACAGGATCTACAGGGTCTACAGGGTCTCACTACGTAGATCAGACTCGCAGTGAGCCTCCTGTTTTCAGCCTCCCAAGTGCTGGGATTACAGGTGGGTGCTACCACTCCCAGTCTCAGTCACCATCTCAGCATGCCCCAGGGCAGGGCTGGCACAGCACACCAGGGATTGAACCCCGGCCGCTGTGCTCTGCCTAAGCAGGTGCTTTAGTCCACTGAGCTATCAGACCCACCCTAGAGACACTATTGACGTCTTGTCAACATCTTAGTCAGTATCCTTAAGAATTTTTCCTATATTTTTACCTAGGTGCAGCTGGCTGTGGGATTGCTGTGACATTTTAATGAATTTAGATGTACATCATTCCTTCATTTGTATATATCATAAATTAACCAGTTTGCTCTTGATTAAATTTGAAATTGGGTGGTACTGCCCTCTAGAGTATATTTAGTGAATAGATTATTTAACTGATGAAATGCATGTCTTATAAATTATATAATTTTTGTTTTTCTTTTAAATTTGATGCAGGTATATTTTATTGTAAGTGTCTATGACTTTCAAGGCTGTAAAGAAGATTTTGCAAAACATTTGTTCTGACAAGAGGGCCTGCTCAGCTAGGAGTGGCAAGCCGCGCTTATAAAGACACTCCTTACGGGCTGAATGAGCCCCCTGCGACGAGGTCTTTAGGGGAATCAGGTGCTGTGGTGGCTTGGGGGTTTTTGCAAGGGGAACAATATAATACAGGGCACATTTTGTAATGAATCGCCCAAAGCATTACATACAAGCAGTGCAGGAAATCTGTGCACACACTAAAGAATCCAGCTGGAGGCCTGGATCCTAATATCCTGCGTGAGTCCAGCTGAAGACCTAGAGCTCATAACAGTGCCCCCCACAAAGCCCAACTGGAGGCCTGGAGCCCACGACAATGTCTCACGCAGGCCTGCTTTATGGATCTGTGCTGGGAAGGCCAAAGGTCAGTGGTGGAAGCTACGAAGTCTGTGCCAGCGGCATGAAGGGTCTGTGCAGCAGGCTGAGGGGTCTGCACTGGAGCCAGGAAGGAACCAGTGCTCAAGGTAAGAGCCAGAGCTCCCCCCAGAAGTCCCACAGCCGTCCTCAGCAACAGGGAGGTCCCGAGCTCCTCTGAGGGTGAGGAGAGCTGAGCTCCCATCAGGAAAGCCGACGCGACAAGCTTCTCCATGAGGCTGAGCAGGGCACCATCTTCCCCTGTGGAGCCAGGAAGCAATGCTCAAGGAGAGGACCAGAGCTCCCCAAAGTGTACCTACAGCCATCCTCAGTGACAACAAGGTGCTGAGCTTCTCCTCTGACAAGAACAGCTAAGTTCATCAGAAAAGCCAGCATGACAAGGTCACCCACAAGAATAGCCTAGAAAAACCTACAACTTCAGTAGCTCCAACAGCTTCTCCAAACAGCATCCCCAGCATCTCAACAGCTTCTCCAGCTCTGCCTCTTACGCTGCTGGCAACAAGCCTCATGGGGAGGCCTCCCACACCCAGCACCAGTTCAGTTCAGCTGGGTGCAACAAGTTGACCACCCATTAGAAAGCCACTACAGTTGTTAAACGTTACTTGGGCATCATCAGTAGGAAGAGCATTTGTCTTTCAAAAGACATAATCAGGAAAGTAAAGACAACCCACAGAATGAGAAAAAGTATTTGCAAAGCATGTTTGGTAAGACATACTCTCTCTCTCTCTCTCTCTCTCTCTCTCTCTCTCTCTCTCTCTGCATTAAGAATTATAACAACTCAACAACAAAGATACTAAAAGCCCAATTAAAAATGGGTAAATGCCCCAGCGTGCTGTGCAGGCCCCACCCCTGGAGTGTGCTGAGGTGGAGAATGAGACTGGGCGTGGTGGTACCTGTAATCCCAGCTCTTGGGAGGCTGAAAACAGGAGAATCACTATGAGTCGGATCTGTGTGATGCAGTGTGTGTGCGTGCGCGCGTGTGGGTGTGTCTGTCTGTCTTACCAAACATGTTTTGCAAATACTTTTTCTCATTCTGTGGGTTGTCTTTATTTTCCTGATAATGTCTTTTGAAACACAAATGTTCTTAATATTGATGATACCCAATTTATCTATTTTTTTTCTTTTACTGCTTGTTCTTTGGTGTTACATCGAGAAATTATTTCTGGGGTCACAAAGACTTATGCCCGTGTATTCCTCCATGAGTTTAGTAGTGTAAGATCATAAACTCAGCTCTCTGATCCATTCATTTTTGTATGTATACGAATTTTATTTTATTTTTTGTATATGAATTTTATACACATGCATGTGACTAGTCATTTCCTGAAAAGATTATTCCTTTCCCTATTGCATTGTTAAAAAATCTGTCTATCATGAAAGCAGGAATTTTAAAAAGTTTGCCCAATTTGTTAATTAGTGCATGATTGTGATACATAATGAATACATTCAGAGTGGGGGGTTGGCACATATATCTTATATCTTAGTTCTCTTTACTTCCCCTTCTGCTCCATCTTCTTCCACCCTCTATCCTGAAAATCTTTTTCCTTTCTGCAAAAGGTCTACTTTCCTGTTTCCTATTATATTTTATTTTGCTCTTTAAACTGTTAATACTTGAGTTTCTCTATTTCACCTTCTGTGTCTGATTGATCTCACTTATACTATAGTCTCAGGGTGTATCCATTTTACTACAAATCACAGGGATCCATTGGTCTCTCAGCATGATTTGTTGTACCCTGGGGAGAAATGGAATGAGGAAAAGACAAGAGCTGGGTCAGGGGATGGCCCGACCGCCTGATTGGTGAAATGACCCAACAACAACAGTAGGGGCGTTTATTTATATGTTTGCAAAGTTATAAGACACAATGTTGCCTAGCGACTAATAGCCAACAATGTCCAGGCAGGAAGGATGTTTTTCTCAAAACTGAGGTAGCTCCACTGCTGTAGACAGGAGGCCTCGGCCTTTCCGCCCATGCAGGATCAATTCCAGCTTCAGCACTCCCAGCGGGAATGGCTCAAATCTCGCCTTCTGCATAGTGCAGCAGTGCTGCGTTGGATCTGCGCCGTCTTTTCTTTATCCATTCATGCATTGATGGCCTTCTAGGCTACTTGGCGTCGTGAGCGGTGCTGCTATAAACATGGGTACACATGCGCCACTGAGATACGATGACTTTGACTCTGTTGGGAAAATAACCAGAAGAAGCATAGGTGGGTTGAGCAGCTCTGTTTTTATCTTTTCAAGAAATCCCCACTCTACTTTCCGTGGTTGTACTAGTTTACATTCTCGCCAACAGTGTGAAAGTGTCCCTTTTCCCCCCACAACTTTGCCGGCCTTCCTGGTTTTCCGACTTCGTAATGATAGCTATCCTTACTAGAGTCAAATGATGCATGTGGGGATTTATTTCTAGATTATCATCTTGTATTAATCTATGTCTATATTTACCATGGTGGCGGATATTGTCAAGTGCTCTTTCTGTGTAGACTGACACAATGGTGTCATTTATAATCTTTATTCTAATGCTATGGTACATTACATTCTTTGATTTTCTGGTATTAATCAGCTTGCCTTTCCAGGATAAACTTGGTATAAAATCCAATATTTTTGTTTCTGGATTCAACTTGCTAGTTCTTTTCTTCATTGTGCAATTTATTCTTTACCAATGTCCAAATATGAACTCAAATAAGGGACAGGGACACCTTTTCTTGCTATTTTTCCAGACACCACTGTAGTAGTCATTTATCATTAATTCTGGTGCCCAAAATCCAAACTCATTATCAATACTGATGGGCAAGGGGTACAAAATCATTTCTAACTATAAGAATTAAAACAATTTACTTTCACAACTTGTCTTAATGCTAGGGAAGGTGATATGATTAGGCATATATTAGCACATAATTTAAGAGTAAATGACCAAAAATAAGACATTCATATTCTCTCTCTCTCTCTTTCTCTCTCTCTCTCTCTCTCCACTCCTCCCTCCCTTCCTCCCTCCTTCCTTCTCCCCTTTCCCCCTCCCCCTCGCCCTCCCATCCTTCCTCTCTGGTGCTGAGGATGCAACCCAGGGCTCCACGCATGTTAGGTAAGAACTCTACCACTGAGTTACCTCCCAGACCTGAGGTCTTCCTAGACCACAAAAGTTAGGGCACATTCATACATGTTGCAAATAGTTTCCCCAGGTTGTTATCTGACATTTAGGATTATTCATGATGAAGTTTTATTTTGCAAAACAGAAGTTTTGGTTTTAGTTTTTAGAAAGTAAGTTCTTTTGAGTTTTTGTTTTGTTATAGCATGACTCTGTTCCAAAAACAAAAATCAAGGCCTGGGGAGATAGCTCAGTAGAACAAATGCTTGCCTGGCAAATGCAGGGTCCTGAGTTCAATCCCTAATTAAAAAAAAAAAAAAAGACTCAGAACAAAAGCCCTGGGTTCAGTCTCCACCACTACAGTAAACAATCACACAAACTGTTAAAATGGCAAATGACCTACAGATTCAGCTTGATCACTCAGAATTCCAGTTGGCTTTTTTTTTTTTTTTTTTTTTTTGCTGAAATTCTAAAATTGACAAATTAATACCAAATTTCATGTGGAAATTCAAGGAACCTAAAATTACCCACACAATCTTGAAAAAAGAGAATAGCTTAAAGGATTTACTCTTCCCAACTTCAAAATAACATGAGCTGTTTCCCTTCTGCCATGCCACTCTGCCTTGGATCCAGCTGACTGTGAACTAAAACCATTACAACCTGTGAGTTGAAGTAAACCTTTACTTGTATAATTTGTGGTGCCAGGTATTTTATCCCAGACTGAGAAAAATAACTAAGATGGCATTTGGTACCAAGAGTGGGGTTGTTGCTGTGGTGCTAAGAGGCCATATGGTCGAGAAGCCTTTGGATCTGGCTTGTGGAAAAGGTTTCAAAAAGATTGGTGCTGCCAGCTGAAGAAGCAGCCCCAGTATACTGCTAACTGAACCTGATGGGGGACTCTGGTCAGAGCACAGGAGATCAGACTGCTGATAGAAATGCGTCCAATAAAGGCCAGGCTCAGGAGGTTTCAGCTAGGAACAAGGTTGCATTGGTTGTTGGACTCCAGACCATGTGTATTGCTCTTTGACAGAAAATTTGTCTGCAATTTTCTTGTGTCCAGATATTTTGCCTGAGACTGAAATTAAATGTGATGGACCAATTTTTGAGAAGAAATTTCAAGGTAGTCTAATGTTGAGGCAATGGTATGGCTACTATTGGGGACTTATAGCCAGTTCTATGTTGAGAATCAAGAGCAAACAATCTAGCAGAATGATTTTATTTATTTTTTTTAATATTTATTTATTTTGTGTGTGTGTGTGTGTGTGTGTGTGGCCAGCTTAGCCCACCAGGGGGCGGGGCTGGCTGGCATGTGGTGCTGGGGGATTGAACCGCGGTCCCTGTGCTTTGTTAAGCTTGTTCTAAGTAGGTGCTCTAGACCACTGAGCCATCTCACCAGCCCCAAGCAGAATGATTTTAAAGATTGTGAGTTTGGTCAGAAAGAAAGCTCCAGTAAATTTGTACACTATAAAGATGGAGCAGAGGAGAATTTGGCAGCTGAAAAGAAGTAGGACGGGGGTGAGGGAGATGGCTCAGTGGAATAAGCACTTCCCTGGCAAGCGCAAGGGCCTGAGTTCAATCATTGGTTGTACAAATAAAAAAAAAAAAAAGTAGTAGGACAGTAAGAAAGATGGCCTGAGGACATAGCAAGAATCAACAGGACTCCCACACTGACAGCCTCAAAATTATAAAGGTAAAAAACTTTGGTTTGAGAAGAGACCCTCAGAGCACCTTGTTCCAGAATGGCAGTGGTCTGAAGAACTTATTCCCCAGGATTGTGTTCATTGTGCACAGCAATGCATGCACTCAACCCCTCTGCTTCTGCTGGCAGCAGATCTTGCTGTCATCTGCACGGTGCTTGTGTTAGGTGCATGCACAATGGAAGAGTTGTGGTGTCTGGAAGCCTTCCACCTAGACTGCAGAAGAAAGCCTGGGAGACCAAGCAACCTGCCCCTGAGAAGGCAGCGTGTGACGCTGTGAGGGTGAAGCCAGCAACACCATGGAGTCTCAGAAGGTTGGGGAAGTCGGGAATGTGGATCGTCTGAGAAAACTTCCAAGGGGTGAGTGAAGCTGGCCCAAGAGAGAAGCTATGGGAGCTCCGACCACTGGCAGAGCCACAGAGGCAAAGCCACCCAAGCTCTTTTGTGTCCACACCTTGCTGCCAATTGCCACAGATGCTGGATGTGGAAATATGGGGCTTACTGTTTGTCCTGCTGGATTCTGGGCTTGCTCTGGTCCCCTCCTTTCTATTTGTATATTTTACACTGGGGATGCTTATCTTGTGTCACTGTATTTCAGGAATTTTAACTTTCTTTTCATTTGTACAGGGGTTTGCAGCTGGGAGTTTGCTGTAAATCTCGGGCTACACTTGGACTTTTCAGTAACGCTGGCACTTTCAGGCCCCCCAGTTCAAAGAATTCATACTTCAAAGCACAGGGTTTAATTAAAAATTGCTTTTCAATTTGAAGTGCGATTTCTGACCATTAAAAATTCTGCTTATTTTCTATAAGTTCTTTTAGGAACTAGAATGAACTATTTTCTCAAACACTGATAATTCAAAGGATACAGCGGGATTTATTAGACAAGTGGATATTCATAGCTGGTAATTCTTCTAGTAAACTGAAAGGAAATTTTGCATCAGCTTAACAAGTCCGCCTTGTCGGTGCGGCTGAGCTGGAGACTGTGCACACATGCAGGGCCAAGAGTACCGCATGCCAGAGAACAGGTGCTCCGGCCCGGAGACCAAGGACCAAGGCCAGCTAGTTGGTAGGCTGAATCGCTTCACCTGCCGTCACGCCGCAGCATGTATAGATAAGCATGCCGCAGCCATTCAGCAGTTCCCGCCAACAGGAGCGAAAGCTGCACCTGGTCCCAGCCTTGTGAATTTTGTCTTCATTCCTTCACCTTCTCGCCGCCCTTCACGTGCTCACCCCGGGAGGTTTAAGGGGCTTACAGCTCTGTTCTGCTAGTCCCATTCTCCTACACTTACACTCTAATAACTTAAAAAAAAAAAAAAAAAGATAAAACCATTCTAGAAAGCTATTCTTTCCCTTCTTAAAGTGGTAATGGGACGTAAAATTATTTGTCCATCCATTTTCAGCAGATAGCAGTCTCTTAGCTGGCTTCATGAATTATTAGTCAGTACTCACTAGAATGTGTAAGAAATTCTTTTATCATGTTACTTTAACAAGCACTTTTGCATGCCACTCAAAACAGAATTACAGCATACATTTGATCAATTAGATATAGATTAGTATTTGTTCTAAATTCACTATATTAGTCTCACTAATTTAGTTTCCTATTACAGATAGATTTATTTTTTAAATAATCTAATAAAAATCTGTGTCTTTAGAAAGAACTGTTTCGGTGCCTGTACTGCTGAAGCAAGCAAGAAAGAACTGTCTTAGTATAAGAACAATAATTGATTATTTTCCACATTAAATCTTCCTAGGAAACGTAGTTCTCTTCCTACCTTGCAAGATGGTGGGTGAAAAAATGAGAAGCCAGACACGAAAGAGAAGAAATCTGAAGCTAAGAAGGCTGCTGCCAGAGGTACTAATAAAAAGGGTAAGGTGAAGGCAAAAAAGTCTAAGAAGGGGCAGCCCCACAGCAGTTGAAATCCCATCCTGGTTAGAGGAATTGGTAGATACTCCCAATCTGCTACGTATTCCAGAAAGGCTTTGTACAAGAGAAAGTATACAGCTGCTAAATCAGAGGTTGAGAAGAAAAAGGAGATAGTTCTTGCTACAATCTCAAAGCTGGTCAGTGGGGACAAGAATGGAGGTACCCAGGTGGTTAAGCTTCAAAAAATGCCTAGATACTACCGTGCTGAGGATATGCCCCGAAAGCTCTTGAGCCACGGCAAGAAACCCTTCAGTCAGCCTGTGAGGACACTTAGAGCTAACATTAATTCCAGCACCATCTTGATCACCCTCACCGGGCGTCACACAGGCAAGAGCTGGTCTTCCTGAAGCAGTTGGCCAGTGGCTTGCTACTTGTGACTGGGCCTCTTAGCCTTAATCGTGTTCCTCTACAAAGAACACACCAGAAATTTGTCATTGCCACCTCTACAAAAATTGGTATCACCAAAGTGAAAATCCCCAAACACCTCACTGATGCTTGCTTCAAGAAGCAGCAGCTGCAGAAACCCAGACACCAGGAGGGCGAGATCTTCACATGGAGAAAGAGAGGTACCAGATTTCAGAGCAGCGCAAGGTGGATCAGAAAGCGGTGGAGTCACGGATTTTAGCAAAAATCAAAGCCATTCCTCAGCTCTGAGGCTACCTGCGATCTGTTTTTGCTCTGACAAATGGAATTTATCCTCATAAATTAGTGTTTTAAATTTCTTACTAAGAACCTAATTAAATAACTGATACATTAAAAAAAAACTTCTTTAAGATAGTTTTACTTTCAAATTCACTGAAATTATAATTCTTTCTATAACAATAGAAACCTTAGTTTTTTTACTCAGCTCTAACATCCAAGAACTGTTTCAGAGCCTCCACATCCACGGTACATCTGTTTATCAGTAATTGTACATGGAGCTGTGCCCTTAATTTTTTCTCCTAGTAATTACCATGAACAGTTAACTACAATAAAGCAACTCTGGAATATACAGCAGGAAAAAGCCGAGAATCATCCCCCAATAATGTGGAAGTTTTTCACTTATTCAGATTTTCTTTCAATATTTCATGTACAAAAATTCTTCACATAGTATATATAACATGATATTCAGTCATTGCAATTTATACGTTGTAATTTTCATTTTCTGTTATGGCAAACAAATTGTGACATTGCTCGTTGAATAACATGAATTTAATTACTGCAATATTCCTATGAGAATGTTTCACAATTACTGTTTTTCTTTCAAGCTACTAGGGTATATCAATTATTTCTCTGTTGTTTATATCTCACATACTTTAAAAATTATTTTAATATATTTCAAACAAAAGACTAAAATAGAAACAAAACAATTTTACATAAATATGCTAGGAATCAGTGCTGATTTAATGAAAGCTTTTTAAAATGTATTTGGTACAGGGTCTTACTACACAGCTCAAACTCAATAATCCTCCTGTTTCAGCTTCCCCAGCACTGGGATTACAGGCATGCACCACCATGCCCAGACTTAGTGGTCCTTGGGTCAGCATGGCATGTGGTGCAGGGGATCGAACCCCAGTTCCTGCACTTGCCTAAGCAGGTGCTTAGTCTGCTGAGCTATCTTGCTGGCCCTAAAGCTTAATTTCTTAATATGCTTTCTTATAATTATCTCTGTGGTAAGATAGTTCAGGTACAAAAATATTGGACTACAGGTAAATAAACATGAGTCCACATGACTTAAGAGTATATGCTTAGGGGCCGGGGAGATGGCTCAGTAGAATAAGCGCTTCCCTGGCAAGTGCAAGGGCCTGAGAAAGAGTATATGCTTACAGAAATATTTACCTGTAGGTCCTTTAAAATGAAGCTTGTTCTATTTTATTTAATAATATCCCTGGCTGAGGAGATAGCTCAGGGATCTAAGTGCCTGTCTGGCAAGCTCAAGGACCCAGGTTCAATCCCTAGTACTGAATGATATGTCAGTCCCGTGCTGTGCTGGCCACTGAAACTGGGCGTGATGGCACATGCCTGTAATCCCACAGCTGGGGAGGCTGAGACAGGAGGATCACTGAGAGTCAGAGCTGCATAGTGAGACCCAGTACCAAATAAATGAATCTTAAAAAAAAACATGAGATGGAATTTTCTCTTAAAGAAGGTTTTAGTGTATCTGTTGCCAAGCAAGCACTGAAGGAAGGTTTTAGATAACGTGTATGATTCCTTTTCCAATTGTGTGACATTTGGTTAAGTTAGATTTTTCAAGGAATCTGTCCATATAATTTGTCAAAATTATTAGTATAATATTAATATGTTCACTCATTTTCTTTTTCAGAACTGGGGATTGAACTCAGGCCCTTGCATTTGCCAGGCAAGCGCTTATTCTACTGAGCTATCTCTCTCCAGCCCCTCATTTTCCTTTTGATACCTACAGTCTGGACCTCTTTTTCATGCCTGATGTTAATTACTTGGCACTATATTTTTCTTCATCAGCCTGGTAAGAGTTCTATAAATTGCTTTTTCCCAAGAACTAGGTTTTACTATTCGTTTTCTCTTTTGTTTGGTTTCTGTGTTTTGATTTCTGTTCTTATCATTATCGTCCCTCCCGATGTACCTTAGATTTCACTTGCTCTTTTAAAATGTTTGCAGATGGAAGCTTAGGGCACTGACTTTAGGCTCCCCTTCTCTAAAGCATTTAAAATGATAACCGTAAGGACCAGCCAGATAGCTCAGTAGACTAAAGCATCGCTTAAGTAGATGCAGGGATTGGGGTTCAATCACTGCACTGTGCCGGCCCCACCCCTGGCTCACTGAGACAGCGAATGAGATTGGGCGTGGTGGCGCCAGCCTGTAATCCCAGCTTCTGGGAGACTGTAAACAGGTGGATCACTACGAGTCCAGTCTACATAGTGAGAGCCTGTAGACCCTGTACTAAACACACAAAATAAGCAAATAAATAAAATAAAATGATAACCTTGCTTTATGTAAGGTGCCGCCTTCAAATGTTATGTTGTATTTTCATTTTATTCAGTTCTAAGTATTTTATAAATTGATTTGCAATTTCCTGTTTGACTCATGTCATTTATTTCTAAGTATATAATATCTTCCTCAATGAAATAAATACCTGATTACCAATTTCCAGTTTAATTATGTTCCAAGAACATACCTGCATGATGTCACTAATTTTGAATGCGTGGAGACTTCTTGTACAGCCACGTGTATTCATCTGCTGTGGTACAAATAACCACACACTCTTGAAAAGATGATCCGTTCTGCAGTTATTGGCTGTGGTTGTCTATAAATGGCAATTAGATGAAAATAGTTGGTAGCGTTATTCAGACCTTCTATGGCCTTATTAATGCTTGGAGTAGAGGTGCCACTAACTGGGAAAGGGTACTGTTACCTTCGCCTGTCAGTGGAATTGCCCCTTTTTTCTTTAATTCTTGTATTTTATGTATTTGAAACTCTTTATTGGGTAGGTACATAATTAGGGCTGTTCTGTGACCCTGTGAGCCTTTAGTAGAATAATCTATACCTGCTTTTCCCTTTAGTTCACCTTTTTTTCCCTGCTTGAAATTGTTTTCTATATTAATGTAGTCAATCCAAACTTATGCTTAAAATTGTTGTGGTTATTTATCTTCAACTTCATTTATACTTCTAGTGTTTATTATAGATAGCGTGAGGTTATATGTTTCTCTCAAAAATATGTATATTGACCATCTTTGCTTTTTAATTGCATTAATTCATTAACATTTAATGTAGCTCTTGATATGGGTAATTTTAGTTATACTACTTTATTATTTATATTTTTCATCTCTGTTTTCTAGTTTTTTCTTTCTTGCTTTTTGATTAGTTGAATAGTTTCAAAATTATGCTTTATTTCATCTAATATTTTTAAAGTTACCTTTCTTATTTGATTTAATGGTTGCTCTAGGGATTACAATATATATCTTTAGTTTTTCCACAGTCTACCTGGAGTTAATATTGTATAACTTTACATAAAATGGAAAGCCTAGGGCCAGGGAGATCGCTCAGTGGCATAAGCACCTGCCTGGCAAGCACAAGGTCCTGAATTCAATCCCTGGATTTTTTTTTGTTTTTTGTTTTTGTTTTTTTTTCAAAAAAAAGGAGGACCGGCCAAATAGCTCAGCAGAATAAAGCACCTGCAAGCAGGCCCAACAGCAGGCTGGGGTTCAATCCCTGGGCCTGCTGTGCCAGCCCTGCCCCCCAGGCCACGCTGGGGTTGAGACTGGGAAGAGTGGCATGTGCCTGTAATCCCAGCACTTGGGAGGCTGTACACAGGTGGATCACTATGAGTCTGATCTAGTAGTGAGACCCTGAACACCCTGTAGACCCTTTCCTAAAAATATAGGAAAAAAAAAAAAAAAAAGGAAAGCCTCACAATTCCCACTCCCTACTCCTTTATCTGATAGTGGCCATAAGTCTTAGATTTACATATATTAAAAATTCCAAAGGAAAAGTTGATAATCTTTATGCTAAATTATGCTACCTTAAACACAGTAGGAGGGATTTGCATTTATTTGGATACCTACTGATCGTTCCTCCTTCCTAGAGATCTAAGATTTCCTCTGTTGTCACTTTCTTTGAGCCTAAAAATCTTCCGTTACCATTTCTTGTAGCACAAATTTGCTAGTGATAAATTCTCTCAATGATCTTATCCATGTTTTATTTTATATTTGTTCTTGAAAGAGATACTCAAAGATATAAACAATGCTGCATTAGATTTTTTTTTTCTCTTTAAGGACTGTGTTGTTCTTCCAAACTAGAGTTCTATATGCCTCACTTATATGTATGTCAAATTCTTTTTCTGTGCCAGAGATGTTTTCTGCCTCTATGAGCAGGATTTTTTTTTTTTTTAATATCATTCGTGTTATGTTCTTTTTTATTGACTCCAGTCAATCTTATGTTATTTTTCTTTGCATCATCTAGAGGCTCCTGGATTGATTTCTCGTGGTTCTTTGCTGTTTTTAAGAAATCTTTCTTTTCGTGATTGCTAACTGCAAGTTTGTCTTCCTTGTCTGAGGTTCCACCCTCACACTGATTTATTCTGCTGTGGATACCTTCAATGAACTTTCAGTCTCCTGGACTTGTTTCATGAATCTCACTTTTTTTTGTGGTGGATGTTCACCATGGCTTTCTTTCCTGAGTTCGTCTATTTTTTTAAGTCTCTATTTGCTCTGGAGTCACTAAGTGTATTTTTCATTGTTGTCACTATCTCTGTAGTCATTTGACAAATTATTTTTGGTTTTTTTCTCAAGCCACATTCATGTGATTTTTGTAACCACTTTGGCAAGCCCAGGTGGGTGGCTTTTGGACTGGCCCACCGCGCTGCCTCCTGGCTTGTGAACGGGGTGTCTGGAGATGCATCTTGTTTAAGTGTCTTTCATTTGCTATTTTTTAGTTTAATTCCTGGGTTGATGCTTATAAATTGCTTATTGTAAGTAGCTTTATTGCTAGTATTTAGAGCCCTTAGGCAATAAATACTTCTCAGAGGTGTCTTCCATGTTGCCTTAGTTACTTTTTACTCTTTGCTGGAACAAATACCCAACACTGAAAAGGAAGGAAGGAAAGGTTTGTTTAGCTCACAGTTACTGGAGGGTTCAGTCCATATTCCGCTGGCTCCAAGGTGAATGACAGCGGTTCATGCGGCAGAAAACAATGAAGAGCAGAGGAGGAGCAGCAGCGGCGGCGGCGTCCATCAAGCCTCTGTCTTCCTTCTACAAAGACTGGCGCTCCACAGCCGAGATTTGAGCTCTTTCAAAGTGGTGTGCCTGGCTCTTCCGAAGACTGAGACGTCTCTACAGAAGTGGGGCAGGGTGGCAGGAAACCAGGCCAGTCGGCTTCCTTTCTCAATTCCTGGGCCCTGCCCACCTCCAGCGCTAGGCCCCCATGCTGACATCTGCGGAGCTGATTCAGCCAAGTTGACACAATGTATCAACTAACACACATGTGTAGCTGGCTTTTGGGTTTTGTGTCTTTTGCAAGATCCTATCTATTCAATTTAATAAGAAATTGTTTGCTACTTGGTTCAGCCCCTGGTTCTTTTTTTTTTTTTTTTTTTGCAGAACAGGGGATGGAACTCAGGCCCTTGCTCTTGCCTGGTTAGTGCTTATTCTGCTGAGTCATCCCAGGCCCCTCAGCCCCTGGCTCTTTGGCACTGGCCAACAGTATTTTCTATGCCCCTTTTTAGGCAATCTCAGAACTGCAATACCAGAAATAGCAGCTAGTTAGGTCAACTACGTCACTTTGGTTAAGTGATACAGTAGCAATACCCAGAGCATGGAACACAGCCTAGAAAATTACAAACTGAAGTAACTATCAGTTTGCCACCTTTAATCATATGAACTAGATTTGAGGTTCTATAACAAATCTAAAACATACCAGAAAATTGTATGCAGTAAATAAGCTGTCAATATGCCAGTTGTAGGGCTGGGGAGATAGCTCAGCGGTCAAAGCACGTGCCTGCCAAGCACAAGGATCCGAGTCCGATTCCTGGTACCCCATCCCATTCCAGCCCTGGAACCCCGGGCACGCCGTGTCGGCCACCGAAACTGGGCATGGTTGTGTACACCTTTAATCTCAGCACTGGAGAGGCTGACACAGGAGGATCGCTGCTAGTCCGAGCTGCATAGCGAGACCCTGTATCAAATAAATAAATAATTTTTAAAAATATGCCAATTTTACTCTCAGGGGAGAACATTTAAAAGGAGTTAGGGGGAAATTGAGAAATAGAAGAAGAGGATGAGTGAGAAGCAGGGCTGGAGGAGAAAGGAGGATCCTGCAAACTGTGGGAAACATGCAGAAGACAGGAGGGAAAGGGAGAGAGAAGAAATAAAAGAACAGACCAGAACAATCACAAAAGCCTAGAAACCACTTTCACCCTCATCTAAGAACAAGATCAAACAGCAAAGAGGAAAATAAGCCGCCGCTTCCAGGCCCTGCTCTCTCTTCCTGGGAGGCAACACTCGGAGCACGGTCCAGATCCGTGCTGATCCGTCCCAGCAGGCCAGCGGTGGCTTTAAGGCAGGGCGCGAGCTGCGCCTTTGCTTCCCCTGATGGCCAGCTGGATTCTGGCCGTGGGGCTGAAGCCAGACCATTTCGCCTGCAGCGGTCAGTGCCCTCGGTGGGCCTGAGGTCAGTGGGGAGCCGCTAGACAGAGCGGCGCTGCGCTGAGCTCGGAGTGCGGTGGGCCCCTCTCCAAGGCGGCCCTTGGCTAATCGCTGTCTCCACCACATGGCCGCGTCTGCTTCACTCCCGCCACGCCGTCCACACCATCCACTCCTCCGGGGCTGCTGCATTTCCCTGTGGGAGCCTCCGGGGTCGCCAGCAGTCGCGTGTGTCTGCGGCTTTGAGCCACTCTCCCATGCAATGGGTCCTGACTCAGGGAGAAGGCTCCCCGGCTACCTCCGGCTTCTTTAAAGTTCCCTCTTCGCTCTCCCTGTATGTAGAGAGCCCTTTTCAGTCCTCGTATCAGTCGAGGAAGTTTATATTTGTAATTCCATGGATAAATTATTGGAATCCCATCAAGTTAATTCTAATCTACCACTTCCAGTGCAGCCCACGTCAAGAATAAAGATGCTAAGGCATATTTATAGTTATGGGGAGCCAAGGGGCCCTAAGAACAGCCGTGGTGATGGCTATCCGGAACAAAGGCCTGGACCTAGGGGAACCCAGGTTTTGTTCAGTCACGAAGAAGGAGTGGCTTGAGGATGAGTGACTGAGAATTGCAGGAATTAGGTGCGCACTGTGAGCTGGGCTGGGAAGGAGGCCGGCATTCACCTCTGCCATATGCAGAGCAGGGTGTGCAGAGAGTAATCTGCGTTTTACTGTAGAGATAGTATTGAATGTTTTGGGGTCATGTGCTTAGGCTCTGATGTGTAATCTTTCAAACTCCACAAAGTTATAGCCTCTGCCTTGAGGCTTGATCCCAGCCGAGAGCATGGAGCACCGGCTCTTCGTCTTGTCCCGACCCGGCTCATAGTAGAGGGCAGCAGGTCAAGGTTATCAGGGAAACATGCGTGCCATTTTCAAAGCCCACCACCAGCACCTGGCTAGACCAATATGTGCTGCTTAAAGCCAATTGAAGGGATAAGGACAAGTCCTAGCCAGCTCTGTTCCGATCAATACATGGAAATAGGCTCAGGCGCAGCCAAAATGGAGACAGCTGCTCTTCCTGCAAGGAGAGTTGCCCAGGCGGTCCTAACTGAAGCCTGTAGGCTTTAATTCTCACTGCAGACCATTCCTGGGTCCAGGGAACCCACTTCCCCCCTTCTTGCATATTCCAGGGTCTGGACAGCAAATCTCAGAGAGCTCTTGCTCTGCTGCTCACCACTCCACTTCTTCCCAGAAGTCAGCATTGTGCTGTTCTAATATATTCTGACTTACATTGTTCTGACAAAAGGTCATCCATTAACTCCATCATTATGCCCTGCATGTTGTGGTCATTTTTCTCTTGCTGCTTTAAGATCTCTCTTTATATTTGTATGATACCCCTTATCATTGTACTTTTTGTTTGCTTTGTACCTGGAATCAAACTCATGACCTCACGCTTGCCAGGCAGGTGCTGTACCACTGAGCTATATTCCCAGCTCTCATTGTATTCTTCACATTCATCCTGATTGGATTTACTGTTTCTCCTAGTTGTGCATTTATGGTTTTCACCAAATTGCATATAGCCACAATCCTTTCTTCAAAAAATTTAAGGCCTTTTCTGTGACTTCATAGATAGATAGATAGATAGATAGATAGAACTTGTGATATTGTCAAACAGCTTCCTAAGTATTCTTTTCTTCTTTCTTTCCAGGGAAGCACTTATTTTACTGAGCTATCTCCTTGGCCCCTGAAATTTTTATTTATTTTATTTATTTATTTTTTTACTTTTTTTGTGGCTGGCTCAGCCTGCCCTGGATGTGGGGGTAGTACAGCATGTGGTGCCAGGGATTGAACCTTGGTCCCTGTGGTTGCCTAAACTTGCCTAAGCAGGTGCTTTAGACCTCTGAGCTATCTCCCTGGCCCCAAAATTTCTATTTTAGATACTGTGTTTTTCAGATCTGGAGCTTCCATTTAGTTCTTTTTTATAACCTATATTTCCTGTCTGGAAACTTGTTTTCTAAATTTTAATACATTGCATTTTACCCTATGAAGCACAATTATAATGGCTGATTTTTCTTGTGTGCTAATTTGAGCATCTCAGTTTTTCTTTTCTTTTTTTGAGACAGGATCTTGCTGTGTATTTCAGGATGGCCTTGAGTTCACTATGTGGCTCAGGCTGGCCTCGAACTCTTGGCAATTCTCCGTCTCTGCCTCCTGAGTGCTGGGATTACAGGTGTGTGCCATTGCCCCGGCACAGAGTCATTTTTTGTTTGGTCTCCAATCTGTCTTTCTCTGGAGAACAGCCTACATTTTCCTGGTTCTTCTCATAGCATAATGCTGTGCTACAAATCTTGAGAACATATTCATCTTACATAACTGAAATTTTATACCTATTCACTGAATAAGTACCTCTAGACTTTTTCTAGAAAAAAACAAACTGACTTTCTACTTAGCATAATCTTTTTTCAGTTTCATCCATGTTGTTGTACATGGCAATTTTTTTTTCCTTTTGAAAAGCTGAATAATATTCCACTGGCTATTTCTCTTGCCCAATATGGAAAGGCAGAGCTGGCTCCTCTCAGCTCAATCAGGCTCTAATTAAACCCTAATAATTTAGGCTCTGGTGAAATGTTTTCTCCTACAGTAATATAACAAGAGTGTTGCAGCACACTTCGAAAGGTCTCCTTCCGGTGCCTGCCGGCAGCGCAGGTAGTGTTCTTGGCCTTAGGCCTCACCCCAAGTCCTTCAGCCTTTGGAATGTGGACTCCTGGGAGTGGCTCTCACCCCCTGGATTGCCCTGCAGGTTTTGGGTTTTTTAAATGTTTCATACAGAGTCTCACTACGCAGCTCTGAATCGTAGTGATTATCCTGTTTTCAGCCTCGCCAGCGCTGGGATTACAGGCTCGCGCCACCAAGCCCGGACTTGGTGCCAGGCTCAGCGCCCCCGGGGCGGCGTGGGCGCGGCATGCGCCCTGTGGTTCTTAACTCTCACACTGTCCAGGCTGAGCCTCCCGAAGTGTATCAACTACAGATTTTATTTTTATGCCCAGGCATCCCCGGTAGGGGTTTCCTCTTGAGAACCCTGCCCAGGATGTGATTCTCTGCCCCCGCAGTGTTGGGATAGCAGCTGGGCTGTGGCTCCCCCTTTCTGACAGACCTAAGAATTACTGACCTTCCAGCCTCTTACTTTATGAGCGCTTTACTTGTTTCTAGTTCGGAGGGGACTTCGAAGGTCCTTACATGGCAGACTGGAGATCACGAGCCTCGAGATATGGGTTTCATGATGAAAAAACTAAAGGGAGTAATAACAGGTAGTTGTTGAATAAATAAAAAACAGTCAAATTTTCAAGTATTATCCAACTGAGCATAGAAGATTCTTAATATGAGGTTTGTCTATATTTTCTTTTACAAGAATAAGGAGAATTGCTGGGTGTGGTAGCACCTGTAATCCCAGCACTCAGGAGGCAGAGGCAGGAGAATCGCTGAGTCTGAGGCCAACCTTGGCTATACAGTGAACTCAAGGACAGCCTGAACTATACAGGAAGACCCTGTCTCAAAAAAAAAAAAAAAAAAAAAAAAAAAAAGCAGGGGGACAACTTAACAATTATCATCACGCAGCCTACCTTCAGGTCATCCTCTGAACATGTTTCTGGGCCCTAGGGACAGAAAACTAAATGTCTTCAAGTAAAAACCAAAATGATTAATCTATTAAGATATTTAACCCATTGATTCCCAAAAGCTTTTGGTGTTTCACTCACACTAACCTATAAAGCCGGGCAGGACAGCTGCCTGCCCCTGCTGTGTGTGACAAGGCAGTGGACATACAGCAAGGGCTTCGTGTGGTCGTCTCTGGGGAACTGTTGCATGTGGCAGAGTCTGGGCAGGGGTACACTGAATATCGGGGGACAGTATGTAATGGTGCTAAATTCCCATCAGTGCTTGAGAAAGTGGCAGTGATCATCAGTAAAGAATTGCTATTTAGGGGCCAGTGAGATAGCTCAGTGGACTAAAGCACCTGCTTAAGCAAGCTCAGGCAAGTGCAGGGTCCGCGGGTCGATCCACGGCACCACATGCTGCACCAGCTCCACTCTCAGGGCAGGCTGAGCTGGCCACTGAATCTGGGCATAGTGGTGTATGCCTGTAATCCCAGTGCTGGGGAGGCTGAAAAGATCACTATGAGTCCGAGCTGCGTAGTGAGGCCCTGTATCAACCAAATACAATTTGAAAAAAAAACCAAAAAACAGAACTGCTGTGAAAAAGCACTGAGATGGGCTATGGATCTGTAGCAGCTCCGATGGTGAATGCATTCCTTATGTAAACACTAAGGTGCAATAATGAAAAAGTCTACCAACAAAACTCGTTAGGAGGGGGCGGGTGAGCCGGCTCAGTGGAATAAGCGCTTCCCTGGCAAGCACAAGGGCCTGAGTTCAATCCCTGGTCCCCCCCAAAAAAAACAAACAAACAAACATGGAAAATTGATTAAAAAAAAAAAACTTGTTAGGAGCTAGGTATGATGGTGTACACATATAATCCCAGCACATGGGATGCAAGGCAGGAGGACGGCTGCAAGTTCAAGACCAGCCTGAGCTACAAAATGAGTTCAAGACAAGCCTGATCTAGTGAAACCCTGTCTCTAAGAGAGAGAGAGAAAAAAAAAAATTAAATTAAATAGAAAAGAATTGCTATGTTAGATAGAAAAGAGTGTTTTTATAGTCCAATTGAACAATTATGGTTGCAATTTAGGACCAGTGAGACATTCACTGGTCCTAAATTGGGAGGAGGCCTTGTGATTAATCAGAGACCGGGCTTCCTCAGCAGGGAGCAGAAAGGGACTCAGATTTTTTAGAGCAGATTTTTCCTTAGCTTGAAATACTAATCACTGAGTAAATGAGGTAAATAAGTTTCCTCAGCAAAACATGCTGGTCATCATGCAGTAAGCTGACCTCCATTATCCAAAGTCATCTTGCATTAATTACGTTGAAGAAAGGAATTATCCTAATTCTTTCTGTGGTAGCTGAGCCTCATGCTTGCCAGGGAAGCACTTTACCACTAAATTACATCCCCAGCTACAGAGAGCCCTTCCTGATCTTTGTCTTGGCTCAGGATGTTTATAATTGTAATCTCATGGATAAATTCTTGGAATCCTGTCATGTTAATTCCAATCTACCACTTCTGGTGCAACCCACGGCAAGAATAAAGACACTAAAGCATATTTGTAGCTTTGGGGAGCCAAGGGGCCCTAAGTCCAGCCATGGCGACGGCTATCCGGAGCAAAGGCCTTGACCCAGGGCCAAACCTGGGGTTTTAGTCAGCCATGAAGGAGGAGTGGCTTAGGGTGAGTGACTGAGATCCGCCGGCAGTAGGTGAGTGCTGTGGGCTGGGCTAGCAGGAGGCCTGCATTTACCTCTGCCATATGCAGAGCAGTCTGCGCTGTACAGTTGAAGTACTATGTAATGTTTTGGGGTTGGTACTTCAGCTCTGATGTGTAACCTTTCAAGCTCCAGGAAGTCGTAGCCTCTATCTCCAGGCTCGAAACCAGCCCAGCCAACAGCGTGGAGCACTGGCTCTTCCTCAGGTCTGTTATGACCCAGCTCATAATAAAAAGCAGTAGGTGGGGGCTTCCCAGGAGACACAACTGCCGTCCTCAAAGGCTGCTATCAGCACCTTGGCTACACCATTATGCATTGCTTAAAGACAATGGAAGGGTTGAGGAAAAATTTTAGCCAGCCCTGTCTGTAGCAATACAAGGAAAGAGGGTCAGGCTCAGCCAAAACGGAGGCCAACGCTCTTCTTTCAAGGCAAGTCTCCCAGATGCTCCTCCACACCCAGCCCTTCTAAATTTTATTTTGGATCAGGGTCTCACTAAGTAGCCAAGGCTGGCCTTGAAGTTTCAATCTGCCTACCTCGGCCTCCTGAGTAAGAAGCATGCAGCACCATGCCTGGCTATTCTAGTTTCTTTTAAGGAAAATAAAGAATTAGGTATTCCACCCCCAAACACATTTTAAAGTAAATGTAGCCTTAATTTAAAAACCATTGACCTTGACACTGATTCTTCCAAATTAAAACAGACATGGGCAAACGTAATAGCATCACAGAGAAAACGTTCCATAACTTTTGAACATAAAAGATCATGAGCTTTAGAGAAACAAGGGAGTGAGACGTGGGACAGTTGCTCACACGATGCTATCTTGCCATATGGTCACCTGAGGAATTCATTGACTGGATGGTTTCCCTTAAGTAGAGATCAAGTTCTTTGAAGCGAACTGCCTGTCATCACATCATATTGTTTTAGTTCTAACATTAACGCTTTCCCAAAATTCTGAAACAGTACTAGAAAGAGGACATTTAAAATTTCTGTTACTCAAGGGAAGAAATGAACATTAGCTTTCTTTTTAATGGGGATAAAAATAAAATCCCTTAGCATTCTTGTTTGTTTGAAAATCCATCATGCTGAGTATCTTAACTAATTCGGCAGCAGGAACATTAATTCTGCAGCAGCCTTGCCTTATCCCCGAAGCTGGAGAGGGCTTTATAGTCCTTCAAAAGAACATTCTGTCATGATAAATTCTTCACAGACTAACTCATGTTTTTCAGAATCAGTGTAAGGCATTCATCTCAGAAACAAATGCATCTTGGAACGTCTTCATTGGCAAAACTGGCATGAAACGAGACTGTCTCTCCGGAGATTTCGTCACAGACATTACTTTTGGATAAAATCTCAACACTTCTGTTCTCCCCTTTTAAAACACAGGTTCCATTGAATGCCTTTGGGTAGTAATTTTAGCAAAGTTCAATTCCTGTCATGACCAAGGTGTCACAAGTGGCTTTGGTAATAAAAATAGTTGTGAGAATAACACAGTCACAAATTTATCTAATTAAAAAAAACCTCCAAATTTATCCAACTAAACCTTTTGCATGACAGTCATATACAGCTTCTAGCACCCACTAGCATAGGGTTAATAACGCCACATTTTCTACAGTTGTTTAGAATGGCAAGCCTCATAAATTTTCTGCCATCGTTATGTTCTTTTGATAAATCTTTCCGGTGCTTTTCAGGTTGTACTACCAGAGGACCGTTGGCATATCTCTATTCATCTCGCTCAAACACATTTACTTAAGAGGTCATAGTTTAGGGGCTAGAAGGATAGCTCCGTGGTTTAAGTGCCTGCCTGGTGAGCTCAAGGACCTGGGTTTAATCCCTGGAACCACATGCCCTGCCAGCCCCAGGCACTGAGCCAGCCACCAAAACCAGTCTTGGTGGTGTATACCTGTAATCCCAGTTCTGGGGAGGCTGAAACAGGAGGATCACTGAGCCTGACCTGTGTCGCGAGACCCTGTACCAAATAAACAAATAAAAGAGTTTTTAAAAATTAAAGACTTCATATACACTATTTAAAAATTAAAGAGTTAAAATATACTACGTGGCCAGATGTGGTGGCACAATCCTGTGTAATCTCTGGAAAGCTGAGGCAGGTAAATCACAAGTTCTAGCCCAGCCTAAGCAGTTTTTTTTTTTTTCAATTTTATTTATTTATTTATGTGTGTGTGTGTGTGTGTGTGTGTGTGTGGCCAGCTCAGTCCACCAGGGGGCAGGGCTGGCTGGCATGTGGTGCTGGGGGATCGAACCGCGGTCTCTGTGTTTTGTTAAGCTTGTTCTAAGTAGGTGCTTTAGACCACTGAGCCATCTCACCAGCCCCAAGCCTAAGCAATTTAGTGACTTAGTGAGACATTGTTTCAAAATAAAAATTTTTAAAAAGCTGAGGTATTAAATGGACCAAAGCTGAACTTTCACTCTAAAATAAAAAATAAGACAAGGATGTCCACTATCACCAATCCTATTCAATGTAGTTTTGGTAGCTCTAGCCAGATAAGAGAGAGATAAAAGGAATAAAGATAGGAAAGTAAGAAGTTAAATTATCACTATTTGCTGATGACGTCATACTCGACACAGAAAACCCCAAAAGCTTCATGAAAAGACTTCTAGATTTAATAACCAAATTCAGTAGTGTAGCTGGATACAAAGTCAACACTCAAATATCAACAGCATTCCTGTATTCCAACAACAAACTCACTGAGAGAAATTAGGAAAACAACACCCTTCACAATAGCACCCAAAAAATGAAATACTTCGGAATCAATCTAACAGAGGAAGTAAAGGATCTATACATTGAAAATTATAGTACTCTGATAAAAGATTGAAGAGGATATAAAAAATGGAAATATATTCCTTGCTCATGGATAGGAAGAACCAAAATTATGAAAATGGATATATTCCCCAAATTGTTATGCACATTTAATAAAACCTTGATCAAAATACCGTTAGCGTTCCTTAAAACTCTAGAGAAAACATTCTTCAAACTCATTTGGAGCCAGAAGAGACCTGGATTTGCAAAGGGAGTTCTGGACAAGAAAGCCAAGGCAGAAGGTATTACAATCCCTGACTTGAAATTATACTACAAACCTACTATGATAAAATTAGCATGGTACTGGCAAAAAAAGAAAAGCAGAACTGAGGACTGATGGAAGAGTTTAGAAGATGCAGGCATAACTACAACCACACTCAGCCACCTTATCTTTGACAAAGGGACCAAACATATTCACTGGAAGAAAGAGAGTCTCTTTCATAAATGGTGCTGGAAAAACTGGCTTTCCTCATGCTGAAGACTAAAATTAGATCCCTGTCTATTACCAAGCACTAAACTAAAATCAAAATGGATCAAAGATTCAAATATTAAAATGGAAACACTAATTGAACTGGAAGAGAAAGTAAGTAGAAATCTTGAAGACATACGGGTAGGCCAAGAGTTCATGAATAGAACCTAAACTGCATGAGAAATACTTAAAAGAATTAACAACTGGGATCTCATCTTATTAAAAAGATTTTGCACATCAAAAGAAATCACCAACAGAGTAAAAAGACAACTGACAGAATGAGGAAAAAAATTTAATCAACTGTACCTCAGACAAAGGACTTACAAAGAATTGAAAAACCCAGATGTCCAAAATTCAAAGACGCAATCCAAAAATGGTCATCTGAGATGAACACACACACTTCTTAGATGACAAAGTACAAATAGGTAATAAATATATGAAAAATGTTCAACACCATTGATCATTCAAGAGATGCAAATTAAGACAACACAGATTCTATATCACCCCAGTAAGAATGGCTGTTGTCAAGAAGTCAACCAATAACAAATGCTGGAGGGGCTGTGGGGAAAAAGGAACCCTTCCACTGTTGGTGGTAGTGCGACTGGTACAACCACTATGGAAATCAATTTGGAGATGCCTAAAAACTAGGATTAGAGGTCCCTATTCAACCCAGCTATTCCCCTTCTGGGTATTTTCCCAGAAAAATTAAGAATAGCATACCACAAAGATGTATGTGCACCCATGTTTATAGCAGCACAATTTGTCATAGCTAAATCTTGGAAACAATCCAAATGCCCTTCAACCAAGGGATGGATAAAAAAGATGTGGTCTTTTTATACAATGGAGTACCACTCAGCTATAAAGAAAGATAAACTTGAGACTTTTATGAGTAAATGTACGCAACTTGAGACCATACTCATAAGTGAAATAAACCAGACACATGTGTAAGCCTTGTATTGTCTTCCTTGTGTAGAAGCTGAAAGTAAATAAGATTCAAAATGTACAACAGATATTGGGAAATGGAAAGAAATTGTTCAAAAGGAAAGAGAAACTGGGATGGGGGAAAGGAAGAAAGAAGAAAGGGAAAAGGAAAAATAAGTAAGTAAGTAAATAAATACATAAATACACAAGATAGTTAAGATAGTTATACTGATATAGAGGAATGAAATTCCTTACCTGAAAGGTACCTGGGACAAGTTCATGTTCTCTAAAACCAAAGATTTTAGGGACAAATGGAGGCTAAGAGCAGAATATTTATTGGGGGAAAGAAAGTTTCTGTCCAAAAGGCTAGCCAAAGAGCTCAGCGGACTAAAGTGCCTACAAGCAGGTGCTGGGGCCGGGGGTTTGATCCCTGGGCCTGCCGTGCTGGTCCTGCCCCCAGAGCGCACTGAGATGCAATTGAGGCTGGGTGTGGTGGCGAATTCCCGCTCTTGGGAGGCTGCAACCAGGCAGGTCACTACGAGTCCAATCTAGTAGTGAGACTCTAAACACTCTGTAGACCCTTCCCTAAAATAAAAAAAATAAAAAAGAAATAAAGAAAGCTTCTGTTTGAGAGAGGAAAAGAACACCCTTCTACTATCTTGTTTTGAAATTTTGTATCATTGTTTTTTCCTTTTTTTTTTTTTTTTTTTTTTTTTTTTAAAGAGGGAGGGCTGGCCAGATAGCTCAGAGGACTAAAACACCTACTTAGGCAGAGTGCAGTAGCCAGGGTTCGATTCTCGGTGTGTTGTGCCAGCCCTGCACCAGGGTGCGCTGAGATAGTGATTGAGACTGGGTATGGTGGCGCGTGCCTGTAATCTCAGTGCTTGGGAGATTGAGAACAGGAGAGTTACTATGAGTCGGATTTATGTAGTGAAACCCTGTAGACCCTGTACTAAATATAAATAAATAAATAAATAAATAAATAAATAAATGGGAGCCTGAGGGTGCCTCAGTGTGAAGGCCCTGATTTCAACTCCTAGTGGCACAAAAAATCCACATACTTGAGAGTTTGAAAGCAATACTGGCAAAAATACAGTTCTAGATCTAGAGTAGCCCACACAAACTGCAAGAACAAATTACAAGGAATCACACTGCCCTATCATAAGACTTACTCTAAAACTGCAGTAATGACGCAGCATAGGAATGGTGAAAGAAGAGACACAGTTCAGTGAAGCAAAACAGCACGTCCAGAAGTAGACTGACACCAGCACAGTGAAGTGGGGTTTGAGAAGGATCCAAAGTCAATTCAGTGGAGACACAAGTCTTTTCAATAAATGGTGCTATAGTTCCTAGGCGGTCATGTGTCCCAAAGGATTGCAGACACTTGTTCATGCAAAGACTTACGTACCTGAAACCATAGCGTCAGTATTCACAGTAGCCAAGAAGTGCAAACAACCCAGTGCCATCAACTAATAAGTGACAAACACATTGTGATGTATCCAGACGACACAACCTAACTCAGCAGTGAAAAGGAGTGACCTATGGACACATGCGGCAACGTGGGCGAGCCCTGGAAGCATCGGGCTCAGGGCAACAGACCAGGCACAAAGGCCACCTGATACATCGCTGCACTTACGCTATGCGTCAAGAAGACACAGGACATAGCTCAGTGGCTGCCAGCGATACAAAGACGACACGCTGGGGGGTAACGTTCATAACTACAGTGTTTCTTTTTGGGCTGATGAAAGTTTTTATCACTAAACATCGTGGTGGTTACCCAATGTTGCAGATGTAGCACAGCTACTGAATTCCAACTTTAGATGGCCAATTTTATGTTATGTGAATTTTACTTCATTAAACATGGGAGAAAAATATGTAGACAACTTACCAAAGATGACGTATCAGTGGCCAATCAGTATATGAAAAGATGGCATCATTTGTCACTGGAAATTAAAACAAAACTAAGACATCATTTTTTTTCCAAAGTTTTATTGATAAACAGATAGCAATGAGACAGTTTCAAATCAAATCGGAAGTACAGTTTCAACAAATAATACACTGCATATATTCTT
>NW_004524676.1:6001915-6026093 GCF_000260255.1 Octodon degus
CAGGTAAAATTCCTAATTTACTATCAGAGAGAAAAAGTACAATAGGTAAGTGGAGAGCTTTTAGTGGTCAGGAGCCAGTTTTTACCAAGGAACCTGCGGGTATGGCGCCTTAACCCCTTAGGTATTCTCGGGGTTTTTTTTGGCTCATATAACCAGAGATGTTTCCAGAAAGAAATCCAGCGGGGTTTTTTTGTTTGTTTGTTTTGTTTTGTTTTGTTTTTGGTCAACATCCCATCAGCCACAGGCTTTAGTGTGGATTCACCAAAGAATGGCTGAGGAAACCTGCGCTCTGCTTTAAAGAGTGGCAGCTGCTTCAAGAGCGTTTACTAGCTGGCAGAGGGACCATCGTTTATCCAAATTTTACAAGGAATATTTAAAAAGCCCAAACAAGATTACCTAAGCACTTTACTGTAAAGGCCTTAAGTCTTTAATTTATCTCTTATCCAATTAAATGATAACTAGACTTAGGAGAAAAGGTCAAATTTTTTTCTCACATTTAAATGTTTTGGTCCCATAAGTGTGCTGTTTTTGGAGATAGCTCCTTCTGGTGTCACCCAGAAGTCAGTTTTTTCCATTGTGTCTCAGGTTTAGATTTTTTTTATCTTTGGTGTTAACAAACATTTATTTTTAAGGGCTTTACCTAGCTGGAACAGTCAGAGTTTTTAATTTTTACATGCCTTTTAAAAAAGGAAAGTACAAAGAGATAAGAAAATCAGGAACAAAGTCAAAGCAAGGAAACTGAAACAGATCAGGCCCAACATTCCCTCTAGCAGGTAGAGGGGGATCAGAACCAGTCTATCCCAGTGAAACCTGTCCTCCAAGTCTTTAAGTACGGTTGCCGACCTAATGTCATTTAACTGGCAAAAGGAGTCCTGTTTATTATATAGGCATGTAGGTTTTTTAAGTCTAAGCTGGCTAAAAATCCCATTTTACAGAGGTTTACATCAAATCCAATAGGAAGCTTATTAACCTTACCCTCTCTAGTGCTACTGTCTAAGATTGCACAAGGAATACCAGTACATTTAACTAGTTCAAATGTAGCACATACAAATATAGAATAGTCATAAAATGTCCCATTAAAGAAATATCATAACCTTATAACAATTTTATGTTTTAGCTTAAATTTACCAACACTTTTTGACCAATATCTTAACAATTACATAATGAATTTATCTGTGTACCTGCTGGCAGGTGGAACAAGTAGGTTCTGAGGGTGATGGTCGGGAGTCACAGCCACTTCTTATCAGTTGGAACTGCCAGTGCGACCAGGTGGAATTAGCCAGTTGTCTGGGAACAGTGTCCAGAACAGCAAATCTTGAGTCATTTCAGGGGGTCAGCAACGGATGGTGGAGGGTGTCAGCTCCGAGTCCTTCTTTGGAGGAGCTAAGGGGACCAAGAAGGGGGGGGTGCATAGGGATGGTAGATTACAGCCTTGATAAATTTCTTGATCCAGGTGGGTGGATAGAGACCAGGAGGTGAAGATTGAGTCTTAACTGGCAAGAGGGTAGCCAGCTCAGGTGGAGCTGGAGGAAGAAAAGGTCTTACCCACTCCGGTGGATTTTCACAAAGATCTTGCCAAACCAGAATATATGGTTGTTGGTCAGGGTGGCCGTAGCGACTGGAATGGAAGATTACGGTCTTTACTGCTTGAACCAGAGATGGGTGAAAAGATCCCTCTGGAGGTCATCCCACCTGGAGGGAGGGCCACTCTGGAGAACAGAGAGTTTGTCATTTTCCTTTTTTAACAGTCAAAGAAAGATTATGTGCTCTCCCCCTAATCTTCGACCAATGACCTTGGGTAAGGGCGAGAGGAGCAGATGTTACTTGTCCCATATTATCAAAATAACTGACGTTTTACAGAAGTCCAAGGGGACAGAGGCAGGCGAAAACAGTGTAGGCTGCTGCAAACAAATAAACGGGGACACGTGAAGGATGTTGGTGGGAGGGGGATCCTACTGAGGAGAAAGAAGTCATAAATAATGAAAGTGCTGTAGGAAAAGAAAAAGGAAGTTATGGCGCCAGACACACGAACATATCAAACACTAAAACTTAGTCAAAAGACAAATTCTATTGGCCACACAACACAAGAATCCCTCGTTCTGAGGGCACATACAAATGGATCCAGCTGGGTCACCCCAGGGATCCGGAACCACACTGAGGCGTCCCTCAGCTGAGTGACTTGCAACCTTAGGCACGTCTGCCGGTTGCAGGCAGTGGGAGCTCACGCCCCTCGCTACCAGCCACGACCAATAGACAAATTAACAATTGTCCAAACGTCCAGAGGCTGAACGGTGTAAAACACCAAACGCCCGGGGACCGATTCAGGGGCTCACGCGCCCTGAACCACAGGGTCACGGGAATCGCAACACTCACGCGTCTTGTTCCCAGCCGCTTGAAACAAATTGAGCACTCGCAATTTGAGAATGAAACGAAACAAGACAAGACATAAAACAAGAGAAAATTATACGGCCGTACTTACCCCGAGAGACTTTGTGGCCGTTGGGGTCCCCCACCACGGGAGACGATCCCGGACGAGCCCCCAAATGTAAGGGTCGAGTCGCCACGAAGGAAGACCCCAAGAGTCGGTCTCTCATGCAAATCGCAAAGGGAAAGTTTTATTATCTACATATAGGTAGGGCGGTCTGCACACGCAGGAGCAGAGCACGCCTCTAGTGAAACAGGCATAGTTTTTTAAAGGCAAAAACCATAAAATGGGGAGGGAGCAAGCAAATTACAGAAGCAAATCACATTGGTTAGTGTGGGTTGTCCTTTATAATAATTGATGAATTACAATACCGGATGACCAAATAGAGTAAGTCCAGGGGTAGCTGGGGGGGGGTCTAAGCTTGGTATGTTCCGAGGACATCTTTAAGAAATCGGGGCACTGTGACCTGGGACATCCTATTGTTATGGCCTTCAATGGTGAGGCCTTGGGTTAGGGAATGTATGTCTCTTGCAAGAATGTAAACAAGGGGAGGTCCAAGGACAACTTTTTGGTAACTCAGTAGTTCCAGCTGTTTTCCAAGTAATGGGACCCCATCCAAGGTTTTCTTATGTCCTCTTTATCTTAAAGACATGGTTTGTCTAAGCTCTATAGCCACAAACTAGTGGGTGGGCCCCCTTACTGAAAGACATTTTAATAATTTTTAACCTCACTTATGATCTTAAAATTGTTGGGCTTTATAATATGTCTCGGTGTGTTTTTCATTGGGTTGAGGTTCCTTGGCATTCTGTATGCTTCAGTTACCTGAATGTCAGATTGTTTCCTCATATTTGGGAAGTTTTCTGCTATTACTTCTGCTGGTGTCCTTCGCACTTGTCCTGGGTGGGCACTGGGTTGCTTCCATATGTTTCTGCATTTGATTCTTTAGTGCAGATGTTATTAATTCAGGGATTTCTTTTTTCATTTCCAATCTGAGGTCTTCTATATCTTTCTGCAGCTGTTTCTTTATTTCAGAAGCTGCTGATTCATTGCTTTCAGCTGTGTGATTTCCAATTTGTTCTGTGTTAGTGTCCTCTGCACTTGTTACGGGTGGGCTTGGGTTCTGAGGTTGCGTTTTGTTCCTTCTCGTCATTTTGTGTAGCACTGTCTTCTGCCCTTTGTTGTCGATCTTTGCTGTAGTTATAACCTTCGCACGTACTGAAGTTCAGGTGGAGCTCTACAGAGTTTGGACTTATCCAGCTGCGTCTGGCTTAGGTCTGGCTGCTGTGCTCAGCTCCTTCCCACTGCTGCCCTTGAGGGCGAATATGTTGTGCCCCTGTGGCAAGATGTTCTGCTCCAGGACTAGCTGGGTGGATCTATCCTCTGCACTCCCTGCAGGGATTTCAGCTGCAGGCTTACACCTCAGGCATGTATGCCAGGCCTGAGCTGTGCCTGGAGGGGGCAAGGTGGAGTAGAGGGGAGAGGAAGCTCTCCCACACACTCACTGGACCTGGGCTAAGACTGGGTCCGGGGGTTCCCGGAACACCGCAAAAATCCTACTCGGCAGGCGGCATGGGGAGGTGCTGCGGAGTGGTGGGGGGTGGCCCAAGGGGGTGGGAGAGGGTCCGGCCCACGCTGCGCCTGGGCTGGGACTGGTCCCGCCGGCGCAGGGTAGCAGGAAGCTCTCCACACACTCACCGGACCTGGGCTAGGACTGGGTCTAACTGAGACATCATTACACAATAATTAGAACAGCTAAAATTTTTTAAGGTGACACTAATACTTCCTGGTTAGGAGGACAAGTAAAAGGAGCTGTCTGTCATTCATTGTTGGTGGGAATGCAAAATGATGTGATCCCCGGGGAAGGAAGTTTGGCATTTTTGCAGAGTGAAACATAGTCTTCCCATATGATTACGCAATCATGCTTCACATGTTTACCAAACTGATTTGAAAGCTTACGGACCACACAAGAATCAGAATATGTTTATGCCAGGCTTGTTCACAGTTTAAAAACACTGTTATCAATATGCCCTTCAATAGGTAAATACATAAACAAACGATGTACATCCTGACCATGGAATACTCTTCTTTAGACATAACAAGGAAATGAACTGTCAACTATCACAAAACAAAACAAAAGAGTTGACTCTCAAATGCAAATTACTGAGAAAAAAAGTAGGTCTGAAAAGGCTATGTACTGTACAATTTTACTTATACAAAATTCTGCAAATGCTGTTAGGGGCCACAAATTCATAGTGGCTCATTATGAAAACTTCCCTGATGGATAATAGGAGACTTGAGATCGTTGGTATGACCCTTTTGAGATTTCCCATTCAGCCCTCATGGGTGGGCCATCCTGTCCCACCCACTAAGACTCAACTAAAGCCACTAAGAATAGAAACCCTCCACGGCAGGATCCTGCTTAGCATGAGACTGTCCCCGCCCTCTGAAATCCTCTCAGGACTGTCAGTCGCCCACCCCCTGATCTTCCTCCACCTTGAATCTCCCGCTGGCCCCTCCTGCCGTTGTACGCACCCAACACACTGCGGCTGGCTCGGAGTCCTTCTGCAGCTGTCCACGCTGAGCATGGCCTTCCCAGCCCCTTCATGCATTGCCAAGTTTGTCTCTGTCTCTTCTGTATCCTATCGCAGTAGCCCTCACATAGGCAGTTGGGGGTCCTGGCCAGGTCCCCAATAAGCACAAAGCCTGCACAGATGTAACCTGATTAGTAACTGCCATCAGTTGTTGGGGGCGCAGGGTTGTACAGGTATGGTGGCAGTGGTTATACTCACGGCAATTGAGAACACATGGCATTTTGTGTTTGTTAAAACTCACAGAACTCTGCAGCACACAGAATAGATATCAGGGTGATACATATAAGAAGTCACTTGGGTGGTTGTTGAGGGCAGGGTTCCAGGAGGGAGTACAAACCAAGAAAAGATGAAGGAGTGCTTCAGGGGCTGGGGAGAGAAGAGAGACTGACCTCACTCGCCTTAGAGTGAATGGAGGCCAAGATTAAAGCAAGCTGAGCGTGCTGGTTCGCACTGTAGTCCCAGTTATTCAGGAGGCTGAGGCAGAAGGATCTTAGATCAAAGACCAGCTTGGGCAATGTAATGAGGGAGACCTTGTGTTAAAGTAAAATTCTTAAAAGTGTTGAGGATGTGTTCTCTAGAACTTTTTTCCCAGCCAAATTAGTCCCCTGGCCTCGAGACGCCATTAATCTGCACGGGGTCTGGATTGGCCAGATTGAGCTCTTGCCCGCCCGCCTTCAAGGTAAATGTGGAGCGGCGCCCTCCAGCGGGCTGTTGCTCCAGCGCCCACCTGGGCGGTCAGACGGAGCGCCCTGCAGGACTCCCTGCTTTCGGTTTTAGTTCTCTCCAGCCTGGTCTCAACACAGCTGCCAAAGCGAGCCCAGCAAACTAAGTCCGGTGAAGTCCCTGCGTTCAAGGTCCTGCTGCGGCGCCTGTTTCCCTCCCAGTGCAGTGGCCTGGCGGGCTCTGCAGCGCGTGCCGTCGCTCTGACCTGGCCCGGAGTCCCGTCCCCGCTCGGGATCTACCTGCGGACCTCGCTGCCTCGAGGCTGCGCCGAGTCCGAGCCTTTCCGGACCTGCACGGTTCCCAGGACACTTTTCTCCAGGTATTTGCTGATCTGTACCCAGACTGAAAAAAATAAAGAAGTAATACCTGAGTCTCTCTCTTTTCACCATTTTTTTCAAGATAATGAGGTACTCTAGTAACCTCCAAAAGTACCCAGTGAATTATTTTAAAAATAAAATAATTGAACTCTTGAGGGTTTTTCTTTTCTTTTCATTAGAATGAACCCAGAACCTCACTGAGATACATCTGCAGACCTTTTTTATTTTTATTTGAGACAGGGTCTTGCTAAGTCACCAAGTCGCTTAGACTGGGCTCAAAACAGCCTCAATCTCAGAGTACTGGGATTACAGGCATGTGCTACCACACCCAGCTTGGCTTTTCATGTACTTTTTGTGTTTCAGTCCATAGGATGGCATCTCGTCCTTGGCCGCAGGACCCATTCCCATGTGGATTTGGCAACCCTAAGTCCTTGGGTAGTCTGATAACTTTTTGGTGTTCTTAATTGGAAATTTGAATTAAAACCTATTGGTTCTTCTGTCCTAGAATACAGACTTCAAAGTCTGACATATCTTTATTTAATTCCAAGGTTAACGGTACAATCTGGGGACCAGGGAGATAGCTTGGCAGTCTGAAGGCCTGCCTGGCAAGCACAAAGACCCGGGTTTCACCCACAGTACCGTGTATCATGCCAGCTCTGCGCTATGCCAGCCACTGGAACGGGGCATGGTGGCACACACCTGTAATCCCAGTGCTGAGGAGGCTGAGGCATGAGGATCACTAGGAGTCTGAGCTGCGTAGCGAGACCCTGTACCAAATAAATACATAAATAAATTTTTAAAATTACAATCTGTGAAACTCTAGGAAAGTTGCTTCTTTGAATTAGGGGCCCTAATTTATAAAGTGAAAATGATGACACACATTCCATGGAGTTCTTTGCAGATTAAGCAACATCTAAGATTCCTGTGCTGTAACAAACTTAATAAATTATAGCGTTTATTATTAGAGACAAAACTCTGTTATCATAAACACCTAGCAAATTGCCTCACCATTATGGCCTGGGACATGAGGTTGTTAGAGAAGTGAAGCTGATAATAAGTTATGTTTCCTTGTGCCTTACTGTGAGCAGGACACTACTAAGCACTATTGCTTTACTTCGGGCATCCTTCTAAGCATTGTATAAGGTGGAGATTAATATATATTATCCATTTACAGTGGGACTAATACATATTTATTTACGGGTGACACATAAGTGTAATTTATTATCATATTATTCCTGTATTCTAGGATCTGAGTTTGCAGCTTAGAGAGATTGCCTAGCTCCCCAGGACCTTTGAATTTCCTACTGTGACACGGAGCCTCGCTAGGCCGCTTTCTTGCCCAGGCCTGCGATCCTGCCTCAAACTGAAAGCACACTAGGAGTGGATGTGTGTACACCATCTCGCCCCAAGATGCTCAAAGCATTTCAGAAAGTAAAGTTTATACCAGAAGTTACCAAACTAAGGGTAGCATAAGAAATGCTGGGCTGGGGCCAGAGAGATAGTCAGCAGACTAAAGCACCTGCTTAGGCAAGTTTAGACAACCGCAGGGACCGTGGTTCCATCCCCAGCACCACATGCTTCGCCAGTCCCGCACCCCAGGGCCGGCTGAGCCAGCTGGAGTCCAGGCACAGTGGCACACGCCTGTAATCCCAGCACCGGGGAGAATGAAAGCAGGAGGACCGCTATGAGTCTGAGCTGCGTAGTAGGACCCTGTAACAACCAAATACATTAAGGGGGGGGGGAAGAAATGCTGGTCGATTAAAAAAACCTTAAGCCTTTTCAAACATCTTAGGTACTTATCTTCAAATTTATGCAAAGCAAACTATTGTATAGCAATTTTTTAGAAATCCTACCTGTTACAAAGATATTTGCCCCCTTTGAATTACTCTCACAGAAGCATCTCTCTCCCCCACAATGGAAGTGTCACAGGCAACAATCAACTGTTTTTTCTGCTGAAGCTCAGTGCCTGGAAATCAAGCTCAAAGCTGAACTTGGAGCCTAGAATTGCTAATACTTGTGCTGACCAAAGATGAGCTCTGAACAATGGAAGTAGCACTCTATGTCAATATCAAGTAATACTATAAAGGTATTTTGATTTTTCAGTATACTTTTAAAAAATATTTACTTCATTGTTTTCCACTTTCCAGCAGTAAACGCATTTGCTCAGGGAACTCTGCAAGCGGGTAGTGGCTTATCTTCTGATGTGACTGTGTAGCAGCAATTATGCAGCCTTATTTTGCTTGGAAGATCACAGCGAGTTTCTCTCCTTAACGATTCTGACCAGACCTGGGAAGGTAGCTCAGAGCCATAAGCACCTGCCTGGCAAGCGCAAGGATCTGAGTTTAATCCCTGGTCCTGCGTGCCATGCCAGCCCCAGATCCCCAGACACACCAAGCTGGCCCTGGGGCGCCCTGAAACTGGGGTGGTGGCACACGCCTGTCATCCCAGCACTAGGGAGGATGAGACAGGAGGATTGCTGTGAGTTCGAGACCAGCCTGGGGGCCTCTAGAGTGAGCACAAGCCCAGCGCAAACTGCATAGTGAGACCCTATCTCAAAAAAAAAAATAATAATAATAATTCCAATCAGACCAGTTAGTTCTGATCCAACGGGAAAGCGCAACATGGAGCGCAAAGGTTCTGAGCAGAGCAGGACTGCCGACTGCTGTGGGGAGATCAAGAGAAAATTTAGTGAGCGGAGCCTCCCCGGCCTTTCTCCTGAGAGTTTACACTGCAATGCCCAGTAAGCTACTTACTGAGGTGTTGTCCCTTGGCAGCAGGTCCATAACCTGTCAAGGGCTAAGTTGTATTTTTTTTTTTCAAAAATTTTATTGATAAACAGATAGCAATGAGACAGTTTCAAATCAAATCAGAAGTACAGTTTCAACAAATAATACACTGCATCTATTCTTCTTAGTGGTTAATTGCTGTACAAGATGCGGACTTGAGATCCTATTTACAAACACCATTAGAACAAATCATTCTATTCATTAAGAGAATGCAACTATATATCTATCCTAACCACTTTGAATACACAGATACAAAATGGACATTCATCGGTATACCCCATTTGTTCTAAGTTCCACTAAGTTGTATTTTTTAAGATGCTACTAGAAAGCAAATCTACCTGGACGTCATTGGGTTAAACGTACTGCCCCTGGCCAGACCACTCTACCCCCTGAAGTGCTCAGGCAGCTTGGGGCGACACCTGGAACCCCTTGCTCGCCTTCTGCTCTGGCCTTGACCTCCTTGTCTCCACGCCTTGCTGGCCCCCTCTCTCCTGACCCCTGCCACTGTCCCCAGGGTGCTACCCAAAACTGGTTCCTCCTGGATGCTCTGGCTTCAAACCCTCAGTTGTTGTTCCACTCCACGGGCCCCTCCCCTGCGCCCCATTCAGTCCCTCCTACTCGCCAACGACATGCACGCTTTGACTTTGGCCCTGACTGCAATCTCCCTATGGACTAAATCCGAAACCTGGATTGTTCAGTTTGGGTTTTCACCATGTGAACTCATGCCCCAAGAGGCTTCACTCTAAATTTTTTCCTCCTAATTGGGTTCTTAATTGAGTTCTGTGATGAACTAGAAGAAACATATTCCAGGGGACAGCTCAGAAAGCTTTTTCTTTTAAGAGTGAGATAGCAACAGTGACTGACTTAGTGGGGCACACGGCTTCCCTTGGAGCTCTTCAGCTCCACTGCCGCGATAGGAAAGCAGCTTTGGGTGATACACAAACTAAGGAATGAGTCTGTCTTCCAACATGACCTTCCCTAGACATGGCAAGTTTTGATTTCAAATAAATTGAATGTGTCGTGAAATCCTCCTCATTTGTTTTAACAACTGGAAATTGTAAAAAGAATTCCTTGCTCATGGGTTCCGCTCACGGTGCCAGGCCAGCTTGCCAGTGGGCCACACTTGCAGTGTCTGTGGCAGGAGAACACTGGGCCACAGGCTCTTAAACACGACTGAGAACCTCATCAGAAGCAGTCCGTCTCTCCATGGTGCCGTTCTTGGGTACGCATGGTTAGCATGCATGAGTCTCCATGAGACCTTGTGTTAGGTGAGGGTCACACCTACCCATATGAGTATCTAAATATCTGCTCAGCAGGAGGTGCTGGTGCCCCACTACTCACGCTGGGTGAGAAGCCACTCCGTGGGTCTGGAACACTGGGCGAGCTCAAAGTGGGTCCTCCAGGCTGGCAAGTCCAAGCCAGGCGCGTCACCTCCTCTCCCCTCTCAGTCCACCGGAGTCCTTCGAGGAACTAAAACCCCGTGAGTGCGTGCGTTGCTCCCCGTGAGCATTTGGGCGATGCGCCTGGCCTGTGGGTACGGGCCACTGACAGACTTCCTGGAAAAATCTTCGGTGTCAGGGTTCAGATCACTGGGTGGGGACACTGCGCCTGTAGCTTCAGTAAGCTCTAGAAGCCAGAGAAGTGTGCTGGGTGTCCACTGTCAGAGGAAGACGCTGCGCATCTTAGGCTTTTTCCCTCAGGTTTGAGACCCAGAGGCTAGTCCTTTGTGTCTTGCCTGAAAGAGGAAGATTGGTGTGTGCTATCGTTAGGCTCTGGAATGTTCCCAGAGGCCCATGTCCCCAAGCTTGGAGCCCAGGTTGGCACTGTGGGAAACGGTGGAAACTTCAAGTGGGAGGATCTCGTGGAAAGCTTGGGGGTCCATGGGGGTGTGCTTCCCATAGGGCACTGCGGAGCTTCCAGTCCGTGGGGCCACGAGGTGAGACGTCTTCCCCTGCCGTGCGCCATTGCCAGCTACCAGCTGAAACCCCCAGCACTGTAAGCCAACATAGACCTTTCCTCCTTACAGCTCAGTTACCTGAGGTATTTGTTAGAGCAGTGGTCCTAATCAGGGCCCAGTTTCTTGGAAGGGAATTTTTCCACGGACTAGGGGAAGGTTGGGGCAAAGATGGGGAGAAGGGGTGATTTCAGATGCTTCAGGCACTTCACATACACTGTTATCACATGGAGATACGTAACGCAGGGCTGCACAGCGCGCCACTGCGCAGGATCAGCGGGCCCCGAGTGCATTTGCCACCACTGAAGGGCACCATCTGCAGGGGCAGGAGCACCCAGCGCCTGAGGCACGTGGCCACGGCCAGTCTACCGGTAACTGCACGCCAGCTGTCGACACTGTAGAAAGCCCTGCTGCACACAGCCGGGCGCTGCCAACGGACACAAGGCTTCCCGTCCTTTTTCACAATCTCAGAATATCCCGCTTGGACTCCCGTCTAGGTGCGTGGAGGTTGGAAGTTGTCTCGAATACACTTTTAGGGGCTGGGAGATAGCTCCATGGTCTAAGCACCTGCCTGGCAAGTGCAAGGACCCGGGTTCCACTGCCAGGGCCACATGCTATGCCAGCCCTGGAACCCTGGGTGCACTGAGCTGGCCACTGAACCCAGGAATGGTGTCACACGCCTGCAATCCCAGCACTGGGGAGGCTAAAACAGGAGGCATTGTGAGTCTGAGCTGCATAGTGAGACCCTGTGTACCAAAAAAGTAAATAAATTTAAAAAAATTTAAAAATACTTAAAAAAAATACCTTTAAAGCTACTGTCCCTTGTGATGTCCAGCAGTTGATCCTCTGCTAGAAAGGACAAAGTCAGTTTGCCTGGCTTCCTCACGAATGGCTCAATTCCTGCCCAGGTGGTGAGCATTCTGTGGCTGGGAACCACGGCTCACACACTTGGAAGCTGAGCTAGGCAGTCATGGACCAGCTGCGGGAGAGAAGGGCCCGGCTCAGTCTGTCTCGAAGTCTCTGCTAAGATTTTATAAAAATCTCAGTGTTTCCTCATTGTCCCCATAATCCAGTTTGGCTTTTTTGTTTTGTTTTTCTTTCCATTTATGTATTAGGCACAGGGTCTCACTATGCAGCTCAGACTCATAGTGATCCTCCTGTTTTTTAGCCTCCCCAAAGCTGGGATTACAGGCGTGTGCCACATGCCCAGACTTGATTGCTGGCTCAGTGCGCCCTGGGGGACTGGGCAGGACTGGCACAGCGTTTGGGGCCAGCAATCAAACCCTGGTCCCTGCGCTTGCCAGAGCAGGCGCTTAATCTTCTGAGCTATCTCGCCAGCCCCAGGCTGGCTTTGAATGCACCACTTTAACTCTGACAGTTGTCATTGTTGCCTGAAGTGACAGATGGAGTCAGTTGAGCATGCTGAATATGTCGCACAAGGAAGCAAGTTTTGTGACCCATTCAGTGGTGCTAACACATGCTGCCAGTTATGGCTGATTTTTTCCTTTTTTAAAATCTTAATCTTATTGTATTAGTACTACTATTACTATAAGTATTAGCAGTACTAATACTTTTTTTTGTCTTTTTGAGATAGGGTCTTGCTATGCAGTTCAAGCTGGTCCCAAACTCAAAATGACCCTCCTGCCTCAGTCTCCCAAGTGCTGGGATTATAGGTGTGCGCCTCGATGCCCAGCAGTGCCATTTATGTTTCTAGGACATGAAGTTTACATTCATTTTGCAAACAGGTGCATGTGCACGATGCAGCTTGTTTGGTTCCTAAACCCCCTCCCCACCGTGCTCCCTCCATCTCCAAATCCCCTCTCCTCACTTCCGCTCTTGTTGTTGTTATTATTTTCAGCTCCTGTGTATGGTGTGCACCTGCATTCACTGTAGGCATTTGGTATCTGTCAGCAGCATGTCTTAAATAATCACGCGTCCCCTTCCCCTCTCTGTTTCCTCTCACCCTCGGCCTGCAGGACCCCTTCTCCTTGGCGAGAGATCTTTCCCCTCACTTCCTTCTGCCAGGCCCTCATTGGGCTCTGCTCAGAAGAGAGATACCAGATGGTGATCCATTTTACTCAACATTATGCACTCCAGGTGCACCTACGAGAGTCTTGAACTTATCCTTCTCTGTGGATGAGCAGTATCCCATTGTGTGTGGGTGTCACAGCTTCGCCATTCATTGCTGGCGAGCAAGCAGGCTGCTTCCAGGCTGTGGCTATGATCTGCTGCCTGCTGTGAGTGCTGGTGTGCACGCACTGCTGTCATCCAGCGCCTTTAGCTCTTTGGGGAAGATGTCGCAAATGAGATTAAGTGGGTCACAGTGAATTTCTAATTTTAGCTCTTTGGGAAATCTTTGGGAAAGATGTCAATGTGCTTCATGCACTTGTTGGCTCCTGGCTCCTCTCCTGAGGTGCTCCTGTTTGTTACTGACTTCCATGGTGGCTGTGCCAGGTGGCGTTCCCACCAACAGTGAAGGGGGTTCCTTTCCCACTGCAGCCCCGGCCAGCATTTGCTATTCTTTGGCTTCCTGATTGGCATTCTTTCTGGCACAAGATGAGCTCTCAGCACTGCTTCAGTTTATATTCCTCTAATGGCCAGAGATGTCAATGTGCTTCATGCACTTGTTGGCTCCTGGCTCCTCTCCTGAGGTGCTCCTGTTTGTTTCACTTGCCCATTTGTTGGTAAGGTCTATTATTTTGTGATTGCTTTTCGAAGACAAATCCCAGGAGTAGCTCTTACATCGCAAACTCTGGCCAGTGATGTATTTTTAGAAAAGCCACACATTCTGTATCCACCTCCTCGTGGTGCTATGTGGGCAGACACGAGTTAAGGCCATATATTTAATGTAGCTAACAGCTTTAATCACGTCTTGCAAAATATTGTTAGGTGCCAGCGGCTAGGCAGCACTTCTCTTTGGAGGATATCTCTGCAGTGCTTAGATTTCCACTTAGCAGCAGCCTCTTTGACCTGAGTAGCGAAACCGGAAAGCCATCGATCCAGTCCCAGCAGCCGCTCCACCCCCGTATATACCGACACCAAATAACCAGCTCAGCTTTCCTAATGTGTAATCATTCAAAGATCTGGGTAGTTCTGCCTCTGCGGTTTTCACTGACAACAAAAACGCATGTAACGTGTCCGTGTGCACAGTGTCCTGACAAATGCATCCCACACAAGCAAGCATCGCTGTCCTGTGAGCATCAGTGGAATGGTCCACCTGGACTGTGCAGCGTGGTGGGCGGCGGTCCTCGCTAACAATCCTGTTTCTGTGTCCTCTGCTGTTTCATCAGCCCTCTAGTCATTGTGCTGGCAGGAAGCGTCTCCCTCGGCAGCATGCAGGATCAAGTTCAGCAGCAGCGAAGGGCCCCTCAGCTGCAGCAGCACGGTTAGTGCTGAGTGGTGCCCTCAGCGCAGCCAAGCTTGGCGACATGTAGCCTTCAATAGAGCCATTTCCGTTCTTTGTGCTCACATTCTTTCCTTTTTAAAAAACTCCAAAAGCCTGTCTCAGTGCAGGGTTCTTGGTCTCCACGCCGCAAAGCAGTTTGGGAGGTTTCACGGTTTCACTGAGTAGCTGGTTCCTGCATATTATCATTATTAAAGCAGGCTCAGGGCCGGGGAGATGGCTCAGTAGAATAAGCGCTTGCCTGGCAGGCGCAAGGGCCTGAGTTCAATCTCCGGTTCCCGAAAAAAAAAAAAAAAGGCAGGCTGAAAGAATATGAGCTATGCAATGCAATGACTCTATATCTCAGGTAGAACTCTTGGTATTTTCTTTTCCGCGCTGTTAGTGTACTTTCTGCTTTCTCGTCATTGAGTCTTTTCCCGGGATGTTTGTGCCTTATTTGGTTTGGTTCAGATCATACCGAAGATGTTGCCAAAACTGTGACTGAGACCACTGCACAGTGCGGGAAAGCAGGGTGACTGAAAATGGTAAACGAAGTAACAGGTTGGCCGCACAAGAACTAACACGGGTGTTGGATGCTGCCTTAAAGCCTGCACCAGATGCAGCAATACGTCAGAAGGATATCAGCCTGTCTGCCACCGTGAAGCCCATACCTTGGCACTGATAAGCTTCTGTCGGAGTCTGCCAGCAGCTGGCTTATTGGAGTCTCTGTCCAGTCAAACCTCTCTGCAAATGTGCATTTGCAGCTAACGTGTGTTTGCAGCCTCTACCCCGAGCTAGCGTCACCGCCTCAGCTGCACCTCGAATCATCAGGGAGCAGGAGCCTGGATCCCCTGTGTGCGCAGCTCACAGTAGCCCTGTGCTTCCGCGGGAATCGCACGCCGCCGCTGACCTCATGGGAGAGCTCATGCAGTAACAGAGGAAGGTAAACACAGAGGGCGCCTCGCTCCCTGGCGCACTCCCTGCACACTGCCTCGCTGCCGCTCGCCCCCTGCTGCACGGCCCCCTTCCTGACAGGCCGGCAGCCGTTCTAGTGACAGAAAGCTGACTACTACTATGGCTCCAAGCTGTCTGTCAATCTCATCAGAACTAGAGAGGGGACAATGTTGACGTGACAGCAAGACAGCGGCTCAGCTCTCCTCCTCAGCCCCAGCCTTTGCTCCTGCGGTTGGGTTCTTACCAGAAGGCGAGACTTCTCAGAGCATCCTGCCTGCAAAGGTCTACCCAGAGCTGGTGGTGCACTGCCACCAACGTCCGCTAGAGGGGGCCAGAGGCTGAGGGTGGGGAGCCCAAAACAGCACCGGCCGGCGAATTCGTGGCTGCTTCTTGGAAACCCACAACTGCGCCTTGAGAGAGGGTCTGCTCAGAACGGCCAGCCCACGGGAGCGGCGGGAGACCGCCCCCTGAGGCTTGCTCTCAACCCGGTCATGGGCGAGGAGGCGAGCCCGGAGACCAGCTGACCGCCTCCGTCTGTGCTGTTGCAGCCCGAGCCTGCGGAAACCCGGTGGAATGGACTCCGGGATTCTCCTCTCACACTGGGCCGGCTCTAAGCATCAAAACAACAGCAACAAAAACAGTCCATATATTATCTAAGAGTGATGGGAACTGCCGGGATGTGACCCAAAGCAACGCATTAAATAAAATTAAGTGCAACGTTTTACACTCATGAAACGAAGACGTCTGCAGCGCTGTCACCCCTACTTTTCTCCTCCCTACTCTCTCTCCCCACTGGCCTTTCTCCTCCTCCTCACGCTTCCAGTTTGGCTCGAGCTGCGGATTCCAGCTCCCTCCTCCGCCTCGTGGGGCCAGAAATCCCCGCATTCCTCCATTCTTTACCCACAGGAGCTGAAGGGCAGCTCTGAATACATTGCTGTGTACCCTTAAGAAACTTGCCTGCCTCCCTGAATTTCAATTTATTGCCTGTTAAATGCAGATAAAAGTTTCCGCCTTGGGCTGGCGAGATAGCTCAGCAGTCTAAAGCGCCTGCTTAGGCAAGCGTAGGCAAGCACAGGGATCGTGGTTCGATGCCTGGCACCACATGCCACGCCAGTCCCGCTCCCAGAGCCACAAAAAAAAAAAAAAAAAAAATCAACAGTTTCTACCTTGAGTATTAAATAATATGACATTTGTGAATTTCTTGCCTTTTCTGTTTTCTTTTGGACACTGGAGATGCAACCAGGGCTTCTAGACGCCAGGCAAGTGCTCTGGCACTGAGCTTCCCCCGTCCATGCACGTAAATTTCTTAGCGTCGCATAATAATAAATGTGAAGCAGTTGGTAGAGAGAGCAGTCTGCCTTGCTGTTCCATCTCTGAAGAGCAGAAAGTGAGCCTTCTCTGTGATATTACTCCAGCATACCTAAAAGTTATGTCACTGTAACACATATACAAGTTCAGATGTGACACTTGGTGGCGGTGACTATACTGAGAATGACACAGTCCAGCAACAATGGTGATGACCAGAAGATGCTCGGGAGTTAGAACAACTGCAAGCCAGTGCCCAGCAACAGGCAGCGCGGGCGCGGAGGGGGCGCATCAGTGCTGGGAAGTGGCGGCAGGCGGCCTGGCTTGGCATGCTGCCGCTGCGGGCGTGGCTCACGGCTCTGGTAGTTCAAGCCCAGCGAAATCCCGGCGCAACGTCCAGCACAAAAGCCACTCCGAGAGTGTGGTGGGGCCGTGTGAAGTGCTCCATGAATACCCTTTCTGGGCAATACCCAGGTAGGCAGTGCGGATCACCACCGATGGCCACCCCAGCCATTCCTACCCGCAGAACACTGCGCTACCGTATTTAAATATGAAGGACAGCAATAGATCTGTTTAATCTCACCTCAGTACCATCCTGAAATGCCAGAAACATTAAGAGAAAATGCAAATATCGGAAGGCCAAGGGAATCATAATTTGAAAGAAGTGATGGGTTCTATAAAACAAACTGCTCCTGACAAAACCAATTGCAGCTTTGATAGAATTATAGAATCATTCCCTGATGGGATGTTGGTTATCTTTGAGCGCTATCAAATCATTTGCCAACTCCTTATGCAATTTTAAGTAGCTCAGATTGGACTTAAACACGAGCAATCACAAAATGAAATGAGTCCATGAAAACCGACTGGGGGTCAGTGGGGACAGGGCCTGCGGTACTGCCTGCACGGTGCCCGGTGGCTGGGAGCGTGGCTCTTTCTGTGTTCGCAAGGCCAGTTAGGGGCTGGGGGGTGTCGCGGGAGCGGGAACGCGTACACCGCTGCCGTAATCTTCTTGTGGAGAGGCTCTGGATGTAAAGAATAAAATCCACGGACGCAGGAAGCTAGGGCCATCAAGCGCTGCAGCAGGACGGAGGATGCTGCTGCGCAGGGTGCAGAGTGCACGTGAGTCTTGTCTCAGAAAGTTCTCTGACTCCTAGGCTCATTGAGGGTGTCTGCTGGCGCTCAGAGGAACTGGATAGCAGCAGGCACCAGGTCTGCGATCAGCTCACTGCTGTGGCTTCTCTCTGCGCCCTGACTCACCCAAAACCGTTCGCAATGACACCCACAACAGGCACAACTAGGAGCTAGCAGGCAGGTCGCACTGAAGGGCAACACACCTGCCACTTGCAGATAATGGCTCCGTGTAGGTCGGCTGGTTGGAGCACTGGCCCGAACGTCCCCCAAATCTGTGCTTTCTTCTCCTTTTGATAAAATTTTAAAAGTAAGTGTGAGGGGCCGGGGAGATGGATGGCTCAGTGGAATAAGCGCTTCCCTGGCAAGCGCAAGGGCCTGAGTTCAGTCCCCGGTTCCGCAAAAAAAAAAAAAGTAAATGTGACACACTGGATTGAAACAGAGTAACAGAGTAAGGAACAGCTTGGGGAGGAAACTGGCAGGAATATGACGTATGATAAACGCAGGGTGTAGGGCTCCAGAGCGCCGTCTGAGGGACTCGGTTCTGTGTACGCGCTTTAGCTGCTTCATGGCAAGCAAAGCTGAGACAATGTATTTGTACTTGGAAATGGAATGACTATTTGCAAACAGATCGATGCCACTTATGAAACTGATTTCACAGATTAGAAGAGCACAGCTTAAGAGATCTGCATTTTATTGGTGAGCACCAAAGCTCAAGTGATGGGGAAGATGCTCACAATGACGGAGCTGGTGGCAGTGGGGCCTGCCTTCCGCTCCAGCGCCCACTCCACACCGCCGCAGGGGCTCCCGGGTGACCACGATGAAGCTGCTGTCTGCTCAGGCACTGAGATTCAAACTGGGCCTGGTGGCACAGGCCTGTAATCGCAGCTACACAGGAGGCTGAGGCAGGAGGACTGCAGTTCAAACCCAGGCTAGGTAATTGAGGAATTTAGCAAGACCTGGTCTCAATTTTTTTTTTTTTTTAAAGTACAGGGTCTACAGGGCCTCACAGTGTAGTATCAGACTCATAGTGATTCTCCTGTTTTCAGCCTCCCAAGCACTGGGATTGTAGGCACGCGCCACCACGCTCAGTCTCAATCACCCTCTCAGCGTGCCCTGGGGATGGGGCTGGCATGGCACACCAGGGATCGAATCCTGGCTGCTGTGCTGTCTAAGCAGGCACTTTGTCTGCTGAGCTATCTGGCTGGCCTCAGAAATATTTTTTTAAAGGGCTTGGGGGGCTGGTGAGATGGCTCAGTGGTCTAAAGCACCTACTTAGAACAAGCTTAGCGAAGCCCAGGGACCACGGTTCGATCCCCCAGCACCACATGCCAGCCAGCCCACCCCCTGGTGGGCTGAGCTGGCCACACACACACACACACACACATAAATAAATAAAAAATAAATAAATAAAAATAAAAAATAAAGGGCTTGGGACATGGCTTAGTGGTGGAGTATTTCCTAGCATGTACAAGGCTCTGGGTGTCATCCCTAGTGTTGCAAAAACACATGAGTTTAGATTCAATGGCCAACTATTGGGGTCCAATCCTCACTCTACTCTTTGCCCTTTCCTTTTTTTCTGGTGGTGCTGGGATTGAACCCAGGGTCCTCACACACAACTATACCCTCAGAACTTTTTTTATTTTGAGACAGGGGTCCTACTTAGTCACCAGCATGGTGAGGCGGGGCTCATACTTGCAGTCTCTGGCCTCAGACTCCCAGAAGGTCTCCTGTGTCTTCTATTATTATAATCTTCCCCTTTTCTCTGTTTCTTAATCTGCAAAATGCAGAAAATAATAGCACTTGCCTCATAGTTTTGTTATGTGATTAAATTAGTTAACATGTATAAAGTGCCCAGAACTATTAACAGCGTATAATAAATACTACTATTACACTTGTGGGAGAAGTCTGGGTTTCGCCTCCCCACGTTCAATTAAGAACATCAAAGCGCTTTTGTTCTTTCTGTGCTGGGCGCAAATGCGAGGCTTAGCATATGCTGCCAAGAGCTCTCCCACTGAGCTACACCCTCAGCCCCGTGACCATGGTGCTTTTTAAGAAGCTTTACTGAAATCTGAAACCATGAAGGATTTCTCCCAGTGCAGCTGCACGTTATGTTGTACATCCCAAACATAGTAGGAGTCTCCGCACTCAGATGGATGTTCCACATTGTTTCCAAGGCTATTCTGGGACGCTTTCTACGTCGTCTTTGCGGTGACCCTCATGAAGGTGGCCTATGCTCACTACCGCTGCAGCAGGTCAGCCTCTTGCAGTCACACAGGCCTGGAGATGTAGTCAGTGGTGGACAGAGATGGGTGTGTGTACGTGGGTATTCATACACACATGCACCTGTGAACATATATGTATCAAAACGCAGCAACTTAAAAAGGACAGTTCACTCATTTCTCCCTGGGATTTAGGAAAAAGCAAAAGCGAAGGAAAGCAGGACTCCTTCACAGATTCTGATGATGACAGAAAACATTCTGAGGTAAATCTGCACTCCACTGAGAGGCTCCAACTGCCTCCTGCCTTAGGTATCCAGTGCGATCCATGTTTCGCATGTTGCCTTAGGGAGGGAAGCAAAGCTAATGGTTTCATTTAAACTTGTCCCCATTGCTAGACAAATTCTTGCTGTGTAGCACAGGCTGACCTTGCACTTCGTATCTGGCCTTAGCTACCGACACGCACCACCACACCTGGTTTTAATACTTACATTAAAAACAATGCTATTATTGAGAATTTTAAACCCGTAGGGCAGGGGCTGGGGAGATGGCTCAGTGGAATAAGCGCTTCTCTGGCAAGCGCAAGGGCCTGAGTTCAATCCCTGGTTCCGCAAAAAAAAAAAAAAAAGAAAAGAAAAAGAAAAAAAAAAAATCTAAACCTGTAGGGCTGTGATGAGGTCGCTTGTACCCAAGTGAGGTGAAAACGACCTGTCCTGCCCAACTGTGCTTCGCCTGTGTAACTTCCCCACTGGTGTGCAGAGCGCAGCGCCTGAAGAGGCTAGACTGGGAGCATCTCTTCCCAGCTCGTCTACCAGCGCATTGGCGTCAACGCCTCCCAGATGCAGGGCTCAGAGCTCAGGGATGCTTCTGCCACCTCTGTTGACCCCCTCACCTTTTATTTTCCAGTTGGTTTTTAATCAGTGTATGTCATAGTTTGGGGTTTTTGCAAGGGGAACAATATAATACAGGACACAATTTACAATATTAGTTTATAATGAATCACCAAAAGAATCACATACAACAAGTGCAGGAAATCTGTCCACACACTAAAGACCAAAGAATCCAGCTGGAGGCCTGGATCCTAATATCCTGCATGAGTCCAGCTGAAGACCTGGAGCTCATAACAATGGCGCCCACAAGTCCAGCTGGAGGCCAGGAGCCCACGACAATGTCTCATGCAGGCCTGCTTCACAGGTCTACGCTGGGAAGGCCCAAGGTCAGCGGTGAAAGCTAGACAGTCTGTGCCAGCGGGATGAAAGATCTGAACTGGAGCCAGGAAGCAACGCTCAGGGTAAGAACCAGAGCTCCCCTAAGGAGTGCCACGGCCATCCTCAGCAACAGTGAGGTCCTGAGCTCCTCCGAGGAAGAGGAAAGCCGAGTTCTCATCAGGAAAGCCAACGTGACAAGCTTCACCAGGAGGCTGAGCAGTACACCATCTTCCCTCTTGGAGCCAGGAAGCGATGCTCAGAGTGAGGACCAGAGCCCCCCAAGTGAACCCTTACCACTCTCAGTGACAGGTCCTAAGCTTCTCCTCTGAGAACAGCCAACTTCATCAGGAAAGCCAGCATGACAAGGTCACCCAGCAGAGCGCCCAGGAGAACCGCAGCTCCCAACAGCTCCACCAGCTTCTCAAACAGCTTCCTGAACAGCCTCCCAACAATTTCTCCAGTTCTTATGCTGCTGGCAACAACAATCTGGTGGCCTCCCACACCCAGCACCATGCTAGCTCAGTTCAGCTGGGGGTAACACGGTGACTGCCAGTTGGCGGTCTGCCGCAGTATACCTTTGCAGTGCGCCCTGAGGACTGGCCTGGTGGGGGTTGGCACGGGCCCAGAACGCGTCACGATTCCTTCCTCTTTCTTTTTTCTCCCGCCCTCTTCTCTCGGTCTTCTTCCCATTTGCAAAAGACCTGGCTGCCTATTCCTATTACCTATGTTTTATTTTGCTCTTTGTTCCTATTTTTGGCTTCTCGCGTAAAGAGCACCGTGTGAACTACCAGGAAGGAAGCTCGCAAGCCAGCGTTGGTTCACCTGACAACACTGGTCTCCAGGCGCCTGCGCCCCCCTTGCGGCAGCGCGGGGCTCCATCGCGCACTCGTCTATTGCGGAGCAGTGCGCTGCTTCCCAGATGTGGCCTCGGCGTCCTAGGAGCACGTGCTTGTGTGCGTGCGTGTGTGCGTGCGTACTTGCGTGCGTCACTGCAGTATGGGCAGATACCCAGAAACAGAGTAGTGGCTTTCGGAGGGGTGCCCACCTGATTCCCTTAGCGGTTGTCCTGGCCTACGTTTCCGTGAGCAGTGCGGCAGGCCTCCTGCTCCACAGCTTGCCTGCATCTGCTCTGATTCCTTGGAGTACAGTGGAGTCCCAGCGTTGTTTTCACTTGCATTTCTCTGGTGCCAGCAATGGTGGCCATGTTTTTCCATGTATTTATTGGTCATTTGTACTTCTGAGATATGCCTCTTCATTTCAGCTGCTCGTGTTTTGATTGCTCATCTATTTGGGGATCCTAATTTTTTTTACTTTTTTGCCCATTCTGTAGGTTGCCTGTTCGCTGCGTTGGTTGTTTCCCTTGCTGTGCAGAAGTCTTCTAACGTAATATGATCTGATTCGTTGTTTCTTGGTGTTGCTATTGCGTGTGTGGGGGAGGGAGTTCTGTCCCGAAAGCCCCTACCTATGCCTCTGCGTTCCAGCCTGTTGTCCTTCCTAATCTTCCAGTAGGTTGTTTCTGTCTTAGCATGCAGATGTTTGATCCATTTTGATTTTAGTTTAATGCATAGTGAGAGCCATGGATGTAGACTCGGTCCTCTGCATGTGGGCAGCTGGCTTTTCCAGCAAACTTATCAACACGACTGTCTGTCCTCTCGTGTGCGGTTTTGGCTCCTTTGTCAAGAACCAGAGTGCTGAATGAAGGCGCTTAACTTGTGGCCGCCCGTGTCGCTTTACTTTGCATTATCTCTGGAAGGCACTGAATTCCTATTTTTAAGTGAATCCAAACTTTTGGTTTTAGGTAAAGTCTGGGAAATCTGGAATACAGTAGGTAATCCCAGTGGGGGAGGCTGAGGTAGGAGAAATCTCTGAGTTTGAGGGTCATCTGGCTGCATAGTGAGATCAGGAGTGGCCGGGGATGCACACCACAGGGAGGCCCTAGTACCGTAATAGCCTTCTAACAGTGCAGATCAACAAACACAGGATACAGAGGAAAACTTGGGACCTATGTCTAATTTTGAAAGCACTAACCAACATCAAAATGCAACTTCATACTGAGTATCAGAGCAGGAAATGAAGTGCTATAATTTCTTTTCTCTATTAGAGAGGAATTTATCTAAATTTTTTTTAAAAAAACACGGCTTGATGAATGATCTGTTTAAACACTGTCTAAATTTTCCACTGGGTATATGATGTGATTCATCAGTAGGTCCATGTGTGATCCTTTTGTCTTCGTACACTGCAATTTAAATTTTATTCTTTAATTTTATGAAAGGCATCAAATACCAATAACCTCTAGCTGCTTATAAAATATTTATTTTAAAATATTCAATAAAAAGTCCAAACAGCAGCTGAGCTCATAAATAATTCAGCAAGTGAAAACTGACTTTTATTCACGCACATAGACTGGAGCACAGAGCTGGTGTCCCCAAGCCCTGGAGCAAACCTGGAGTGGGGGATTCTGGGAGCCAGGGTGGGAAAGCCAAACAGTGCTAAGGGCCTCCCACTCTGTGCCCTGAAGTGCGCATCTGGGACCAGAAACACTGTCTCCCTCCTCCCTGTCCCCACCAAACGGCAAATGTCTCGGCTGCCCTCTTGGCCTCCTTCAAGTTACTAAGCAGCGGTGTAGGGTCTGGGAGAGGGCGAGGGTTTCCTCTTGCCATCCGCCAGTAAGCCGTCACACACGTGTGCAGCTGTTTGGGAGATTCTTAAAGCTACCTGGACTTGATTTCTTTGAACTATGGGCTCAGAGTTTAAAATTCAGTTTCAGTTTACTGATACGAAGCACAGCTTCCATGAAGCCAGCATGCAGGATGTGTGTGACTGTCCCTCTACTCACGCGTAGGAGTAATGAGCGTTAGTGGATTATTCTGGCTGGGGCAATGCACGCTAGATCCAGGCTAACCGTCTGTCCCCTGTGCTTTCCTTCCTGCGTCTGCCAGGGGTGAAGGCCCAAGTAGATTACTCTGATGATGTACAAAGGCCCAGAGAAGTCAGGAGATGTGGTTTGTATTTCAGTAATTAGATTACAGGTCCACAATTATGTCATGGCCCAGGTGTTCTGTATTTCTTTCTTTTTTTTAACATTTATTTATTTAGTGTGTGTGTGTGTGTGTGTGTGTGTGTGTGTGTGTGTGTGTGTGGCCAGCTCAGCCCACCAGGGGGCGAGGCTGGCTGGCATGTGGTGCT
>NW_004524676.1:6026298-6049323 GCF_000260255.1 Octodon degus
TCTCTCTCTCTCTCTCTCTCTCTCTCTCTCTCTCTCTCTCCAGCTCAGGCTGCCTTACGGGCAGGTCTGGTATGGCATGTGGAACTGGATTGAACTGCCATCCCCTGCACCTGACTGAGTTTGCCCAAGCAGGCACTTTAAACAACTGAGCTAATGTGCAAGCCCCCAGGAAGTTGTCTCTTTCAGGGACTTTTGTAAAGTAAAACCATGCAGTGAGGTGGGTCTAAGGTGGAGAACATGGGAACGCACTTAGGTGGGCATGAGGGGGGACAACTCTGGTCAGCCAATGAGATTACAAGCACCACTGCTCAGGTAAAATTGATTAAATCTGGTACCAAATGAGGAAGCAAGTCACGTAGGAAGTGGGCATGAAAACTGGAGAGGGCCATCAAGTAGGAAAAAAGGTAAAGCCCACAGCATGAGGCAGCCACCCCAGAGAGAACACAGTGGCAAGAATGTGACATGGGCTCTGCTTTTTGTGTGTCCCGCTCCTCAGGCAGGTGTCAGGCCTAGGCCATCCTGTAACGAACCTGCCTGATTTCTCTCAAGAAGTCTGCGTGCAGGGCTTTGGGAGCTGCACTGCACCCGCACTGCAGGATCTTGTCACGCCTCCTTTCCCAGTCAGGCTAGCCACACCCTAACTTCTAGTCTCACTACTAGTAGGAGCATTTTCTAAGTAAATATCAACTGAGGCAACATATGACTAAATATTTCAATTTCACTTAATATGCTTCAAAACACTAGGGGAAGCAATACTCACGTTGTATCCTACACAGTAATATGGAATGTTAATTTGTTGTTTCCTCAGAGACAAAGACTTGTGACAGAGGGGAAAGAAACTCCCAAAATACTAGACATCCAGAACGAGTCCAGATTCCTGAAAATTGAAGAATGGATCCGTGGAACAAGGGAGGTTAAGAGCAGAAGCTATCTATTGGGAAAGAAAGCCTCTAAGAGAGACAGAGGAGTCCCAAGTGGGTTGCTGAGGACCCCGCTTTTCAAGGGAATTTTATACAGCAAAACCACAAGGGGAGGGGGCCCAAGGTGGTAAAGACTATAATCAACTAATAAGATTATGCATATGATCACTGAAGTAACATTGATTCAGTGGGAAACCACAAGGCGGGCATGAGGTGGGACCGAACTACGGTCCACCAGGAAGATCACGAGTATAGTGCTCACTTCGGCAGCGCATACACTAAAATTGGAACAAGGCAGAGAACACTCGCATGGCCCCGCGCAAGGGTGCCCTGCAGAGACTATAAGTGTAGTGCTTAGGTAACGCTGATTAGACGGGGATTAGAGGGCAGGCGGAGTCACCCAGAAAGGAGACTTGGGATGGAGCAGAGGCTTTTCCCAGAGCGAGAAGTCAGTAGCTCTTCTGGCTCCCCACCCAAGGTGGTCGGTACCTACCTAGAATATCAAGCCCTGCTGTTCATCCCCAGGGGAAGCGTGTGGGCGCACTGATTCCGTCTGTTGTCTTCAGGTCTGGCCTTGAAGGAATGCGCCTCCCCCACAGCGGCAGTGAGTTGACATCTCCTGCACCTGCTGCCTGTAATCTTTCTACCTAACTTAGCCATTTAATTACTTCCTCTGGCCTAGCGCATAAGCTCCACCCCTCCTCTCTTCAGCCTAGATAAATGGGCAGAAGATGCAGATGCTGACCCCAGGAGGCTAAAGTCCATTCCCTGCCCACTGGCAAGGGAGAGCGGACAAGGACCAGGATAGGTGAGGCAAGCTAGAAGTTGCCTGCTGCGTCACTGTGATAGAGGGAAAGGAAACTCCCGACCTGAAAGGTACCTGGGCGAGTCCGTGGTCTCTAAAACAAAGAATGAATTTTAGGTACAAATGGAGGTGAAGAGCAGAATGTTTATTGGGGGAAAAGAAAGCTCCCATCCAGGAGAGGGACAGAAGAGGGACTTGAAAGGGTTGCCCTGAGAAGCTGTCTTCCAAGGATTTTTATAGAGTAAAACCATCCGGTGAGGCTGGTCCAAGGTGGAGAACATGGGAACTCACTTAGGTGGGCATGAGGTGGGGCAAAACTATGGTCAACTAATGAGATTACAAGCACCATGGCTCAGGTAAAATTGATTAAACTCAGGACCAAATGAGCAAGCAAGTCATGAAGCAAACAGTCATGAATACAAGACAGGGTCTCTTCCTGTTGGGGGTTGAGTTAGTAACTCTTTGGGGCTCTTTTAAGGTGATTGGTACCTATTTAGAATATCCATCCCTGATGCTCATCTTAGGGACGCATGTGGCTGCATTTGTTCACTCTTTTGTCCCGAGGAAGAAGAGACAGACTCTCCTTGCAGTCACCTTGTCTTCCATATTGTCTCCCTGAGGGCCTGGCCCTGACTGCCTATAATATTTTTGTCTAATTTAGCTGATTGTAACCCTGTTAGAAACTTACTTGGCCTGCAGTCACATTTATGCTGTCCTATCGAAGGCTCCCATAGTTTCACAGCAGAAGTAAATGAAGAACTGAAAGGGTTTGGGAACGGTAGCCTTCCCTAATTCCACAGTCTGCACCATTGTCCTGGACTGACAGGTCACGCCCACTTGCTTACCTAGTTTTGCCCTACCCTAAGCTACCACACTACACTGTCCATAGGAATATTGCCAAATTTCTGAACACTCTGTACTCCTAACATTGAAGAATACGTTCATCTTTATTCTTTGTCATTTTAGTAATATGATATTCTACTTGAACATTTTTATGAGTAAATAGATGTTCTAAGAAACTTCTAAGAGGGCCGGGGAGATAGCTCAGTAGAATAACCACTTGCCTGGCAAGTGCAAGGTCCTGAGTTCGGTCCCCAGTACCACGAAAAAGAAAAAACTTCTAAGAGAAATAAATTAATGTGGAATGTGGAGGACCACCTAAGCACTCTCCTAGAAAGAAAGGCGATCATCCCCATTTTGGCTGAGCCTGATGCTATTTCCTTGTATTAATATGTACAGAGCTGGCTGGGACTTCTCTTTATCCTTTTGTTGTAGGCAGATAAATTAGAAATATTATAGGCATTCAGACAGGGCTAGGCACCCTCAACGAGATAACAAAGAAGACAAGATACCCTACAATTGTAAGAGGGACGGATGCTCCTGTTGTGGGCTAGACATAAAGACCAAAGATCGAATAAATGCCGACCTCCCTAAAGATTAGCATTCAGGATTGATCACCCTGAGGAAGCCAGAAAGAATCATTAGTCCAACTACTACTGGCTGGCTACTGGATAAAGTCCTGCTCTATATTCATGCCCACTTGCTACGTGACTCATTTCCCCATTTGGTCCTGGACTTAATCAATTTTACCTGAGCAGTGGTGCTTGCAGTCTCATTGGTTGACCATATTTTGTCCCACCTCATGCCCACCTAAGCTAGCCCATGCTCTCCACCTTAGACCTGCACGGTTCTACACTATAGAAGTCCCTGGAAGAGACAGCTTCCCAGGGACAACCCACTCGGGCCCCCCTCCTGTCCCTCTCTCAGCCAGTAGCTTTCTTTCCTCCAATAAACAATTCTGCTCTTAACCTCTGTTTGTTCCTAAAATTTATTCTTATGTTTTAAAGAACACACTCATCCCAGGAATCTTTCAGGTTGGGAGTTTCATTTTTTCCCCTATATCATTTGGAGGTCATCCACCAAGATCATTTTCTCACTATATCATGTTCAGGTGGCCTTAAGCAGTGCATATTGGTCTAAACAAGGTGGTGGTAGTAGTCTTTGAAGATGGCACATGTGTTTCCCTGATAACCCACACCTGCTGCTCTTTGATATGCACCAGGCCAAGACAGGACCAAGAGCCAATGCTCCACCTGTCGCTGGGATTGAGCCTCGAGACAGAGGCTGACTTCCTGGAGCTTGAAAGATTACACATTAGAGCTGAAGCACCCGACCCCAAAACATTAGATACTATCCCAATAGTATAATGCAAATTGCTTTCTCTGCATGTGACAGAGGTAAATGCAGGCCTCCTACCTAGCTCAGCTCACAGTACTCACCTGCTTCCCACAAATCTCAGTCATTTCATCCTCAAGCCACTCCTCCTTTACAACTGAATAAAACCTGGGTTTGGCCCTGGTTCCACCCTTTTGTTCCAGAAAGCCGTCTTCATGGCTGGACTTAGGCTTTGTCTAAGTCCTTTTGATCCCCATAATTATAAATATGCCTGTGTCTTTATTTTTGTCGTGGATTGCACTGGGAGTGGTAGATTGGAATTAACTTGATGGGATTCCAATAGCATATTTTTGGGATTACAAACATAGACTTCTTGGACCAAGACAGGAACCAGGAGGGACTTCCCACAATGGAAAGTAAAAGCTTCCCCCACCCAAAAAAAAAAAAACAAAAAACAAAAAAACCATGAACTGAGAGCTTTTAGGGTAAAGCTAGTGCACGGGTTCTCTAATGTAGTGTGGCTTCCAGGCGCAGGCGAGCGTCTCAAGGTGCCAAGTTGCTCCTTACAGCTCTGTAGGTTAGATGTTTGCCAGGCTTGGATGTTGTACTTGGTGGGAACGGCCTGCTGGCAAGGCTAGGTCCCTTTTGGAAAGAATCTGTTCGCTTTTCTTTCCCACCACTGGGCCACCCGGAGTGCTTGGTGCTGCCTTCCCCCTCAGTCTCCACAGCCCAGAACCTTGCGTTTCTTGACCGCTCTCTCCTAATCCATTTCTCTCTGGTGGTGTCCTGTGCTGTTGGAGGAGCTTAACAAGGCCATGAAGGTTTGCGATGGTCCCTGAAAGCTGAAGGCAGAGGAACAGACTGAAAGTTGTTTGAATCAGGCATGGTGGCACACGCCTGTAACCCGGCACTCTGCGAGGTCAAGGCAGGAGGATCAGAAACCTAACCTGGGCAACTGAGTGATTTCGCAAGACCTTGTCTCAACATTTCATCATTATTATTATATGTATTTGGCACAGGGTCTCACTACGCAGCTTGGACTCATAGTGATCCTCCTGTTTTCAGCCTCCCCAGAGCTGGGATTACAGGTGTGCACCACACACCCAGTTTCAGTGGCCAGCTTAACATGCCCAGGGTCGGGACTGGTGTGGCATGTGGTGCCGGGGTCCCTGCACTTAGTGCACTGAGCTATCTTGCTGGCCCCCAAAATTTAAAAAAAATGAAAGAATCATTCTGAATTGTAGTGCAACTAATTAGAAAGCAAGCTTTGGCCCAGGACCTACTGGTGATTCCTCTACCTTTTGTTCTGGTTCTTTGTGGTACTGGGGCATTCTCACTGAGCTACATCTTCAGTCCCTTTTTTGAGACAGGATCTCATTAAGCACCCTGGGCTGGCCCAAACCCATAATTCTCCTCTACTAGCTGGGGTTACAGCTATGGACCTCCGTGCTCAGAGTCTTCTGTGTAGTGTTTCGCATGGCTGGGTACTGAGCCTCTGGTTTTAGTGTTGAGCCACACCCTTAGCCTTTTGTTAAACTCCTAAATTTTGAAAAAAAAAATTTGAGATGGGGTTTTACTAAGTCACTAAGTTGTCCAAACTGGGCTTGAATTTGTGATTCTACTCACTTCTCAGAGTACTGAAATTATAAGAATGTGCCACCATACCAGGCCCAAAAGCACTTACTGCCCCGCCCCAAAGCACTTATTCCTGAAGATTAGAGCTTGGGTCATCCCTAATAACTTCAGGCTGAACAATCTCTTGCTTCTCAGAATCCCTGCACCCCTTGGGGTTGAACTACCACCTAAGGGGCCTCTGACAGAAAATTAACACACGTCCTTAACGCTCCCTGCGTCGGGCTTCTCGAGGCTTCTGTTCACTTGTTCATTATTTTTATTGTCTCACGTGTGCTGCGCCTTGTGCCAGATGCGGGGTACACAGCGATGTTGAAAGCAGAGATGACCCTTGTCTCTTCTTCTGAGTCTCCCCCACCCGACAGTGCCATGCTCACCGGGGACACAGGGTCAGCCACGTGCTGGTTGTGATTTGACACGAGCTACTTCGAGGTTACTTGCAACGCTGCGCTGAAGTCTGGAGGGAGAGGCTGGGAGCTACCATCCTAGGCGCCCTGCACTGTCCTCTTCCTTGAGGAGCCATCGGTGAGCCCCAGACACCTTCCGGGGGACAACAACATGCTGGGACTGATTTGGGGTTGGAATGTAAATGCTTCAGGTCAGAACAGATATTTGTCAAACTAATGAACACTCAGGAAAACTAAAATGCAGCCTGCAGAGCCTAAAATCATAGCTCACTGTGCTGAAAGGGCACAGAAAGGCACGTTTTGGCTTTCCTGGAAACTGAAAGACTACAGTGAAAAATCTATAGTGATTTGTGGTAAATGGGAAGGTGCCTATTGCACTGTCTTATAAGTGGAAACAATAGGATTTCTAGAGGTCTTGAACCCATTAGGGTGAAATTAAGCTGATTAACCCCACCCCTGGCTTAGATTTTGTATTATAAGATGGGGGAAGTAAACTAGCAATTGTGGCGCATGCCTGTAATCCTGTTGGAGGCAGGCAGCCGAGTTAGATAGAAATATTATGGGCAGTGAGGCAGGGCTAGGCCCTCGAAGGAGACAACACAGAAGACAGATGCCTTACAACTGTAAGAGGGATGGATGTTCCCGCTGTGGGCCAGACCTAAAGACCAAAGATCGAACAAATGCTGACCTCCCTAAAGATTAGCATCCGGGATTGACCATCACCCTGAGGAAGCCAGGAAGAGTCAATCCGACTGCTGCCAGCTAGTTACTGGGTAAACTCCGAGTCTCTATTCATGCCCGCTTGCTACATGACTTGCTTCCCCATTTGGTCCTGGACTTAATCAATTTTACCTGAGCCATGGTGCTTGTAATCTCATTGGTTGACCATAGTTTTGTCCCACCTCATGCCCACCTAAGCCAGTTCCCATGTTTTCCACCACCTTAGACCCACCTCACAGCATGGTTTTACTCTATTATTACAAAGTCCTTGGCAGAGACAGCCTCCTGGGGGCAATCTGCTTGGGTCCCTCTTCTATACCTCTCTTAGACAGAAGCTTTCTTTCCCCTATAAAAGTTCTGCTATTAATCTCCATTAATTCCTAAAATTCATTCTTCAGTTTTGGAGAACATGAACTCATCCAGGTACCTTTCAAGTTGGGAGTTTCAGGGAGATGGCTCAGTGGAATAAGTGCTTCCCTGGTAAGTGCAAGGGCCTGAGTTCAATCCCTGGTTCAAAAAAAAAAAAAAAAAAAAAAAAAAAAAAAAAAAAAAAAAAGAAAGAAAGAAAGAAAGAAAAAAGAAAAAAAAAGAATTATCAAGTTGGGAGTTTCATTACCCTTTATCAATCCTACCACTTGCAAGGCTGAGGCAGGAGGATTCCTGTGAGTTCAAGGCCAGTCGGGCTATATAGCGAGACCCCCCCATCTTAAAAAGACAGGGAAAGTTAAAATGGAGAACTGGACCAGTGGACTCATATAGGGAAGTAACTGGGGTCTATGTCTCTTCTCTATAGACAGAATGGCTTTGTTACATGTGCATCAAGGGTGGGTACATGTGTGGAGCGTGTGTGTGTGTGTGTGTAGTACGCACTTAAGGATATAAGGAATTCTAGTTTTAAACTGTGGTGAGAGCCAACTGACATTCATCTCAGGACTAATAAACTGGGATTAAGTATTGTTCTGAGATGAGAAATCTTACAAAAAGACGACATGAAAAAGGAGAGAATGTGTGAGAGGGTTAAGAGGTGAGCGACTCCCTGCACCACGGTCTCCTGCGTCTGCCCCTTCCCAGGAACGCGTTGAATGACTTTGGATGGGAGAGATGATGGGACAGAGGTGGGACGAGGGTTTGGAGCCTGGGACACGCGACAACAGCTGCTCATAGACTTCGCCCAAGGTCCTGAGGGTGGGGGAGGTGCACTACAAGGGTCCGTGGTGGAGAAAATAGAGACCCGTGCGCAGAATGTGACAAGGCGGGCCTGGAGCCACCATGGGCGGGCACCTTCATCTGCGCCTGCGGATGGCACCACTTCGCTGGGCAGAAAGGGCCGGACCTCAGCGTGGCTCGGAAACTCGGGAGCCGGGGAGGAGCTTCGCGCTGCGGATTCCCGGCGTGATGCTCACCGAGGGACTGACGGGGCTTGATCTTCACGTCTCTGCCCATTCCCTGGTGCACACGCCTGTGCTATCCCTAGGCGGAAGAAGGACTTGGAGGCAGAGGCTTGCGGCCTGGAGCGCTTCCCGTCCTCTGCGGTTCCGTCCACCCGGCTTGCCTTGACCGCTCAGCTGAGGACGCCTCAGATCTCTCTTCTGAGAAGGTGCGGTCGTCAGAACCACTTCCTCCGCTTATCTCTGGTTTTCCCTATCACTGGTTTTCTGTGACTCGGGTTTAAAGGCTTAGAGTTGCTTGTAATTGCTCCTCTCCCTGGCACCAAAAAAAAAAAAAAAAAAAAAAAAAAAGTTCCTCATCCCTTTCTTACACTTCTGTCCAGGCCTAGCAGTTCTCTCTCTCGGGGATTTTCTTTCTTCCTTCCTTCCTTTCGTCCTTTCTGGGTTCCGGGAATCGAACTCAGGACCTTACATTTGCCAGGCAGGCCCTTACGCTACTGAGCTAGCTCCTTGGCCTCAAAGGTTTTCTACCTTGTCCCTTCCTTTCTGTTCCTCCTCTTCCTTCTGCTTTACCACCTTACCTCTAATTTGGCAAAATTCCCCATTAGTATCCTTAAATTGCACCTTTTTCAGCTTTCAAAAATTTGTCTTAAGTCTCATTGACAAATCAGTCACCCTAGCTTCAGTTTCAAATGTTTAGCCTTTCTGCTCAGAAAATTGTAAAACTTCCTTTTGTTTAGTAAATTAACTACAAGGCTGCCAAACCTAATAGGTCCTGTTTACTGAGCCTTCCTGTGTTCCTAGCACTGAAGCACGCGGATTCTTTCCCTTTGTCCTCCGCCGACCCGAAGAGATAGGCCTTTCTGTCATCCTCATTTTAGGGAACCAGAGCACCAAGAATGCTCCGTAACTTGCCCAAGTCATACAGTGGCAAGGAACAGAACCGAGACTTCCTGGGCAGTGTCTGGATGTCCACACCAATACGTTATGATGCCACCCGCTCTGTCTCCACTGCTCGGTGGTGAAGATTGAGCTTACCCTCGCCAAACTGACACAGCCTGCTCCCAAACACACCCAGCTTCTTCTCCCTGAGGCTTGGGGCTTCTGTTCTCCCTTCCCAAGGCTCAATCACAGTTGACTTTCAAAACTCAACTTCTGTCTTCACAATGGCAGTCACAATCCCCCCAACAGGTGTGATCTCTCCTCCCTCTGACGCTGATACTCTTTAAATATTCTGGTAACTAGTTCATTTTTATCCTCTGCCACTGGTGCTGTCCCCAGGTAGGGGCTGCCTTACTTGCACACTGAGAAATGCATTGAATTAGATAGTGAGGGGACCAAGTCCCCAGGAAAATGGCACAGTGGCTCTAGGTGTGGGCTCTGTACCCCCAGCTGCACACAGGCCTGAATGTGTCAGGGCCTTGGCCAACGCGGGCAGCGATTACTGGGGGAAGAAGGAGGAGAGCAGCGCCGGGCCCTCCCTGGCTCTGGCCCTGTGCGCAGAGTGTGGAAGGACTGCAGCAGGGGAGGTGTGTCCCAAAGCCGAGCAGCCTTTCCTGTCCTGTCCTGTCCTGTCTTTTTCTTTTCAGTACTGTGGGTTGAACTCAGGATCTTGACCCCAAGTTACATCCTCAGACTCTTTTTATTTTTCATTTTGAGACTGGGTCTTGCTAAGTCACTAAATTGCCCAGGCTGGGCCTAAACCTGTGATCCTCCTGCCTCAGCCTCCCAGGGTGCTGGGATTATGGACTTGGACTATTATGCAGGGCCTAACCTGATAACATTTAGGAAGGAAATCTAAGATGCTTGCATTCAAAACCCTTTTCAGTCCTATAATTAGTTAGGGGCTCATCTCCAACTCGCTTGTTTGATTCAGCCTCTGGATGACACGCTGATACACACTGGGCCAAGCTCCACACTTCAATTTACACTGTACTAAAAATTTTATTGAAGCTGGGCATGGCAGCATGCACCTGTAATCCCAAAGCTGTGGGAGGCTGAGGCAGGAGGATCAAAAGTTCCATCTCAACCCAGGCAACCGTCTCAAAATAAAAATAGAAGGGCTGGAGAGCGGGGGAGGTAGCGCAAGGCGAAGGCCCTGTGTTCAGGCCCAGAACCATTACAACAACAAAGTGAGCAACTCGATGCAGAGAGTTGGTTCAGCTAGGAAGCAGAGCAGTTATCCTAGTGATTTAGGTGTAAGATAATCGCTAAAATCATGCTTGCCCAATAAAATATGAACCATACTGTCACACGTACTGAATTTTTCCCCCTGAATTTTAAAATGCTAGGGAGAAAGGCCTGCTGGTGCCTGCCTGTACTCTCAGCACTCAGGTGGCTAAAGCAGGAGGATGGATCCCTGTGAGTTCAAGACCAACCTGGGTTACAAAGTGAGCTCAAGGGGGCTGGTGAGATGGCTCAGTGGTCTAAAGCACCTACTTAGAACAAGCTTAGCAAAGCACAGGGACCACGGTTCAATCCCGCAGCACCACATGCCAGCCAGCCCTGCCCCTGGTGGGCTGAGCTGGTCACACACACACACACACACAAATAAATAAATAAAAAATTAAAAAAAAAAAAGTGAGCTCAAGGCCAGCCTGAGCGGCACAGTGAGACCCTGTCTCAAAAATAAATAAATAAATAAATAAAGCCAGGATTTGAGCTCAAACACAGAACATTGCCGAGACAGAAGCGCTTCTTCTTATTTATTCACGTAGTACTTAGTGCGGCTGGCGGGGCGTGCACAACGGCTAGAAGAACCCTGCATAGCTCAGCAGACTAAAGCGCCGGCTTAGGCAGAGCGCAGCAGCCAGGGTTCGAGCCCCTGCCTGCCACACTGCCCCCCCCCCCGAGGCGCATCGCGACTGCAGCTGAGACTGGGCACGGTGGCACGCGCCTGTAATCCCAGCGCTTGGGAGGCTGAAAACAGGAGGATCACTATGAGTCTGATCTACACAGTGAGACCTGTAGACCCTGTCCTAAATACAAAAGAGGAGGAGGAGGAGCAGAAGGAGGAGGAGTGTGGCAGGAGAAGAAGTGTGGCCTGTGGCTCCGGGCACAAGTCGATGTTGCTGTGTGTTCACCCAGGAGGGGCCATCGAAGGACCTCAACCGGGGAGGTTAGAGCCCTTCTGTAGGTATGGAAACAGTCGCCAAGGAAACAGGACCATGGGAGACCAGGCTCCCGAGCCCAGGGCTGACAGTGTCAGACATGTAACATTCCATTAGCGGGATCAACGGTTTCTCCTCGGATGAAAACCTTGGTCCCCTTGGCCCTCCTGCCTTTTAGGAAAATGCTTCTAATTTCAGCTCTCTGCAGAAGCCTGCAATTAAGACGTTTGACCTTGACATTTATACAGCCAGTCCCACATATCAATCTTTTAAAATCACATCAATTTTATGATGATTACGCCCCTGAGACTGCGAATCTTTCTAGTGTCAAGGCTATGTTTAAAATAAGGTCATCTAAGCATTTATAAAGAATCTTTTTAATACTTAAAATTGTCCTGAGCGGCTTTTTCCACAAACTGTCGGTAGGTGGCGCCATATTACTCATTGTTCACTGGGGGGGGCGGGTTTTTCAATAAGCGGCTAACTTTTAATAAGAAAGTCTAAGCTACTTGCATTCAAAACCTTTTTCAATTCCATAATTAGTTTGGGGCTTACCTCCAACTCGCTTGCTTGAGTTGGCCTCTGGATGACACGCTGATACACTGAGCCAAGCTCCAAACTTCAACTTACACTGTACTAAAAATTTTATTGAAGCTGGGCATGGCAGCACGCGCCTGTAATCCCAACGCTGTGGGAGGCTGAGGCAGGAGGATCAAAAGTTCCAGGCCTGCTTTGCAAAGGTAGCCTTGACCAGAGGATAGACACAGAGTGTCCATGGCTAACCCTCCTTATTCTATAAATGTACGCCTTTAATTCTAGGAATTACTTTGTATTGCAATGCTTTTGTTTTAAGTTTTACGCAGATCACATGCGAGCACATCATTACTGCATTTTAGGGAAGGGTCTAAGGGGTGTTCAGGGTCTCACTACTAAATCGGACTCGTAGTGATCCACCTGTCTACAGCCTCCCAAGAGCTGGGATTGCAGGCGAGCTCCACTACGCCCAGTCTCAAATAACATCTCAGCGCGCCCCGGGGCGGGGCCGGCACGGCAGGCCCAGGGATCGAACCCCGGGCCCAGCGCCTGCTTGCGGAGCTTTAATCCGCTGAGCTATTTGGCCGGCCCTGCACTACTGCATATCTTATTAGCTCTGCAGAGTCTGAGTATCAGACCGAGACGCCAGCGTGGAGCGTGAATGCCAGCCTCTCTGGGCCGGTGCTGGCCGCGGGAACTGGGCCGGTGAGCGCCTGTCTTCCCCTCGCATCGCTCCGGACGCCCGCCCGCGCCCCGCTACAGCTGCAGGTGAGCCCCGCGCCCTTCCACGTTTTAGAGAAAGGCAAGGCTTGCGCGAACCGTGTGCTATTCAAACCAAGACTTTCAAGCTTCCAGAACTTGGCGAGGACCCCGTAATCAGCCCATGTCCGCAGAGGCTCGCTGCGTGCCCGCGTGTTTCACCTCCCGGCCGCCCTCCCGTGCGCGCACCGAGGGAGGCGAGTGACCGCGAGGCCGGAGGGGACAGGCGGGGTCGCGCAGCGTTCCCTGAATGAATGGCCGCAGGAGAGCTGTGAGACTGTTCCGTGAACCTTCGCAGCGGGAAATGGGGAAAGGCGTGGGGCGTGGCTTGAGAAGACCCGGAGGCGGGGTCGGATGCTAAGGGGGGCATGGGGTGCCCTGAGCTCCGGGACAAGAGCTCGGGGGCGACCTGGGGCGCACGCGGGCCCAGAGCCAGGCCCCAGGCTCCCACTCAGGCCCGACAGCACAGCCCCGCAGCGCGCCGGTCCCAGCTCGGCCTCGGCCCAGCCAGCCCGGGCCTCTGAGCGCAGTCCTCGGAGGAAGACGGGCAAGGCCTGCCTTCCTCATCCGCAGAGAGCTGACAACTTTTGTTCCTTTAGGGCAACGACTTTTTAAAATCACTACACACTTTTTAAAAAGGCGACAATTATGAAAAATATGGAGTAAAGAAATACCCCCAGTTGGGGCTCGAGATACGGCCTAGCACACTTGCAGTCCTGGGTTTGATCTCCAACACAAGCAAAAAACAAAAACAGAAAAAAGAAAAAACCCAAATTTTACAAGCTAGGAAATAACCATCATCAATATTAGGTATCATTTCAAACTCATCTTATTGCATATGACAAGAGGAGGGGCTGGCTGGGTAAGAACAATTTTGTAGGAGTAAGGCCTTACCGTGTGCTAGTTCTTACATTAAATATCCAATATTTAATGTAAGTATAAGTATATAAATAATTAATGTGAGTATGCTTGAGCTCTATTTTATTCACCGTTTCCTGTCGCAGGACTGAGGATGGAAGCCAGCGCCTTGCACATGCTGGGCAAAGGCTCCGCCGCCGCTGAGCGCCAGCCCTGGCTCTGAGAGCAGAGGCCAGCTGGGCCGGAATGCAGCTGTAGTAGAAACTAGGGAGACTCATGTATTTCTAGAATCTTATTTATGTTTTTAAAAATAAGATGGCTAGGCACAGTGGTCCACCCCTGAAATCCCAACACTTGGGAGGCTAAGGCATAGCGACCCTGTCTCAAATCAAATTAAGAAAAGACAGAAGACTGAAAAAGAAATATATTCATGTGGAACAAATGTCAAAAGCCGTGCGCAGGTGAAAAGCAGTGAGAACGTCTCCTCACTGTCTCCACCTACCCCGTTTCCGTTCCCAGAGGGGCCGGCTGGTACTGGTTTCTTGCTTGCCTCTACAGAGATTTCAGTCTTTTGAAATTTTTTGCTATAGGCTATTAGTTCCTCAGATCAAGAGAAAAAAAATACTAAGAGCCTTGAAAGTTGGAACTCTTACGCTTTTATCCCCGGATGCTTTACTCTGATGGTGGCATTGCCGCTGGGTCGGATGCTAAGAACTACACGGATTATTCCACTTAATTCGCAGACCCCTTGGACCCCTCCTCTTGCCGGTAGGTGAATGAGGAGGGATAAGTACTGCGTCTGAGGCCCAGAGCGAGGACTGGCTGAGCCCCGGGGCAACTCACTGGCCTCTCCTGCTACTCAGACACCATATTCGTGCCTTTGTTCTTGCACCTCTTACTTAGCCTGACTTGTCTCTGACGATTTTGCCTAAGAAGACACAGCCTTGTATTTGCCAACACCTTTGAAAATATATGCGTGTGGCCTTTCTTCTCAAATGAGCCTGGGTGGGTATTCTTGATTTTTGTGAAGCTGGGGTGAAACACATGACTGTGGGTTCTTTAAAAACAAAAGAAAAACAACCCTGTGTTTGTTATCATCCAGTAATAACAGGGTAATCAGAACAAAGTGAACCAAAGCACAGATGCTGCTGGGCCAGCACTGAGATGGCTGTCAGCGCAGCTGCCATCGTGTCGCCTCACTTCCTGCTGTCTTCCCGCTTCCCTGATCATGTCTCCTCGGGGACGTTTGGGAGCCGCAGCATCAGCTCCTGTCGGCGTGAGCTGACCCCTCATCTCCCTGACTCCACTTGAGACCGAATCTCCTCCGTGTCATCTAGCGCACGGCTCGTGCCCTGGCATCAGAATCTTGGTGGCTCATAAAGCCATACCTGGAGCCGGGATCTGTTCCACACGCATTGAAGATGAGTCTGATGGACACCCCCGTTGCCTTCTGCACTTCCTGGTCCCAGCCACCACAGCCCATGGAAGACTCTCGCAAAGCCCCAGCAACTAGCGGGCAACCTCATGCTGCAGCTTCCAGAGTTAAAGATTGATGGCCAAATAGTCTCCTGTCATATTTTCTTTCTCTCAGAACAGTACAGAACCAACTCCACTCTCTTTTATTTATTTGGTACAGTCTTGCTATGCAGCTTGGACTCATAGTGATCTTCCTGTTTCAGCCTCCCCAGTGCTGAGATTATAGGCATGCACCACCATGCTCAGACTCGGTGGCCTGCTCAGCATGCCTGGGCTGGGGCCAGTGTGGCATGTGGTGCCAGGGATGGAACCCTGTCCCTACACTTGCCTCAGCAGGCGCTTAGTCTGCTGAGCTATCTCGCCGGCCAAATCTATTTGATCCTTGCTCTGTCTACTTTATTAGCTCCCTTATGGTGGTGTTCTGGTCCTCATGTCTTAGCTCTCATTTGACTTCTGGTTTATCGTTTTGCCTTTCGCTCCTTAAGGCTTTCTGTAGAGTGAAACCTCAGTGAAATGGCTCCAAGCGTGAGCTTCCCACTGCTCAAATAGCAAAGTCTGAACGAAAATCTGCTTGGTGTTTATAACTTTGCTTCATAGTCATACCAAAAATTCAACCTGAAAAAACGAGCTGAAAATTCAACTTGAAAACACCTGTACAGGTGGAGAGGGCGTCGCCTGATCCACCTGAACACAGACGCAAAGGGAGGCGCCTCAGTGTGAGTGCTGCTACGGCCGGGCCATGCGGACTGCTGTGTCAGCGAGTTAAGACAGTGCTGTTGGGGCCAGGGATGGCTCAGTGGAATAAGCACTAGACTGGCAAGCGCAAGGGCCTGAGTTCAATCCCCAGGTCTTCACAGAAAAAAAAAAAAAAAGACACTGTCATTATGCTTGCCTTTTTTTACTTTATTTGCATAAGATAGCAGAGGAACCACGGTGCCAAAGACAATGAGTGACACCAGCAGTAAGTTAAGGAGGAAAATTAAGAACCACAGTCAAGTTAAAGAAAGAAGTCACTGTGAAATTTGTTAAAGTCCTAGGGAGATGAATTTGTAAGTGCAGTTTTGAGGACCAGGTGGGAATAGGCATCCGATAGGATCTTTTTCTGCCTTTGTGTCTGTCTCTGTCTCTGTGTCTGTCTGTCTGGCTGGCTCGCGCTCTCTCTCTCTCTCCCTCTCTCTCTCTCTCCCTCTCTCCCTCTCTCCCTCTCCCTCTGTCACTACAGCAGTGGGAACAGGAACAGGGTTTCACTCTACATTCCAGGCTAGCCTTGAACTCAAGGTGATCAGCCTCCCGAGTGCTGGGATTACAGGCGTGTGCTACCATACCTGGACATTTTGAAAATATTTTTGAAGAATTGTACCTAAAACTGTACCTCTTCCTTGAATGTTGGAAAGTCAAGGGAGGGGACGAGTCCAGCCTTAGGCCCTGATGCTTTTTGGACCCTCTAATTAGCTGGAAAGGTAGGGACCCTTGGAGCTGGCTTTGACCAAGAGGTGACAGGTTGCCAGCTGCCCTGCTGCGGGTCTCCTCTGGCTCACAGGTGAGCACAGGCTGCCCGGAGGCTGCACCCAGGCCTTCAGGACAGCGCTGTGGCTTTCTCCAGGCCTCTGTAACAACGTTTGCAGGGTTTAAGTGTTGATACGCCTGAGGGCTTTCCCCCAGTCCCGGGGGCCCAGGACCTCTGCACGGAGCTGCACCCCAGCCTCTTTCCTAGAGATGGGATCCCAGCAGGTCACTCATATTCCAGGCTGGGCTGGAACCTGTGTCCTGACGCTTCTGGAGCGCTGGCCCGGCGGGGATGCGCTCCCGCGGGAGCTTTGTCTTCAGAGAAGAAAAGTAGTATGTTTTCTCCACACTTGGTTGAGCTTTTGTATAATTTGAGGGCAGAGGGAGTGGGCGCACAGGGTTGTGTGGACCACCTGTCTGCCCCCAGCCCCTGAGGTATTCTGTCATGGAGGCTCCTGACATAGGCCTGAGGGCATCGTCTTGAGTGGAGAAGTAGCAGTAAGTGCCACAAGTGATGTTGGTCGCACTTAGCTATCTGGTGGGTTTTTCTGTCTAACCTGGTTTATTCTTCTGGTTACAAAAGAAAAGCTTTTATTCTTTCTTTCTTTTCTTTCTTTCTCTTCTTCTTCTTCTTCTTCTTCTTCTTCTTCTTCTTCTTCTTCTTCTTCTTCTTCTTCTTCTTCTTCTCCTTCTCCTTCTTCTTTTTGTGTTTTTAAACAGTCGTGCTATACACTTCAGGCTGGTTCTGAGCTCACTGGGTAGCCCAAACTGTCCTCAAACAATGTTCCTCCTGCCTTAGTCTCCCTGAGTTTTGGGATTACCGCTGTGCACCACCCCACCTAGCTAAGATAAATTTATTTTACCTATTTTACAGATGAGAAAATTTATCAAAGTATTAACTAACTTTTTCAAGGGTATAAGAAAGTGCAGAGGATCAGATGATCAAATCAGACTCCCATGGACCGGATCTCTAACACAGCAGCGAGCTTCACTGATAATTTCAAGCAACTTGCGTGGCACAGAGGAGAGTACAGTGTCCCGGGCCACCCGCACAGCCCCCCTATTCATTTCCTGCAGGGCTAGGGTCTGCTCAGCCCCGACCCAAAGTCCCTCAGCGATGTGTACGGTCCCCTTGCCTACACAGAAGGCAGCTTCTTCACGAAGCATCCCATTTTACGGCAATAGTTAAAAAGATTGCAGGACATTTTCCGGGAGTCAAATTCCAGAAATTCATAAATTCCAGATTTGAGTATTGTAGTAATCGGTCTGGTGGATCAAGCTGAAAGCATTCCAGAGATAAGGCTTTCCCCCCCGCTACGCTGTCAGAAGCCCGCCACTGCCTGCTTCCTGGGACGCTCGACCAGGTTAGGTCTGTTTCTCAAAGATACTTCCTCAGGAAAGGGGGGCAGGGTATTACAGGTCTGCTGACAACCCCTCCCTCCCTCCTCTCTCCTTCTTTCTCTTTCTTCCTCCCTTTCTTTCCTTCTTTCCTCCCTCCTTCTCTCTCTCTCTCTCTTTCTCTCTGTCTCTCTCCCTCCCTCTCTGTCTGTCTGTCTGTCTCCTCTCTCTCCCCATGCCTTCCTTTCTTTCTTCATGTTTTTGTTTTATTGATTACTTCCTGAAACCACACTCAATCGCACAGTGTCAGACCTTTCACTCTAACTGCTGACTTAAACAGCTGAGCTTTAATGGTAGAAAAGATGTTAAATTGCATCTTAGGAAAGGTGGTGGTGGTCACGGTGCTACATTTTACCTAACGAGGTACCTCTGATAGACCAGGTAGTTTTAATTCCTTTTTTTTTCTTTTAAAAGAATTCTTAACAAAGACTCCGACTGTGTCTACCAATGATAAAATCTTGGACTTCTGAGCATTTTCATCAGTAACTAGTTAATTACTGGGAAAGGCTCACCGCAGCGAGCACGTGGTTCCAGTGGCTTGCTGCCCGCCCGGCCGGTTGGAGCCGCACCTGGCTGCTGACCCAGCCTCCCCACGGAGGCCAGCAGCCTCTTTCTTTGTCAAGCTAACCCGTAACACATTTTTGTCTTCATCTTCAATTTCATTTGGAAATGTAAGAAGACACAGCCCAATTTTTAAAAATTTGTAAGTATGACTGATTAGCTCTTATAAGTGAGCAAGTGCTGTGTGTCTTTTCCTGTGAGAGCCTGGGGGAATTTCAGGCTCGCTAGAGCTTCTGGAGCTTCTGGGAGATCTTACCAGGCCCGACATCCAGGGTAAGATCTGCTGTCTCCCATTCAGAGACCGCAGTGCAGTGACAGCTGCACACTGTTTTGTCCTTCTGGGAAGTGAGGTGGCCTCTGCGGTGCTGGGGGCCCGGGCCTCGCCCGGCACAGAGTGGCACCACTGTCAGAGCTCAGCAGGATGCGGGGACAGGCCAGCTACCACGGGTGCCCCTCTCTGCACCCCATTGTGAGGAGGCTTTTGTCCCACACACAAGGCCCCCAGTGAACCGCCCTGCCCCAGCACCTCGCTTCTGGCCTGAACCTCCTGTCCCGTACACCGATGCCAGCCCACACATCACTCGGGAGCACCAGTGCGTTTTGTCTTTTGTGTGTCTGATGGACTTTATTTGGGGGAATGTCTCAGTTCTCAAGTCCCATTGAAAAAGAGTCATTGATTGTAATTTTGGCAGAGTGTGAATGTTATTGTTATTTTGCTACAATAGTCCTATACCAGAAAGCACTGAATGGGAATAAGAAATTCCGGGTTGTGTGACATTGGCGTTGCTCCTGCGTGACATTAGCGTACAGTCCGAACCCACAGCCACCTTTTCACTCCAGTGTGCTCCATCCCTCCAAAGCCCTCGAACATCTTTTCCTTTGAGTGTAGTTTTCTTTTGCTTTTTGGTCTTCAATTTTAAAAAGTCATTTGTGGAAAGGGCTCTGGTTATCTGCATACAGCCCATCAGTGAATGGATGATACCAAGGCGAACAGCCCATTTATTTTAGTTTATTTTCTGTTGCAAAAACAAAATACTGGGCCAGGGAGACAGCTCAGTAGAATAAGCACTTGCCTGGCAAGTGCAAGGACCTGAGTTCAACCCCCGGTTCCACAAAAAAAAAAAAAAAAAAAGAAAGAAAGAAAGAAAAAGAAAAAGAAAAAGAAAAAATATTGCAGACCGGATGGGTCATAAGCAGAAGGGTTCTGGTCAAGGTGGGTATGAGCCAGCTGCTCTCCAGAGCACCCCGTGGGCAATTACTTAAAGTCCCCCATTCGGCCTTTCCATCCCATCTAACAATTCATTTTCAAGTGTTGGTTTTCAAGTAGGAACTTAACAAGAAGAGCGCTTCTTTCAAAACAGTTCTGCTGAATACCCCGGGGCACTTATACGAGTCCATTGATTCGCCATGACAAAAGGTCGCTGCGGCCGGCTTTTCTCTCTGTCCAGTTATCACTGATTTCCTTGTAACATACTCACCATCATTATCGGCTTTCATTCTTTACTCCTGCTGGGAGCAGTGGCGTACACCTGTAATCCCAGCTCCCTGAGAGGTTGAGACAAGAGGATTGCAAGTTTGAACCCAGCCTGGACAACATAGGTTCTATTTCAAAATAAAAATCAATCAATCAATCAACCAACCAACCAACCAACCAATCAATGAAAAGGAGGTAGAATTTGGCACTCCCTTGGTTCAATCCCTGGGAGTGAAACAAGCAAAACAAACTGCAAGCCTGGGGTGTGTGTGTGTGTGTGTGTCCCATTCCTGCAGTAAGCCTGCGCATGCACTGCTTGGGGAGGACGGGTCCCTGTGCCCAGCAGGCTGGCCATGGCCCTGGTCCTCGCAGATCACCCCCCAGGCTTTCTGGGCCACCAGGTTCTGTCTTCCCTCTGCCGTGTCTTTTCTCATTCTTAAACCCTCTGGGACAGTGGAAAAGACCAAGCATATGCTCCTCTGAGACATTTTTGTCTTATATTCCAGGACCCCGCCTCGGCGCTTGTCTGCTGGGTTTGATGGGGCTTTTGCATTTGTTTTTGATGCCCTGTGCTACATTGCCAGCCCTTTAAAATTTTTTTGAGGGGGCTGGCCAAATAGCTTAGTGGACTAAGCGCCTGCTTAGGCAAGCGCAGGGACCGGGGTTCGATCCCTGGCACCACCTGCTGCCCTGGCTCCACCCACCCAGGGAAGGCTGAACCTGCGACTGAGTCCTGGCGTGGTGGCACACGCCTGTAATCCCAGCGCTATGGAGGCTGAAAACAGGAGGATCACTATGAGTCCAAGCTGCATAGTGAGACCCTGTACCAAATACATAAATTTTAAAAAGTGAAGAAAATGAAAACCAAGAAGCAAGAAAACTGCACCGGAAGAATTGTGGAAGCTGATCGTCCGTCACACCGGCTGCCTGCGGGGGCCGGACACTGCTCCGAGTGCTGCGGCAGTCATCTAATCCCGCCGTGAGCCTCAGGACGGCTAGCAGCTCCTTCTCACAGAGGAGACCCAGGGAACCTGAGCACGACCGCAGAGTCGGCCTCTGCTCTGAACTCTAACCTTAAATTTCAAGAACCCACAGAGCAGGCACAGTGCTGTCTGGCTTATGACTCCTAAGACAGTCACAAAAGCTACAGCGATGACCACTGTGCTCTCGACCCAGACAAGCCCATCACCAGGACAGAAGAGTTCAGAAACAGGCGCTGGGTAGCGGTGACATTCCAGCGCAGTGGGAGCCGGGGGTGTTGAAGGAGCGGCATCAGCATAATGACACAGGGCTTTAGAACAAATTAGAGCTGGATTCTTTCCTGTGGTCAGAGTTAGAAATCTGGATTGGAAGCCCACAATCTAAAAACAACTCGGGCAGCTGAACCATGAAAACAGCCTAGAAGCTCATCAAATGGAGAGATGACAAGCTGGGGTTTTATAAGATGGAGTATTGCTCAGCCACAGAGAAGGATAAGCTTGGGACATTTCTAGTCAGCGGAGGCACCTGAGAGCATACGCACCACGCGAAATAGATGGGACGCACGAATACAGCACTGCGCGGGGTCTCTGCTGCCAGATACCAGAAGTGCATAAAAGAGCCAAAGTGTAGGCCAGACAGCGGGAAGTCGGGGGGATGTTTGAAGGGGGCGGAAGGAAGGGAGGGAGAGACAGGCAAAAAGAGAAGGAGTAAGTGGGCACAGAAGGGCCGGGGAAGGAACGCATGAAGACGCAGCACGCGCAGGCACAGATTTGTTGGTATGTCTATCTAAAATGTACTAATACAATTAAAAGACAAAAACAAGAATTAAAAAATCAAGAGAAACCCAAATATCATAAAGAAAAATATGAACAAAACAAAATCAAAAGAAAAAATGTAGACTGGGGAAACATACTTGTATTACCTGTGACAAAAAGCAATTTCTACAGAATAAGATAAAAGGGCTGGCAAGATAGCTCAGCGGACTAAAGCACCTGCTGAGGCAAGCTCAGGCAAGTGCAGGGACTGAGGTTCAATCCAAGCACCTTGCGCCGTGCCAGCCCCGCCCTGCCCCCAGGGCGGGCTGAGCCAGGCGGAGCCCAGGTATAGCGGCGCACACCTGTAATCCCAGCGCTGGGGAGGCTGAAAGCAGGAGGATCGCCCCAAGTCTGAGCTGTGTAGTGGGACCCTGCAATAATCAAATACATTAAAAAAAAAAAAAAAGAATAATATGAAAGATAGTCTAAGAAAAAAACAGTGTGCTGTGGAAGCTGGCACTCTAACAGGAAAATAAAGTATATGAAGAAAAAATTCAAAACATAAGAATTCCACGTGCCTAATAAACATAAGAAACCCTTTGCAGCTTTCGAAGCATCCACTGAAATCAGCATTAAATTATGTAAATTTTCAGCCATCCATTAGCAGGATTTTAGAAAGTGATGACAAAGCTAGAGAATTGCTCAAAGATTTCATCAATTAGAGAAATAAACTTTCAACATATCTGAGTAAAACACAGACCTTCTGCGCTGCGGGTGTGTGAATTACTAGAAGCAATTTGTTTTGTTTTGTTGAGACAGGCTCCCTGCAGGGCAGGTTAGCCTTGAACTCACCCGGTAGACCAGGCTGGCCTTGAACTCCAGGGGATCCTCCTGCTTCAGCCTCTTGAGTGCTGGGATTCCAAGGAGGTAGGATCATGCCTGGCACTAAAATTTTAAATTTTTAAAATTTAATATGTGATACATAATGAATGTATACATTCTGGAATATCACATCTTAATCCTTTGTCTTTTTAAATTAAAAACAATTTTTTTTATTAGTACCATTCATTGGGAGCTGGTACATTTACATAACACAGCCAGTTCCTCTCCCTTCCCTCCCTGCCCCTTCTGTCCTTGGACCCCTTCCAAGTTCTGAAAACTCTGTCTCCCTCTTTCCCATTATCTATCTGTTATTTTGGTCTTTAGGAGCATCTCTAAAGGTTTGCTATAGTCTGCCAAGAGTCAAAATCTATTAAGACTTACAGCACGGTTGTTGGCTTAGTGACACATACTTAGAAGTCCACCGCCACACGCACTACATCAAAAGTTAGGGTGCACGTGAAAAGATGGTCATTAATGCTTTTTTGCATTAGGAAGAAAAAAAGAAAAGAAGCTGAATGCGTTACAACAGGAATATGCAGCACTAGTGGTTGTGGTTAAAATGTGTCAGATCAGTATTCATTGACCAAGAGAAATATCCTTGGGTAGACTTAGAAAGAAGGAGCAGGAGGGAGGGAGAGAAGGAGGGAGGTAGGAAGGAAGGAAGGGAGGGAGGGGGAGGGGAGG
>NW_004524676.1:6050598-6052363 GCF_000260255.1 Octodon degus
TAGTTCTGCATTCCCCCTTCCGCCCACCGACCAGTACAAATGGCAGGCAGCGCAGAGCAGCAGGGATGGAGGGGCTGCCCTGTTCTTTCAGCCTATTTTTTTTTTTTTTTTTTTTGTCTTCCTAATGGAAGTAGCATTTTTAAAATGTTATAAAGTCATGCTAAAGCCTGGCATGGCGGTGCATGCCTATAATCCCAGCTGCTCAGGAGGCTGAGGCAGGAGGATTAAAAATTTAAGGTCTTCTTGGGCAAAGCAGGAGATCCTATCTCAAAACAAACAAACAAAAAAAAACATAAAACTGGTTGGGTGTAACTCAGCGCTGCAGCCGCTGAGAGCATCAAGGCGGGGTAATCTGTGATGATTGTGAAATGCGAAATGTCTGAAATGTCGGAGATTGAGAAATTCACACAAAATAATGACAATCCCTCAATAGTTCATTATGTGACAGCCACCCTCATTACCCACTGTGTACTCCTTTAGGTTTTTAACCGTGCCTTTTTTTTAACCGTTTTCCAAGAGGCAGGATTTTTCCAGGTCTCAGTGCATGGAGACTGGGGGGCCGGGGGAGCCCCCAAACTTGGGCTTGGTAGCCGTCTGTGAAGACAACAGCTTTGGTCACAGAGGAAAGCACAGAAGTACAACACAAGACCATGGCCATGGGGAGGGTGGGCGTGAGTCTGACTCCTGAACAAACGGCTTTGTTTCATTAATGATGATAGCAAGGATTTCGTCAAATAGTGTAAAATATTTTCCACTCCTGAAGAGCTGAAGGCTTGAACAGTTTTAGGCACTGGTGAGGGAAACTGTTCTACAGCGCTGTGTGATTCCCAGGCATCGCCTGTGTATATGATGCTATACAGTTATCAAATGAAATAAATGTGTACACTGGATAGTGCTTAAAAGTTATTTCATCTTCTTTCATTGGTTGAAGGCTGATTCTCTGTTTTATCACGTGCCCTGATCAGTCACCGCTCTTGAAAGAAACCCAGAAACTGAAACATCAAACTTATTTAGCATCATGTTAAGAAATGCAGTTTTTTTATTTTACAAAAAACACAAGTCAGGAAGAACATATAAAATTAATTCTCATTGAAATATTAATTGTATAATAATGACCTCTAAAAGGAATAATGGGGCTGGGAAGACAGCTTGGTGGTCTGCGCACCTGCCTACCAAGCTCAAGGGCCTGAGTTTAGTCCCTGGCACTACAGACCGAGATGGCCCTGCACCTGGGCACGCGGAGCTGGACACAGAGACTGGGCATGGTGGCACACACCTGTAATCCTAGCGCTGGGGAAGCTGAGACAGGAGATTATGAGTCTGAGTTGCACAGTGAGACCCTGTGCCAAGTAATTAAATAAAAGGATTTTAGAAAAGGAATGTCATGAGCACTTAGGAGCAAAGTCAGCTGATTTCCCTAGGACATGACAGACAGGAGTCTGCTGAGAGAGAAGGGAGAGAGCTCTTCTTATCTTGACAACCAAATGCCGTTTGCGCACAGCAGCTGGAGGTCTGATCCTCGGTGTGCTGCGCTGGCCCCGCCCACTAAGACTGGGTGTGGTGGAGCCCACCTGTAATCTCAGCACTTGGGGGGCAGAAAGGAGTATCACTATGAATCTGATTTGTGTAGTGAGATTCTGTAGACCCTGTAGACCCTGTAGACCCTGTAGACCCTGTAGACCCTCTAGACCCTCTAGGCCCTGTAGACCCTCTAGACCCTCTAGACCCTCTAGACCCTGTAGACCCTGTAGACCCTCTAGACCCT
>NW_004524676.1:6052463-6066172 GCF_000260255.1 Octodon degus
CCTGTAGACCCTGTAGACCCTCTAGACCCTCTAGACCCTCTAGACCCTGTAGACAATCTAGACCCTCTAGACCCTCTAGACCCTCTAGACCCTGTCCTAAATGCATAAACTTTTTTTTTTAATGCTGTTTGCAGCGATGCCTGTGCACCCACACTCACAGGGACACAATTTGACATACCTAAATCTTGGAAACAACCCAAATACCCATCAGCCAAGGAATGGATAGAAGAGACGTGGTCTTTTTATACAATGGAGTACTACTCAACTATACAGAAGCATAAACTGGATACTTAAAAAAAAGATGTTTATTTATTTACTTATTTATTTGGTGCAGGGTCTCGCTACTCAGCTTAGACTCATAGTGATCCTCCTGTCTCAGCCTCCCCAGCGCCCGCCGCCATGGCCGGTTTTGGTGGCCAGCACAGGGCGCCCTGGGTTCTGGGGCTTGCATCAGATGCAGTACCGGGGACTGAACGCAGGTCCTTACGCTTGCCAGGCAGGCGCTTAGACCGCCAAGCTCTCTCCGCAGCCCAAACTAGAGACTTTATAGGGAAAAGGGTGCAACTTGAGCCCATACTCATAACGAAAATAAACCAGATGCACACGTGTCAGCCTTGTTTTGTCTCCCTAGTGTAGAAGCTGAAAGCGTGAATAAGATTTGAAATGTGCAATAGATGTTAGGAAATGGGAAGAAACTGTTGGTTCAACAGGAAGAGAAACCGGGGTGGGGAGAAGGCGAAAAGAAGCAAACGGAAAAATAAATGTGTATGACAGTTAAGATGGTGGCACTGCTAATTTCTGTTAGCTCATTGAATAGTTTGTGCTTATACTGTTTGATCAGTGTTTTCGTGTTTGTATCTTGGGATTTTTTTTTTCCAGAAACTTTATTTCGTTTATTCACTTGCTCCCATTTCTCAAAACTCCCTCCCCTCCCCTTTCCAAAACAGCACCACACTGAGAAAGATGTGTACACAAAAACCACTCACAAAACTGGGTGGCTATGTTACAGGGACGGGCCGGATTAGAGACACGCAAGGAACGCGTCAGCGCGGATTCGGAACCACCAGCGTTGGGCGCGGGCGTTCTGCCGCTCCGCACGGGGTGAAAATACTTCCGCCTGCGTCTTTTAAATTTGAAAGTGAGCACATGGAAGACCCGAGGTCGCCGGGGGCCGCCGCACGGCTTGAAGCCTAGTGCCCTGCAGGACGCGTGTCCTTCGCGAGAGGCCGGAGCGGGTCAAGCCTGGCGGCCAGGCGCCGGCGTCTGCAACGAGCAGCTGCCTCGAAGAGGACGGTGCGCAGTGCAGGAGCCCGCTACTCTTCCACCGCCTTGTTTTGAGGTTTTGCACGAAAGAATGCTGTCTCTCAGACAGACCCAAGTGCCTTTTCTGCAATCAGAACAAAACCCCCGCTTACGTTTGTGTGCGGCACAAACTATGGGACTCCAGATGGTGGCGCTGTTCTCATGGGGAAAAAGGTCTATAAAGCTTTTATTTTTTAAAGGGTACCGTGCTATAATTACCTTATCTATAAATAAAACTGTTCAGTGACAAAACAATACAATAAAACGTCTGGTAGCCTTTAAATAACTACTGTTTTTAAATTGGGGTTGTTTTATCCTGTAGTGATTTATCATAGCACACTTAGCAGAAAGGGTATGTATATATTTATTGTGAGTGTGGTGTAAAAGTGCTTGTCACCATTCTTCGAATTTGAATAGTAAAATGTCCAGAAAATGCCCTTATCTTTGCAAAGCACAGTACTGCACTTATGAAGACATAAAACCCTAGAAAAGGAATCAAACTCAAGACAAGCCATTACTAATGTGTGTAAGGAAGAAAGGCCACCCAGGTTCAAACAAGGAGACAAAATGGTTAAATTCATATGAGATACAGCTGCCAACAACTCTGATTTTATCTTAAATATGATTGCTGTTTTGCTTCTTGCAGTCTGGTCTCCTTGCTGTGAAGTTCACAGAGAAACGTAAATCTTTACATATTTTTATTCCCAGAAGTCCCATCTTTTTTTTTGCAGAACCAGGGAGGCCCTTGCGCTTGCCAGGGAAGCGCTTATTCCACGGAGCCATCTCTCCGGCCCCCGGAAGTCCCATCTTAAAAGATAAAAATTTCCTTCTTTCTTTTACATTTCCTTTTTGAAGTAGTGCCCGGCTGGTTCCATGTGGCTCTCTGCGTACCTGCAGGCGTCTGAGAGGAACTATAACCACATATTTATTTAAAGTAAATAAAAGCCAAATGTTTCTTGTGGAGGGTCTGTAATAACTCCATGAAGTGTATGTAGCTCAGCCATCATCTCTAATGTGGGGGTTTTTCTTCCGGCCGAAGCACACATTCACATGACCGAATGCGTCTTTCACTATGAAAGTCGGCCGTTCACTCCTTGTCAGGAGATTAGGCCTCCACGTCACCCTCCCCCTGTCAAAATCTCCTCGAAATATCTGGGCTATTTCCTAAGAGAAGAAGCAGACAGCTCAGAAAGGATTCAAAGATGATTCTAGAATCTGCTGACCACTTACCTTTGACCTTGGGCTAGGTACCCACTCATATAAATTGTTCTCTTTATAAATAAGTAAACGAAGCCAGGCATGGTGGCACATACCTGTAATCCCAGCACTCAGGAGGCTGAGGGAGAAGGATTGCCATGAGTTCAAGGCTAGCCTGAACTACATATCAAGATCCCATTTCTTTTTTCTCTTTCTTTCTTTCTTTCTTTCTTTCTTTCTTTCTTTCTTTCTTTCTTTCTTCTTTTCAGAACTGGGGATTGAACTCAGGCCCTTGCGCTTGCCAGGGAAGCGCTTATTCTACTGAGCCATCTTCCCAGCCCCTCAAGACCCTATTTCAAAAAAAGAAAAAAAGAGGGGGAACAATAGACCAAAACAAATGACCTTGTAGGCCAAGTCCATATCTACAACCACTTTTTTCAAACAAAGGTATTAATGTTTATAAAAGACATATACGTATACATAAACACAGTTTCATATGCACTTATAAGTCTTGGTATGTTTTTAATGGGGTTGAGGTTACTTGGCGTTCTGTATGCTTCGGTTACCTGAATGTCAGATGGTTTCCTCATATTTGGGAAGTTTTCTGCTATTACTTTGGCCCATATTTTTTTAAATGTTAATTGTATTGACTCCTTCTTTCTCATTGATGCCTATTAGTCTCACATTGTTCATCTTTGCATCATCTTGCAGGTGATGGATTATTCTTTCCTGCATCCTCGTTGTTTTTAAGAGATCCTTTTTTAACTTTTCACTAGCTACACCAGCATCTTCAAGATCTGAAACTCTGTCTTCACTTTCACTTAAACGGTTTTGCAAGCTTGTGATTGAGATTTTAATTTCCTCTATATCTCTGACTCTGCTTCATGCGATCTATTTCTTTCCTGTATTGCTCATTCAGGGAATCTGTCATTTTTCTAATCTCCTCTATTTTTTTTTAATCAATGTCTTCTTTAGAAGCAGTTATTAATTCTTTTACTGCAGTGTTTTTGTCAGACTGGGTTTCCTGCTTATGTTTCTGTAGTTGCTTCTTTACTTCAGATGCTATGAGTTCCGAGAATTCTTTTCTTATTTCAGAAAGTTCTGCTCTGAGTTCCTCTATAACTTTCTGCTGTTGCTTATTTACTATCGACACTATTAATTCATACATTTGAGCTGAGCTAGTAGAAAATAATTCTGCTCTGAGTTCCTCTATGACTTTCTGCTGTTGCTTATTTACTATTGATGCTATTAATTCATACATTTGAGCTGAGCTAGTGTCCTCTGCACTTGTTCTGGGTGGGCACTGGGTTTCCTCCATATGTTTCTGCATTTGATTCTTTACTACAGATGTTATTAATTCAGGGATTTCTTTTTTCATTTCCAATCTGAGTTCCTCTATACCTTTCTGCAGCTGTTTATTTTAGAAGCCGTTGATTCATTGATTTCAGCTGTGTGATTCCCAATTTGTTCTGTGCTAGTGTCCTCTGCACTTGTTATGGGTGGGCTTGGGTTCTGAGGTTGCATTTTGCTCTTTCTCATTGTCATTTTATGTAGCACTGTCTTCTGATCTTTGTTATAGAGCTTTGGTGCAGTTATAACCTTAGCAGCTACTGAAATTCAGGTGTAGATCTACAAAGTTTGGATTTATCCTGCTGTGCCTGGCTTGGGTCTGGCTGCTGCGCTCAGCTCCTTCTTGCTGCTGCCCTTGGGGGTGAACCTGTTGTGCCTCTCTGGCAAGATGTTCTGCTCCTGGACTAGCTGGGTGGTTCTGTCCCCTATACTCTCTGCAGGGATTGCAGCTGCAAGGTTTCACCCCAGGCCTGTATGCCAGGCCTGAGCTGAGTCTGGAGGGGACAAGGTGGAATAAGGGGGAAAGGCAGCTCTCCCACACACTCACCAGGCCTGGGCTAGGACTGGGTCTGGGGGTTCCCGGAATGTGGCGGAAATTCCTACTCTGCCGGTGGGGTGGGGGAGGTGTTGCAGAGTGGTGGGGGGCATCCCAAGGGCGTGGAAGAGGGTCTCACCCATGCTGCACCTGGGCTGTGACCGGTAGGTCCCGCTAGCGCAGGGTAGCCGGAAGCTCTCCCACACACTCACTGGGCCTGGGCTAGGACTGGGACTGGGGGTTCCAGGAACACAGCAGAAATTCTTCATATGCACTTAAACACTAAGCCATCTCACACATATCACCTCACACAACAGTCGAGGGAGAGGGTGGTTATTGGATCGATTGACTTAGTAGCCTGATGACATTATCAGGGATGCCAGCCTTTTCTCTCTTCTGTTGTTACTGTCTTCAATGCTATCCTTAGGTTTGTCTCCCCATCATTAGTGCTGCTGTCCTAAGTGTCACACATGGACAGGACCACACCAGACAGAAAGAGAGGAGAGGCACACTCTACGGTCCTCTTATTCCAGCAGGGAAACTATCCAGAATGCTCCCTCTGCTCCTGGGCAGGCCTGCCTGCTCGCTGGCTTTTCTTTCTTTCCTTTTTTTTTAGTCTTTGTGAGATAGAGTCTTGCTGTACAGCTCAGGTTGGCCTTAAGCTCACTTTGTGGCCCATGCTGGTCTGGAACTCACAATGATCCTCCTGCCTCAGCCTCCCAGGAGATGAGATTGCAGGCGTGCACCTCCATGCCTGGCCTGGCCTGCTTTCACATGTCACACGTCATTAGCTTGAATGACACAACACGCGACCATAGCCAAACCTTTACTAAAATCACCGGCCCCTTGCATGAGTGTCAGCACCCGACGCTCCTCCTCACTAGTGTGATCTGAGCTCCTCAGTGTCACTGGCACAAGGACCTAGTGGAAGCGGCGCAAGGCGGAAGCGCGCTGAGAGTGAACACAGATGCATGTACATGAGCGGGGTTTTTCCAAAGAATGGTGCTTTGCTGTCAGCGAAGCTCAGTAAACATGTGTTGGCCAACTGACCCCTGCTGAACTGGGGAATATCACTGCTGAAAAACATTCAGTAAACATCAAAGCAAAACAAAAAGCCAAACAAACAAAAATGAAGGATAGAAACACTGTTGCAACAGCAGATCAAGGACTGAGCAGCCAGCCCCACTGCAGGATGTTTTTCCAGATCTCAAGCCAGACCTAAGGGCTGATGTTACCTTGTGACTAAGACGCTTCCTTCCCCTGCCCAGGGCTGTGGCTCCCTGCAGGCTCCGAAGGTCCTCTGCACTGACTTCTGGCCAACACAAAATCACCTTTGGGCAAAGAGGATGTAACAAAGAGCAAGCTTATGCCATCACAGAGCTTTATGAGCAGATAAAACATTGCCTGCCATGGCTGGAATGCGCAAGGCTCCCTGAAGTCAGGTTTCTGAAGTTCAGACAAAAATCTAGATCATTTGGGACATGTCGAGAATGTCTGAAACTGTGAAGTGACCCGTTAGGAGTGTTCAGACTCGAGTTTTACAGGTGTCCAGCTGCACAGTCCTTAATTGGGATACCAAGGCCAGGAGCGGTGGTCAGTACACAGATAAGAGGCGGGGGGACAGCCTCACCAGGGAGTGGGCGGGCAGGCTGCCTGTGTACAGGAGCAGACGTCCTCAGGGGACAGACTGCACCAACCTCTGCGGTCTCCGCGGAGTTCTGCTTTGGAATACAGAGTGATCCGTTCAGAGAGGGAGATAGGGCTGCACGGGGAAATCTCGTCTCCTTGCTGGTGCACATTTGTAGTCCAGTGTTGGGGGGCTGAGGGAGGAGGGTCTGAAGTTTGACTTCACCTGAGTGATCTAGTGACTTAGTGAGATCCTGTCTCCAAAAAAACCATGGCATGGCGGGTGATACACCATGTCAGCTTGAGAAGTTAAGTGCTTAACTAAATCGCTGAGCAATTCCACACCCTGGGGCCCGGAGGGCCCTCCCTACAGCGGCTCCCCACTTACAGGATATAATAGGGAACTGAGGAAGGCTGGAGAGCCGCTTCCCCAGAGGAGCTCCAGTCTGCAGTCAGCATGGAAGGAGAGCAGCTCGCTAGAAGCCACAGCTGCGTCGTCTCCTCTTCACTCTTGACTGTTTTCCACCGCCATGAGCTGCTGCCCTGGAGCCAGCAGAGTATGGACTGAAACCTCCACTCACTGTGACCTAAACAAACCTTTCCTTCCATCATTTTGGGTGTCCGATATTTTGTCCCAGCAACCAGCGGAAAGTAACTGAGACACCCATTAACCCGGCTGACCTCTCCCCAGCTTCCAAGCTGCATGTGTGGCAAACTTAACAAAATGATCCCTGGGAGGTCCCTGGCCCAATGTGGGAATGATCAGACCCCTCAGAGGAAAACAATAGGCTGTCTCACGACCTTGGCTGGAGAGGCTCTCTCCCGGACGGCACTAACACAGTGATGCAGACCGACAGAGTAGAGTAAGGCAAAATTAAAAATATTTCTGCTTCAAGGGCACCATCAGGAAGGCGAAAAGGTAGCACATGGAATGGGAGAAAATATTTGAAAGTCCCAGTCTGGTAAGATGCTTCTGTCAAGGGGAAACTTTACGACTCAAAAATAAAAAAATCAGCTCAATCATAGATTTTTCCAGAGACGATACCATCATGGCTGACGAGTGCATGGAAAGATCTCATCAGTGATACTCAGGGAAGCGGAGACAAAACTACATGCAGATACTAGTAGGAAGAAAATAAAAAATGATAGGTAAGGACTGGCTAGCCCCTGCAGATGGGAACTATGGCTTGCCTGGTCCTGGTCGCCTGCCAGGTCCTCAGGTGACTTCGCATTTTCCACATGACTCAGCAGCTCTGACACAAAAGCACTTGCCACAGAAGGCTGTACGACCGGGTTCCCTGCAGCGGTACTTGGGGTAGTCGGTGTGGCAAAAGTCCAGAGCTGTTTTTGTTTGTTTTTTGTTTTTGTACCAGGAATCAAGCTCCTGACCTCGTGTTTGCCAGGCAGGCACTGGCTGCTGAGCTATCTCCCCGGCCCGACAATCCAAACTGCTTACCATGGAATTTTTTTTTTTAATGTATTTGGTTGTCGTCGGGTCTCACTAGGCAGCTCAGTAGTGATTCTCCTGTTTTCAGCCTCACAGCTCTGGGATTACAGGCATGCACACTACGCCTGGTCTCGGTGGCCAGCTCAGCACATCCAGGGTGGGGCCGGCGTGGCACGTGGTGCCAGGGATTGAACCCCGGGCTGTGCTTTCCTAAGCAAGCGCTTAGTCCTCTGAGCTATCTCGCCGGCCCTTTTACTGCGTATATTATTTGATTGTGAAAGGAATGAAGTGCTGATGCGTGCTCTAGGCTCTGTTTCATGCTGGTAGAGAGCCAGTCCCTAGAGCGATGGAAGGTGTTTCCGGTCTCACAGCTTCTCGGGTTTGGCCTGCAGTAAGCACTACTTCCAGTCATGTCCTTTTCTGTATCTCCTGACATCGTTCAGAGCTGTGCCGGGCGGGTCCATGTCCACAGCTATGGGCTGTGGTGGCTGAGGGAGGTGGGAGTGAAGGTGAGGCCTCTGCTGCTCTCAGTGGGCTTGGGGCCTTTCCTCTTCTTCTTCTTCTTCTTCTTCTTCTTCTTCTTCTTCTTCTTCTTCTTCTTCTTCTTCTTCTTCTTCTTCTTCTTCTTCTTCCTTCTCCTCCTCCTTTTCCTTCCCTTCTCCTCCTCCTCCTTTTCCTCCTCCTCCTCCTTCTCCTCCTCCTCCTTCTCCCCCTCCTCCTTCTCCTCCTCCTCCTCCTCCTCCTTCTTCTCCTCCTCTTTCTCTTCCTCCTCCTTCTCCTCCTCCTCCTCCTCCTTCTCCTTCTCCTCCTCTTTCTCTTCCTCCTCCTCCTTCTCCTTCTCCATTTCCTTCCCTTCTTCTCCTCCTCCTTCTTCTCCTCCTCCTTCTTTTCCTTCCCTTCTTCTCCTCCTTCTCCTTCTCCTTCTTCTTCTCCTCCTCCTCCTCCTTCTTTTCCTTCCCTTCTCCTCCTCCTTCTCCTCCTCCTCCTTCTCCTTCTCCTCCTCCTCCTCCTGCTCCTCCTCCTCCTTCTCCTCCTCCTCCTTCTCCTTCTTTGCAAGAGGGTCTAGCTATGTATTTCAGATGGCCTTCAACTGACTGTAGCTCAGTTTGTCTTCAAATTTCCTGAAAGTTTGACTCCTGAAACCAAGGTTTCTGTGTGTCAAATCCAGCACCCTGCTTTTCTTAGGGTACTAAAAGCTGCCAAATGAAGGGCTGTGGACTCTCCATTTCATAGTTGGTTATGGGAGCTGACAATGGTTATTGATAGGATTATAAAACTGTATTAATTTTTCCTGAGAATTCCTTTGTATGGATCTTGTCCTCTGTGTAAAAAACAAACAAATGCACTTGGAGTTGATTAAATTTTCTACGTTCCATAAGAGAGAAGACTTGGCAGTCTGTCTTTCCTTCTTCAGTGATGAGATCTGGAAGCAGGGCACCCAAGGATCTGAAAAGCCCCCGGGCCCATGTCCTAGCGCCCGGAGGATTCTCAGGCTCTTCCTTCCTCTGGGGAGTAAGATTTCCCAGTGCTGCTGTGACTGCGTTCGCTGCCCCGGCTGCATGCGAAGGGTCCGCTGGGACACTATCCAGGCAGTGACCATAGAGAGCTTCTGTCTGCTTCTTCCTCACCGAGCTGGTCTTGGCTAAGACTGGGGCCCTGTGAGTGGTTTCTTGACTGCAGAACTTCCCAACACTCCCTGCACTGTGGCGAAGCCCACCTGCTGGTGCCAACGTCGCTAGCTGCCTGGGTATTTCTTATACAGGTGATTGGTGTTCTTAAGAAAGGTGAGAATATTTACTGGCTGCACTTTCATTCTTCAAGGGTTAGTCTGTTGCACAGAATTCAGGATGGTTTGCCAGCAATTCACTCTTCCTCAGTTCAGATGAAGGAGTTTGGCCCAGCGTTGCCTACTTTTGTTTTATTTTGTTTGGTTTTGTTGAGGTGGGATCTCACCACGTAGCCCAGGCTGGCCTTGAACTCCTAGTGATCCTCCTGCCTCAGCTTCCAGAGTACTGCGGTTACAGATGTGCACCACCACACCTGGCTCCTACATGTTACAATGAAGGCACTTTGTGACGGTCAGGTTCTGGGCATTCAGTGGGATTCATTGAACTAGGATGAGGCAAGACTGGACACCGTCTGGTGCCCTTTCTGGCTGGTTGTGCTAATTGGTATTGACCTGGAGCTACCAGATTCTCTGGGATGGCAGGGATGTAAACACTGCAAGCTCAGCCAAAGCTGCGGCCCTGTTACAGGGGGTTCCCAAAATTCAGACCCCAGAGAAAAACAAGTAGAAGAGCTCAGCAGTAGAAGGCCTCCTGAGCTTACAAGAGGCCCTAGTTCAATCCCCATCACCACAAGCCAATAAAATAAAGATAGAGGCAGCAGACAAACAAACAAAAAACAGAACTGTGAAGGTCAGCCCTTTACATGGAATAATTTCAAATATATATATACATAAACCACCCTTACTTCCATGTCCCTAACTTCCCACCCAATGACAGCGAGAGCAAGGGTTAGCACTGGCCACATGCAGGCGATGGACAAGGACTGTTCCCAGGCTCTGGCAGTCCTTAACTGTCCAATCTGAAAATTTACATCGGGATCTTAAGACACCACGGACCATGTGGGAACCAAGAGCTAATCGATCGCTGTCCGTGTTCAATATAGAAGCACAACTGGTGTAATATACCATCAGTAATGTCTTACTTATTCTTCTCAAAAGAACATGTACTCAGGTAACTGTAAGCGCCCCAAACCCATTTTTTAAAATTTACGTATCTCCGGGCTGATAAATAAAGAGCAAGAGTGTTTTGGGGTTGCAGCTGGTGACCCAAACTTCTGCCTGCTAAAGAATGGAGAAAGGTGAAGGCCAAGGAAGAGGACGTGGGCTTCCCTGGGATTGTGCGTGTGGGTCGAGAGGTCAGAATGCAAAAAAGAGAGTGCAGGCTCAGCCGTGCACTCCTGGGAAGCCCAGACCACGCGTCTCTGCCAGGCCTGCAAGTGCGCAAAGTGATTGCCCCGTTGGAGGAAAAGTTGACAGAAGGGGGCAGAGCCCAGGCTTCCCGCCTTAAGTGTCCAGCAAGCTTGTTTAAAGCAGGCTAAGTGAGGCTAGTTGGGGGCAAGAGACCGCTTCTCCCCAAGTTGGGGGGCCAGAGACCGCTTCTCCCCAAGTTGGGGGGCCAGAGACTGTTTCTCCCCAAGTGATATTAGGTGGCTGCCAAAGACAGTTAAAAAAATAAAACGAAACCGCGCAAGAGTCTAAGGCCATGAAGTGACTGGTGGGGCTCCCGCTTAGGCCGAGCACGCTAGTACAGCACACACACGTTTCCTGTCATGGTCAAGGACTGTTGGCGCCTCCATGTCCTTTCACCTCAGAATCTATAAAATAATGCAGGGGATCTGTTAGTCTGAGGTAAGACTGAGTCTGGCAACAACCTCCCTCCCTGGAGGAGCCAGCTGTCCTGCAGTCCGTGGGATTCTTGTCATGCTTCTTGGGGCCTGGTGTTCTGAAACTTCCACTCATGGTGAGTTTTTAGTTTTTTTTTTTTTTTTTTTCTCCGAATGCCCTCAGGGGTGGTTTGGCAGGCTGGAGTGTTGTGGGGATCGAACTCCAGCAACCTGAGGCTGAAAGCTTTGCCGAAGCAGCCACTTAAAGAACTGAGCTAGGGCCAGGCCCCTCATGGTGAGTTTTTACTGGCCAGAATTTGCCCCACTGGCCCTGCTGACGTGGCTCAGCAGCCCGCGGGTTGACATGGCCACGTAACGCTCTGTGCTCTGCCAACAGTCCCCACCGTGGGCCAGTTCCTGACGAGAATCCGCCCTGCACCGGTCTGGAGCAATTGCCATGTGGAGGTCACTCCCTCTGAAAGAACGCAGTATGCTTGGCTCCTAAACAGTGTCTTAGTCACAAACTCCCTGTGACAGCTCTACCTTGAGTAACCTCCGAGGGACTCAAGAGAGCTAGGGTTGCCTGTGGGCTCTGTAATTCCAACATTATTTTACCTTTGATTCTGTCTTACAAAAACAGGGTCTAAACGATGATTTTTGTCTTTACGGAGTGGCGTTTCCTCACCAAGTCTTCTAGGGGCCCAGGTAAGATTGTCATCGAGGTAATAGAGGACTTGTGTTGGGGGCTGAACTCAAGATCATAACACTGAACTGCACCCCTAGTCCGTTTTATTTTTTATTTTGAAAGCGGGTCTTGCTAAGAGTGCTGAGCTGCCCGGCTGGGCTTGTGTGGGCAATCCTCTTGCCTCAGCCTCCCTGAGTGTTGGGTTTACATTTGTGCGCTGGCAAAGCCACGTGATAGGGCCTGGTTTGGGGACTGCATCGATACACACTGTGCCAAGCAAGTCACAGTACGCTTCCTAACCTGATTGCCCTTTACAACCACCCTGCTGGAGGCCATTATTGTCTTTTCTTCAGGAGGCCCTTACTGTTAATTCCACTTCATGATTGAGGAAATGAGCCAGACAAACATTGAGGAAACCGGCTCAGTGTGATTTTACTTTTGTAAGGGGCAGAGACAGGATTCCAAACATGGTCAGCCTGAGCCCACATTCCTATCTCGTTACGTGTTCTCATAGATAAGCCTTTAGTGCTTGGCTTTGTGGGGAATCCTGGGAGAGAAGAGCAGGTGTCTCTGCCACACGTGTGCAAAACACACACACACATGTGCACACACAGGCACACACATACACACATGCATACACAAACACACACACACAAACACATACATGCACACACACACACACGTCTCATGGTCTAGCTTTGCTCCCAGTCAGAGGTGGGCTCAGTGCTTGCAGGGCTGGCTGAGGTGATCTTCTCCTGCTATGACTTCAGGTCTTTCCAGACGAGGGGCTTTTCCTGACACCTCACAGGGTGGGGAGTGACCCCAACATGCTGTCTTGTTCAGGCTGCTTCTAGAATCTCGCATTGCCTCTCTCCCAACCACAGTCCAAAAGGGAGTTGAGGTGAGTTCACTACAAGGTGGGGAGCTGGATGCCTCCCGCTTTGGTGGGGACCTGTGGCCCACTCTGTGTGGAGGTGTGAGAAGAGGCCTTGCTCGGAGGCAGCTGCAACTCTCTGGCTGGGGCACTGCCTCTGAGGGCAGCTCCCTGTCCTCATGGCCCGGGAGGAGGAGCCTTTCTAGTTCCTTTCCAAACTTCACTGAGCCAGCAAGATCCAAGACTAGCTTTAATAAATTTGCAAAGTGTTGTGTTCTCCATTGCTGGGAAAATAGGGACAGTAATCATTGTCACAGAATTATTTTGAAAACTTGAAGTAAAAACCTTATGCAGACTAAATAAAAGTTCCAAAATTACAAACATGTCAGCAAGCCCTTCTCAAATGACAATGCAGAGAAGTAGTCTCTGTAAAGTGACTGAGTTCTGAAAAGACAAGGATGTTGAAAGCCTCCCATTCTCCTGAGGGGCTCAGCACTCTACCCAGGTGTCAGGGGACACGGGCACCATTTGGAAAGCTAGACGGCAACAGGAGTAGGCGTGTGGGCTCATCCCAGGGGCTGCTGAATTCTCATCAGCTTTGGGCGTGATCGACGCAATGGTGCGCGAAGAGAGCTCACCTCGAAGGCCCTTGTGATAAAAATGAAATCATTTTATTTTAGAGGGAAACTAAAATGATAGGAATTCTACTGCTAAATTTCCTCTATGGATTTCCTTTAAGAACTATTCTGGAAGTGGTGGCACGTGACAGAGCCCAGCGCCCCAGAGGCTGAGGCAGAGGGACGGCAGGTTCAAGGCCAGCCTGGGCAGCTACAACTCTGGCAGGTGCTAAGGTTATCTCATCTGCCGAAATCAGATGGTAACTCCCAGAGGCATTTCCTCAACGCAGTCTTACTGCTATTCGCTGGCTGGTCGGTGTGTTTATCTCTGGGGGAGCCCAAGATCGCAGATCGCAAACGGGTTCCAATAATGCCCACTGTCAGGACGCTCATCCCGCTAGTGCAGAGGAGGGGCTGTTTCAGCCTGACATGCTGCTGCATCCCAGTTTCTCCAGGAGACAGCCCTTAAATTAGAAGGGATTATGGGCCTGGGGCTGGGGGCAAAGGCAGCTTCAAAGTGCAACAGAAATTTAACTGGGAGAAAGCAGCAGTTTGTGTGCCTCATTGGAGTATGCATTGGTGCTTCAGCCCCTTCCTAAAAGAACAAAATGGGATACGAGGATTATTGAGTCCCTTCCCTTCCCTTCCTTCCTTTCTTTGTCTTTTTCCTTTTTTTTTTTTTTTTT
>NW_004524676.1:6066302-6078780 GCF_000260255.1 Octodon degus
TAAACTTTGTGACAAGGTATCTCTAAGTTGCTAAATTTCCCGGATGGAGCTCAAACTCACAATCTTTCCTGGCCTCCCAGAACAGAGCACTGAGATTACAGGTGTCCCCATCATGCCCAACTAAATTAAGAAAATTGAATTTGCAGTTTCCCACTCAATGCCAAACGTGAGTTATTTTCAGAATTTTTTTATGCTTTTACAAAGTTAAATAAAAATGATGAGACACAATACAAGCTAAAAAAATATATAGACAGGTGAAAGCAGGGCAAAGCCAGTTTCTTCAATGTTGGCGGTGGTTCCCGAGCTTCAGTGTGCTCCAGAATTACGTGGAGATCTCACTGAGCCCAGCAGCACCTCAGTGTACAAACTTAATTCTTTCCAGGATTCGGCTTGCAAATTGAACCGGACGAGAACCAAATCAGGTTCAACAGCTACCTTCAATGCTGCCCTTGCGGGGAAATCTGATAGGGTTCTCCCCACATTCGGTTTGTGCCTAGGATGGTGGAAAGAATTGACGCCGTGAAGCAAAGAACCTCTGCATGCGTTGCCGACCCCACCACGCGATTGCACAAGCTGGGGAGGCTCACGGGGCTACATACTTTAGAGACAACCAACTCTTAGGTTTAGGTGCGTATTTTGTCATCCAGGAAGGCTTTCTCCAGTCATGCCAATGAAGGGACTTCCATGCTTTTGAGCCCTGTAGAGTTCTCCAGCTGACTGACCAGCAGGGCCCCTTGGCCGGCCGAGGACCTGCTGCTCTCAGCCTGTGTGGCGGGAGTGCTGGCTTCAGCTCCTTTCGCTCCTTGCTCCTGTCCTGCCTCGATTCGACCCCCTCTCCAGGTCCATCCAAGAAACCTCTGTAAGTTCTAGCCTGATCCTTGATTCCGTTTTGAGATAAGCAAGATATTAACAGATTTACATCCTTCTCCTCCCCCCAAAAAACCCAGTAGGATTTAATATTTCGACCCCTTGTCATCCATGCAACAGTACCGAGGTGCCTGCTCTTATCCGAGGGCCTACTGTGCGTCAGGCACTGCTCTGAGCACCGGTACATCGGTGAGCAAAGCAGAAGGAGCCTTCCACCTGGAGAGCTTGCGCTCGTACAGGGCGAGAGAAACAGTATTCACAAGTTCTGCAAGAACATGAGGAAGTAGAGCCTCGTGTGTATGGGCTGTGTGTGCATGGTGCATCTGTGCATGTGTGCATGTGTGTGTGCAAGAGTGCGTGTGTGCATGAGCGCGTGTGCGTGAGTTGCATTATCACACAAGATAGCCAACATATGCCATGAGAAGGTGAGACCTTTACAAGGGCTAAGAGGAGGGAAGGGGGGAGAGGATGTTTGTGGAAGAACGTTGCAGCCAGCTGGATACACCAGGGCGAGGACTCCAGGCAGGGAGTCAGGGTCAAAGAATAGCCAGGAAGAGTAGCTGCAAGCCACTGAGCAAGAAGGGTCACAGAGGGAGATCAAATAAGAGGGAATGATGAAGAGAGTGAAAAACAATCCCACCCTCTCTATTTGAGCTACTGAAAGATTAGAATGGATCTCGGCTGAAACAAGGAGTGCTGTGCATGACGCAAGTGTAGGGAAAGGGAAAATGGGCAAGATTAAGTGACTCATTGTCTGACTGGCTGACTGTAAGCCTAGGGATTGAACCAGGGGCCTTTACACTGAGCTACATCACTACTAGCCCTTTTTATTTTTTGAGACAGGGTCTCACTGAGTCTCTGAATTTCCCAGGCTGGGCCTGAACTCTCGGCCTCCTGCCTCAGCCTTGCAGAGTGCTGGGGTTCCGGTGTGCGCCTCCACGCAAGGCTCTGAGCGTCAGGCATCCGGGTGGAGTCACCGAGTAGGTGCCCGGATGTACGAGCCTGGGGTTCAAGGGCGATATGAATGTCGGAGCTCACGTCTCGTTTAGCTCATGGGACTGCTGGAGGTCAAAAGGTAAATGAGGAAGAGGTTCTCTGTGTCCCAGGGTTTGCCATCATTAAGAGGCTGCGTTACAGAAAGCCAACTATAAGGTGGGCAGCATACAAAAGGGAGGCACGCTGGGAGGGCACCCAGGGAGGGCCACGTCACCAGCTCTTGGAGGAAGATCAAGGTCCAAGGCCTGCCCCTTATGGCGAACACCTTGGGACTCACTTGGACCCGGGACCACAGCAGTTTCAGTAGGGCGCCAGAGCAACCCTGAGGGGAGTGTGCTCAGGTGAAAGAGGGGAAGTCGATGTAGACAGGAAACACAGGTGACTGTCTCTCGGAATTCTGCTGCAAATGGAAGGGAAAAGACACAGGACAAAGGATGAGGCAGGAGCGGTCATCCCTGCTGTTTCTGGCGAGGGCGAGATGGACACGTGCCCACGTGGGGGAGGGCGGGACCCACCAGGCGTGAGGAGGCTGAGGCCGTGGGGACAGTGGGAAGCTGATCTTCCCTGGCTGTACTGAGTCACCCAGGGTGACCCAGAAGAGGGGGTACCCCAGGGCGCTCTCCAGAGGACTTGATGGAGAGAACCCAGCGAAGGGGCAGTTTGCCAAGATGTGGACAACGTTAGGGCACGGCAGCCGCGTGTAGGAACGGCGCGGAGCCACGGCCGCCCGGGCGAAAGCCAAGAGCTGAGTGACGGCGGAGCGCTGCAACAGGTGCGGCTGTAGGAGCCGAGCCTGACCTCAGAGAGGCTGTGCCACCACCTGCAGGCAGTCCCCGGGAAGGAGCAGGGCTCCAACCCGACCTCTGCCTTGCCTGCTGACCGCGTGTGCCCTTTGCATTGCGCAGCCGCTTGCGCACAGAGTGGAGTGAAGAAGGCAGGAAGTGCATCCGAGAGATGGTTCAGCGGACTAAGCACTTACTTAGGCAAGAGCAGGGACCGGGGTTCGAGCCCCAGAACCACAGGCCGTGCCGGCCCCACCCCTGGGCACGCTAAACCAGCCACAGCAGCCATGGTGGGGCACGCCTGTAATCCCAGTGCCGGGGAGGCTGAAGACAGGAGGATCACTGTGAGTCCGAGCTGCGTAGTGAGGTGCATAGGGAGGCAGGGTGGAGAGAGTCGGAGGGACACAGAGAAGGCCTGGTGGGCCAGCGAGCGGGGCACAAGGGACTCACAAGAGTTTGTGGCCACGGAGGGCGGTGACTGTGGCATCTGAGCTGGCGGAGAGCTGAGGGAGGACACGTGGGCACTGAGGGTCAGCGTTAGGTGACAGAGGGAGGAGGCGGGAGGAAGATCCAGAAGGGGTTGCTAGGGAAAAGCTGAGTTGGTGGGGCGACACCTCGACATTACGCAGGGAGTCGGGGAGGGGAGGAGGTCCTAGACGACGGGAACAGACACAGCGACAGAGCCCGGGGGCCTCGGGAGCCGTCAGATCTGGGGGTTGGTGGCGCTGGGCTGGGGCAGCCCCGGTTCCCAGTCCCAGCCCAGGAGGGCCTGCCCGGCGCTCTGCCCGCTCACGCTGAGGACCGGCCCTGGCTTGGTGCCGCAGAGTGCAACCACGCTGCCTTTGGAAAAGTTTTCTCATGGGTAGCTAGGGTCCTCCTGGCCTGGGGAGCGCCCGGACTTTCAGTTTCAGAATTCTGCCACTAGGAGGAGCCTGGCCTCTCCGCCCTCCCCGCCAAGCTTTCACCGATGGCTGCGCGTGCTGAGGCTGATGACAACTTTGGAGCCAGTCCTGCAGTTGGACCGAGGCTTCCGGCACCTGTGCTCCTGCGGAGCCCTGCCGCCCGCGGGCCACCCTGCTGCGGCGGGGGTGCCCGGAACCAGAACTCGGCTATGGAAGCAGCCCCTGTGCGTGGACACCAGCGGTGGTCCGTGCTGGCCGTGGAATGGTCTCTCCGACCCTACTGCGTCAAGGGAAAATGTCCCACGTCCAGCTCCAAACCCTAATCTTCTGGCACTTCTCCCCGTAAATATGTGTAAAACCCTTATGGCTCAGGGTACAACCTGTGTTAATTGCCATGGCATGGGAAGAGCGTGTGATTTAATGCACAAACCCATGACCTGAAGCAGGAGCAGCTTCTGGAGATTACTGTAGGGTTTTTGGAGCAAGGATAATGGTAAATTTTGAAGGAAAGAACTCAGTGATGATTTGATGAGGAACCAGGTGGGAACACTGACAATTAGGAATGTTTCTCTACCTAGCGTAGTAACACCAAGACTGGATTTTCCTTGTGATCAGAAGTGGAGAAAGAGACTGGGCGAGGTGGCACACGCCTGTAATCCCAGCTCTTGGGAGGCTGTAAACAGGCGGATCACTATGAGTCCAATCTAGTAGTGAGACCCTGAACACCCTGTAGACCCTTCCCTAAAATACAAAAAAAAAAAAAAAAAAAAAAAAAAAAAAAAAAGAGAGAAAGAAAACATTCCCTTTACACTTGTGGCAAGACTAAAAACCTTCGGAATCCATTTGTGGAGGAAGGCACAGCATGCATGCGAAGGGGACTGCATGAGCTCTCCATGAACGGGGAGACTGGCTGCGCCTCGAAGGCGAGGAGGATTCGGCATAAGGAGCGCATCTGTTGCGCCCCAATAAGTCAGATGGAGGGACTTCCGGTCCTGCTCGTGAGGCCCCCACAAGCACCTGTGGTCAAGGGCATTTGTCAGAGAGGTGCATATTGGTTTAAAAAACATTTTTTAAAAACCTATTTTTTGATAGGGAAAAGGTTAACAAATTATACCTCTGGCTTATCCACAGCAGGGAGGCTATGCAAGAACTCATGACATCTCCAGAGGTAGATCTAGGTGCCGTTTGGAGGACAGCCAGGGCCTACGGCTAAGTGGGGCTAAGCTGGGAATCTACTTAGCGCTGACAAGAGGGCATCTAATGTGTCAGGTTGTTGTGTTCAATTAGGTCATTTCATTCTCACAGCAATTCCATGTCACAAAGACAAAACTAGGCCTTTTCCATCTTGCAAAGCAAAATCGGGCATCAGGGTACCAAGAAATCTGTCCGAAGCTGCCAGTCCCAGACATCCGAATCCAGCTTTTCTGACTGCAGCACCCCTGTGGAGCTACCATGTACAAAGTTCTAGTTCCAAGTATTCTAAAAATAAAGACAACCCTACCTCTGTGTTTATCTATATGAACAGAGGGGAAAAGGTGTCAGTGTTGGTTACTTTAGAGGATGGGGTTTAAAGAGATGTTGAACTCTTTTTTTAATACTTCTCTTTAATGTTGATTTGGTGCCAGGAAGAGACTATAATTTTTTAAGCACCTATGTACAAAATTATTGTTTTTTATTTGTTTGCTTTGCAATACAGGGTATCGAACCCAGGGTCTTCAAATTGGGGTACACCCTTCAGCCCTTTCCTATGTTTTACTTTGAGACAAAGACTTGCCAAGTTGCTAAAGTGCCCAGGCTGGGTTTGAACTTTTGATCGTGTCACAGCTTCCCACACTGTTGGGGTTGCAAGTGTGCACCACACACAATTAAAATTAATTAACAAATTGTACTTTCAGCAACATGATGTGGAACCCTGCATCTATTTCAGTCTAGTGAAGAAAAGTGACAAAGTATAATTCATTACACTGCTGTCTATTCACTCACTCAGCAAAGATTTTTCAAACACTTTCCCTGTTCTAGGTCCCAGGGATGAAGAAGTAAATGAAATAGACCAAGGTCTTTCCTTCAGGAGTTTACAGTCGAGATAGGACAGAAAGGCCATCAATCAGTAAGTCAAATAAATAAGCAAAGAATCAAGAGAATGGCCGGCTTCTTAGCAGAGTGCCCAAGAAAAGGGACACGGGGGCTGGGCTGAGTTGTTTCATGTCAGCAAGGGGGTTAGGGGGGCTCAGTGACAAGGTGGACCCTTTGAGAAGATTCCTCAAGGCAGCGGGGACTGTTGCCGTGTGGAGGGGTCGTGCTGATGACCACGGGCGAGCAGGACAGCGAGGGAGGGCAGTGGGGCAGCCCGCAGCCTCGGCGGAGTCCAGGAACAAGAAGACCCGCTTGCGGCGGGCGGGGCACGGTGGAGGAGCTCTGGGGAGGCTGTGTGAAGAAAAACATTAGCTTGTTCTTAAGTGACACTGGAAGCCCCTGGAGAACGTGGAGCACCCCAAGACGGGACGGGACTCACAGACTGACTGCATATGAAATCAGCATTTCTTTGGTGACATCGGACTGAAGGTGGCGCAGTAGTCCCCATCCTCTCCCCATGGCGTCCTCCCACCCTTTGGTGAGCATGACTTTGAAGCACGCTTTGAAAGAAGCTGTGTGTGGGGCGTTCCGGAGGGTTCTGAGAGACCTGCACCAGCACCCGGAAACCCAAACCAAACTGAAACCCAAAAGGCAAAGTGCTTATTTGCCCAGAAAACTCAGGATCATGGAGGGAAAGAATTACTCCAAGTATAATCCACAGGTGATGTGTGATAGGTCAGGTTTTCCAGAGGCAAATGCCAAGATAGACTTTATGTGGCAGTGATTAAGAAGCTTGTTTTTTCTCTCTCTCTCTCCTCTCCTCTCCTTCCTCTTCCCTCTCATCCATCCCTCCCCTCCCCTCCCCTCCCTCCACTCCCTTCCCTCTCCTCTCCCCCTCTCTCCTCTCCCTTGGTCTCTTTTCTCTTCCCTTCTTTTCCCTCCTCTGCCCTCCCCTCCCCTCTCCTCTTCTCCCCGTCCCTCTCCCCCACCTTTCAAGATATAGTTTCCCTATTTAGTTTTCAGGCTGGCCTCAAGCTTGCATCAGCCCTCCTGCCTCAGCCATCTGAATGCTGGATTACAGGCAGGCATCATGACATCGCTCAGCTTGGGACCATTTCTAAGAAGAATCCACAGCAGCCAGGTGTGGGGAAGGAAGCACCCCGCGAGTCCCAGGGGAGCTGCACAGGCGCCAGCTGGGCACAGCCCCCAGCAGGCAAGGCCGCAGGGCCAGGTGTGCACACGCCTGCTGCTGGTGGTGCATAAACAGGGGCAAGCACTAAATGGCCCAGCGTGTAGATCACAGAGTAGCTGCCACGGGAAGCCGCTAAGGCAAAAGATCCAGGAAAAAGGAGCTTTTGGGGGGTAAAAGGGGTCCTTTGAGAATTGTGTATGAAAGTAGATCCAATTCTTTCCTTCATGCTATTCCAGTCCGTCAGAATCCCACAAGAAAATAGCCCTCTGCTCAAAGATAACATTTGATGTTTGAGAAGTGAAAACAAGCTGCTTCCCCAGAGAGCAGGCCACCGCCAAGCCCCCTGGAAGAGCCTCCCTCAAAAGGTGGGGTCGGCACGTAGCATGTTCTCCGAAGCCCACTTCTCAGGGCTGCACTGATGCCGAGATATAGGCTACCTCGAAGGTCACCAGCCAGTCCCAGGGCCACACTTCATGGCAGGCTTGTTCAGTTTGCCCAGCATAATTTCTTTTTCTTCTTGAGACAGGGTCCAGCCATGCTGCCCACGGCCTTGACCTCATGATCCTCCTGCCTCAGCCTCCCAGGTACCAGAATTACTGGTATGGGACAAGTGTGTGTTCCATTTGGATATTATTACTTATTGTGGTGAGGATCACCAGGACTGCTCTGCCGCACCGCGGTACCCCTCCTGGCCTCCTTGCTTTTCACATCCAGGCAGGATCTCCCCATATCGCTCAGGCCGCCCAGGGTGGATTTGCATGCAGGGACCCCTGAGCCTGGCTCAGATTGTTTTTACTTTGTACACTTTTGCTCATCAAATAGAATTGTACAATACAGTGAGCCCCGAGTTATAACCAGCCTCCAATCTAGACATAAAAACCTTGATTATGACTGGAATTTTAGGGTTAACTTACAACCAAAGTCTGGAGTTACAGCCCGAATGCCAGCTGCTTGTATGGTTCTAAAGAGACTCGAGATTCCAGAAAAGCATGTGCACACATACGTAAGCAGCAATCGGAGCCCAGATGTGAGTGTTTGTGGACACAACGATGACCAGTGCTTTGTGTAATAGCTGTGATTTCTGCTGTCAAAATGCCCCCTAAAAAACTAGCAAAGAAGGGCCAGTGAGATAGCTCATCATACTAAATGCTTGCTTAGGCGAGCGCAGGGACCAGGGTTCAATCCCCAGCACCACATGCTGTGCCGGCCCTGCCCCTGCATGTGCTGAGCTGGCAACTGAGTCCTAGCATGGTGGCGCATGCCTGTAATCCCAGCACTGGGGAAGCTGAAAACAGGAGGATCACTATGAGTCAGAGCTGCAGAGTGAGACCCTGTACCAAATACGCTTAAAAAATAATAATAAAATAAAACAAAACTAGCATAGAAGCTAAGGAAAGAAGGGAAGGTAAAGAAAGCAATCACAATCGAAAAGAAGAAAGAAATTGTAGGAAAAATATGAGAGTGACATTCATGTCACTGTTCATACTAATACATACAGCATGAGAACATCCACCATCTCAACGATCTTACTGAGAAGAGAGTTGTTTAAGGAAGTGCGTGTTGCCAAAAGTGTTGCTCAGATCAGCAAGTCAGGATCAACAGCGTTTGGCAGAAGGCAGGGGCAGCCTTCCAGAGCCCATGCCTCGTGGCAAGGTGAGGGCTACAAATGGAGGGCTGGCAAAGGGAAGTCCGCCAGTGAGTGATAACGGTGACCTGTTTCATAGCAGGAAGGGCTGATTCAAAGTGAGAACTGTGGGTGGGAGGGAGTGTAGCTAGGTATGGTGAGGCCTCCAGTGCTGCTGAAAGGCTGCTGAAACGACACACGCCACTTCAGAGACACAGTGACACAGAGAGCTAACACAAAAGCCCGGGTAACAAGTGCTTTTTCTTGAGTGGATCACGGAGGTTTTCTATCCTGCTGTTAAGAAGTGTCTAGAGGACGAGAGTTTCCCACTCCAGCCTCTCCTCATCATGGGCAGTTCCTGCTCACCCCTGAGGTTTGGGAGAAGAACTGGTTGAAGAATTCCCATGGCCCTCAGTGAGTTCCTCCATCTAGTACAGCTCTCCTGTGGCCAAGGGGCCAGCAGGTTGTAGCTAACCTTATGAAGCTACACACCACAAAAATGTCCCTGAAGTGCTTCCAGATGATTTCACACACAGACTTAACCCTTAAAGAGTTCTGGAAGGAAGTCAACATCCTTTCTCCCGTGTGGCATTAACTGAGAAATCCTGGGTCAGCGTCTCTCTGAAGACACTGAGTTCTGCCTGCAGGAAAGTGTGGCCTAATATTATAGAAGACAGAGACTTTGAAGGCTGGGAAGAGGAGCCCACACCTTCAGTGGACCCCCTCAGCTGTCCTGTGGCTGATGACACTGTCACACAGCAGAGTCCATCGGCTCACAGGTGGACGTGGTGATGCTGAGGAGCTGGGGGCGGAGCACTCAGAGGAGCGGCCTACAGAGACGGGCATAGGAGGAGCTTTCTGAAGAGGAAGGGGCGCACCAGTCATCAGGGCAGAGAAATTCTTCTGAAATGAAGGAAATCCTGAAAAAAGCACAGAGCCACCAACATTTACAGAGAGGCCCCACCCAGACAGAGAAAGAGCCAAGTGTTTTGTTTGCTTAATGACAGTGCCTTGTCACTCTACAGAACAGTGTTAAAGAAAAGACAGAAACAGACAACTTTAGATCAGTCTGTACTTCTGAAATGTTGAGACTCAGTGAGCCAGAAGCAGGTCCTAGTGGCTATGGGCTCTCCTGAGGAGAGGAAGGACACCAGAGAGCCAGGTCCCTGGTGTGCTGCGGAAGGGGACTCTGCTCCCAGACAGTGACCACCTTCTGCAGCATCCTCCCTTCCTGCAAGCCCAAGACACGCTTGTTTGGCAAGTACAATAGGAAATAGTTGTTTCTGGTAAATTTGCACATTTTATAACTTTTTGGAGACTACAACAGAAAAAATTGTTTGTATTTCTGGTAAATTATGCACATTGTATGACACTCTTTATTATGAAAAAGTTAGCTAAGGGGCGCTTTGGGAGATTCAAAATGCATTATGGGGGCCGGAGAGATAGCTCAATAGAGTAAGTGCCTGCCTGGCAAGCTCAGGGTCCTGAGTTCAATCCCCAGTATTGGAAAAAAAAAAAAAAAAGCATTTTTTCCCCTTATTTCTTATGGGAAAGACAGTCTTGACTTAGAACCAACTTGAGTTACAACCAGTCCTCACGAACAAACTGAGTTTGTAAGTCAAGGGTCCACTGTAGTGTTGCTAATTTATTTCCTATGCTTGCCTGTGTTTTGTACCAAAAGAGACTTACCAAAGAGACCTACTCCAATACAAATATGTAAATACAGATACACAGATTGTGCTGGAAAATCTTGAAGAATCCGAACTGGACCAGAAATAAAAGAGTGCTGAGAGACCATTCAGTGGACTACTATATGGCCCAAGAACACCTGAGGACACCTGTGGTGGGACAGATGCTCCAACATGAGTTACTGTAGCAGGCTTCTGGTCTCCCTGCTGAAGCAGTCTGTGTGTCCTGCAAGTTTCCTGAGGTCCTGCCATACAACACAGGCCAAAATCTAGTTTGTTAGCAAAGACAGGCATCCCTGGAGCCACGCGGACCAGGACTGCGCCGAGCACCTTACTCTTGTGCTACTTAGAAGGGCAGGCTTGGTTGGGTACAAGCTTCTGGGCTGACACTTCTAGACAACTTTCAGGCTGTACCTGCAGCAAGCGGGGGCTATTTCTAACCCAGAATCGGAGGGCTTCATGGAAGCAGGATGCTAATGCAAGACTCAGAACATTTCTTGAGACAAGTCTCACTGTGCGGTCCAGCCTGGCCTTGCATTCACCACCCTCCTGCCCAGCCTCTGCGTGGGGGATCTCAGCCATGCGCCCTGGCACCCAACTCAACAATAGGCTTTTAGGGTCCAGTTCTGTGGGATGAGCCCGCCTGTAGTCCAGCTACTGTGGAGGATGGGGCAGGAGGATTTCAATTTTGAGGTCAGTGTAGGCAATAGAGTAAAAGCCCATCTCAAAATTAAAATAAAAAGAAAAGTATAAAGGGCTGGGAAGGTGGCTCTGTGGTCAGCACCTGCCTTGAAGGATCCGGGCCCTGGCCTTACACGCCTGCATTGCAAACACAGCAAAACGCTGCTGTTCTCCAGTTCCAGTAGTGCTTCAGCACGGCTCACTTCCAGTTTGCAGAAGTCTCCATGGTGACTCAACGCTGCTGCCGCACCCGGGTGAAGGGCAAGCCTAGTGAGCTCAGCCCTTTGTGACAAAGATAATCCTCAGCACTTCTGTGGCAACAGAGGTGAAGATTGTTAGAAAACTTGGATAGACTTTGAAATAATTAAAATCATTACTGGGAACAGTTGTATCCTTCTGGTCTATTTGATTTTACATGCACTTTGCTTTTTTTGTTTTCTAAACTTGTAAATCGTAGCCAATTGATAGAGATGAAAATTATCATCTAGAGATGTAAATAAATTCTCTGGCTCAAATGTAATTGATTTCCTCCTTGGATAAATCTAGTTTATATCTCTCAGCAATTTCCTGCAGCATTCTGATTGCTTATTTAATATGGCTGTCCTTTGATTTCTTCTTTGAACCACTTTTTAAAAGATCTTTTTTCTTCATTAATAAGATAAACATACTGGGAACATGCCTTTAATACCAGCCTCTGGGAGGCTGAGGCAGAAAGATTCCAAGTTCAAACTCAGTCTGGGAAGTTCAGTGACTTAGTGAGACCCTATGTCAAAATCAAAAATAAAAGAAGGGCCAGAGGGCTGGGAGATAGCTCAGCAGCGCAAGTGCCTGCCTGGCAAGTGGAAGGTCCCGAGTTTGTTCCCCAGTACCAAAAGAAAAGAAAAAAAGAAAAAAAAGGGCCAGAGTTATAGTTCAGTACAAAGGCTCTAAATTTAATCCTCAATAAAAAATTATTATTTATAAGAGAGTAGTTTTACATTTGTAAAAACACTTATGAAATTGTTTACCTATTGTTTTCGAGACAGGAGTCTTACCATGTGATTCAATCTGGCCTTGAAACTATATAGCCCAGGCTTGCCTCAAACTCAGGATGACCTTCCTGCCTCAGCCTCACTGGGTGTTGAGAGCACAGCACGTACCATGACACCTGGCTCATATGGTGCTTAATGTCTTCAAAATATGTTGAGTTCTTTTTATATATGAGGTAATATAGAGAGCTCATCTTATGTTCTATAAAAACTAGAAACTTCCTTACCAGCTAGTAACCTTTATGTCCCCTATCAATTTTTTTAAAATAATACAAAATAGTAATAAACATTAGAAATGATACAAAATTTTACTAAACAAAGTAATAGGAATTCAACAAGTTTGCTGTATTGCATGATGTTATCTTCGAATTAGTTTTTTAGGTTAGCAGATATAAACATGCAACATTGGTTTTAAAACAAGATGTGTGGTGGCGCGCGCCTGTAATCCCAGCTCTTGGGAGGCTGTAAACAGGTGGCTCACTATGAGTAGTGAGACCCTGAACACTCTATACACCCTTAAAAAAAAAAAGGAAAAAAAGAAAAAAAAAAGTTTAAGCATTAACTGCTCCTTTCCAAAGACCAGCAGAGGTCTGCAGTACAATCACCCAAATCATCCCATATGTATCTTTTTCTCTCCTCCTCCTC
>NW_004524676.1:6079097-6112774 GCF_000260255.1 Octodon degus
TCCTCCTCCTCCTCCTCCTCTTTTTTTCCGTACAGGGATTGCACTCAGGATCTTGCGCCTGCCAGGCAAGCGCTTATTCTACTGAGCCGTCTCCCGGCCCTTTTCCCCTTCTTTCGTCCTTTCCCCATCGCAGTTTTTCCTTCCCACTGAAGATTCTTTCCCTTTCACAGGTAAAGGCCATCTTTCTGGTGTCGTTTGGGTCCTTTTTTGTGTTCTGTGTTTCGACCTATGTATTCGTTTTCCTTGCAGCACGGGCCTTACAATATGCTTTGGTTTGGTTTGGCAGGCTTTCATTTGTCCTGACCAAGAAGAGACTGTCATAGCACATTGGATTCATCTAAAAATGAAAGATAAAACTTCTTAAAAATTGGCTCGGGCCTACGGGCCTCACCTACCCATCCTTGACAGTCCTCACTGAGTCGAACGCAGTTATGAACCTGGACGCTATGCCAGCAGGGCCTCCGAGCTGCGGTGTCCCCCAAGCCCAGTTTGTTCCGCGGGGGGAGGGGCGGCATCCCCTGCACCCCACAGTTGCGCGCAACGCAGGGCAGACCAGAGCCCTGCGTTAGACACTCACGGATCCGTGGCGAGAGGAAGCCGTCCAAACCACCAGACCATGGTGGACTCAGAACAAGATCTGCTTTTTCTCAGCAGCTTGTCCAGCGCAGCGTCTCTTAGCACTGCTTTGCTCTGACAGGAGTCACTGCACCCTGTGCCCGCGGGGTTGGACAGCGGAGTAGGCATAGGATGCTTGTAAGGACGGAAGCTTCAGCCCGACCTCTAAGGAAGCTGGATCGCGGTGTGGTGTGGACTCCTGTGCCCGAGATGCTACCCGGAGGTCCCTTGGGTCCACGTGGCCCTGCAAGAGGGCTGTGTCACCCAGGCAGTGCAAGGGAGCAACCACCAGCTCAGCTGCCAGCCCGGGCCTGTGCTGCCCCTGCTACCGGCAAGCATTTATGTCCGTGCTGGGTGGCCGTCTAGGACTGAGATCACAGCGAGAAGCTGGAGCTGATGAGAGAAGGCGAGGCGGGGCAGAACCTAGTGTGCTCACGGAGTCCTGGCATCCACGGAATTTCCGGCTTTATGGTGGCTGCGTTGCGGGGGGGGGGGAGTCCCTTCTACAACACAGAACAGAAGTGGATGTGCTCACAGAGTTGAAGCGAAACCCGGCCCTGTTCTACCTACTCTGGTGATGAAGAGCAAGTGTGTGTTACACCAGACACGGTTTCGTGTTTTCATTTTATGTATTTGATACAAGGCCTCACTGCGCAGCTTGGACTCGTAGTGATCCTGTTTTCAGCATCCCCAGCACTGGGATCACAGGTGAGCAGCCACCACGCCAGGCCTTGGCTGCTGGCTCAGTGCACCCCAGGACCGAACCCTGGTCCCTGCGTTTGCCAAAGCACCTAGTCTGCTGAGCTAGCTTGCCAGCTCCAGATGTTTTTATCATCAGTTTTCCTTTTTAATTTGGATTCTTGAAATGCAGCCTTCTGTGACTTAGTGCAGGACAAATGTGTGCAAGCTGTTCATCAGAAGGACACACATGACCCACTGCACCCTGTGCCCTGTGTCCCAAGAACCAGTGTAGGATTTGTATGTACTTTTAATTCACATTTTAATTGTTTAAAAACTATGTTAACAGAACAGTTATAGAACAGCGCTTCTTACATTTCTTTATTTACACCACACTCTGAAGGAAAAAAAAAAAACCCAGCTCTATTAGATTAACTCTGAATAGCAAAGGTTTGGACGTGTGATTCATTTTTAAACCACCCATCTGAAATTCATTTACAAAGTTTTTACATTAATAAAAAGGTGGTGTGCTACATGTATTAGACTCATATGAAGTCAAAAATACATTGAACTCTGGATAGTAGACTATACACCAACGTTCTAGAAATTCAAGTGCTTGGGGAAGATATGTAAGACGTTCTATGCTGGAGCAGATATGAAACAGCAGACATGCAAGACTTCCAGAATCTTGATATAACATTTTCGTCCTTCAATTTGTGCTCATAGGGAATATTCAGGTTTTTTTTCAATTCCCAAATAGCCCATTTGGGAACTGCAGCAAGTCAATTTGGGAAAAAAATCCCACCCCCAACATCTACTTCCATAAATACTGTGCAGCGGCATCAATGATAACAGTGAAAGAACTTTATGAAAAAACAAGTTGTCATTTTGCATACACCTGCTTCTATATGACAATGACCTGGGCCTAAAGACTCCTTACTAGTAGCTCAGAGAACTATTGTTTAAATAACTGATCTTAACACTAGTGTAAGAGATCGACACAGCTACTTCTCAGACTTTTTTTCTAAACAAATAAGATTTTAGTTTACAAGGTTACATCAAGAGTACTATGTTACCTGGGAGAGAACGTAAAATTTTTAAATTCCCCAAACCACTAATACCTAGGAAAATGTTTATTATTATTATTATTATTTTTTTTTTTTTTGTACTAGGAATCAAACTCAGGACCTTGAGTTTGCCAGGCAGGTGCAGTGCCACTGAGCTGTATCCCTAGCCCGTAAACATTTTTCTTTATATGCAGATTCTAGCATCTTCTATTTCAGTGCTGATTAACAAATGCAAAAATATACAGCCTCCTATTTACAGTGTATTTACATACAAAGGAATTATCCCTTCAAGTAGCCTCAGCTGCATAGATTCTATGGACCGACGAGCTCAGTCCCACGTCCTTCTTTAGAGGAGACCCTGGGGCCACAGATGTCTGCGCCTGTGCGGGCTTTGCGTCGCTTTCCAAGAACTCTCGTGGTTTAGCAGCATTTTTCAGTTGTCAGCCGCCCTGCCCCAATTTGTATCTGAAAGCCTTATATCATTAGTAGAAACTCATTGTATTTTAGAGGATGTGGGGCGGCTACAGAGCCCTCAGATTTGTCATCCCTAAGTGAGCCATTTATTTGTATCGCTAAATGACACCGCATCGTGCAAGGGGCTGCTTGTTTCCCTGAATGTGGAAATTGCGTTCTCAAAGCCTTGCTCTAAGCCTTGAACCATTTAAGCTGAAAGATGGAAGGAGAATGATAGTTTTGACCTAAGGCATAAAATTAATGATCTGATCATCTCACCTACCTCTGCCCCACTGACAGTGCCACCAGCTCTGTCCTGCTGGGATGAACGAAGAGGGAGGTGTCACAGGTCAGTGTGATACCCACATCCCAACCAAGAAAGCTCTGGGGAACTCATTCCAGGCATCAACTTGTTTCTTTTCAGGTTAAGGTATTTTAATACCCAGAAAAGGAAAGAATAAGAAAACTTTTGACCTCTTCAAAGCCGTGAAAAACAGTATCCTGGCGCCTCAGCCCCGAGGGACCCCAAGTGGGGACACGTGCAGATGGAGCCCCCTGCAGGGACCCTCTTCTTCCCCAAGCTCTGCTAGGGGCTCCTTCCAAGGAAGGGCCAGCAGGCAGAACCAGGCAGGTGCGGATCAGTTTACAGGGCTCCTCTCATCAGGGGCCCTGGAGGCGGGGAGCAGCTTGCTGGGCCCGCCCGCACGCACCTGCAGAAGGCCTGGCTTCAAGGCCTGGGTCCCACCCCAGAGGTTGGTCCCCACGTGTGAGGCGTCTTCCGAACAGCGGATGAGTCTCCTTCGCGCCAGTGCACCGCGCTAGCAGCCACCAGCACCCAGGAACGCCAGGAGCAGGGACGGCCTCTGCACGGGGGTGCGGAGGGAGGCCAGTGAGGGCGCAGGTCCCACCGACGGGAGCAGGGGCCGCCGCCGGGCTGCAGACGGCTCAGGCACCAGCTGGGCGACGCCTGGAAGCGAGCAGCCCGCAGGAGACCGCCCTCCCTGCTTCCCCTCTCCTGCCCCCAGGCTTCTGGAAAGTCTTCCTCCCCATCTGGGTTAGGGACAGTGCTTCCTGCCACTGTGGTCACCTCTGACTGGCAGCCCCAGACCCTGCCCCCTGGGCAGCAGGCTTAGGTGAGGCAGGCTGGGGACACAGGGTCCCCCTTCAACGACAAAGGCAGTGACACAGTCGCGGCCATACACCCTGCAAGCTGCATTCCATTTTCCGGCCCAGTTCATTTATGAACAGTTCACTTTTTCTTTTTCAACTAGACTGTGGGCTTGAGTGTATTTTTTCTCACTGGCCTGGGGGCTGGCCTGATGTCTAACCTGGCTTCTAAACGAAAAGAATACATTCTAGGTTGTGAGCAATCAACCACCAAGGCTTTGGGCTCTGATGGCCTCACACCGCGGGGTCCGCCGAGCCTACGAGTGGCCCTTCTTCCTGCGCACGTCTACTGCCCACGTTGTAAGGCGCGAGTCGTTCCGCTCGCTGGAGAACAGTTGTAAACCAGAGAAGGCTCTGGCAGGGCCCTAGCAGGGGGTCTGTCTACCACAGTGAGAGGGCTGCCTCCTGTGGCTGAGGGGCAGCACTCTCTAGTCTAATTTGGCAGGAAAACATCTGAGCATTTGACTGTGCCGCTGAACACCCACCCAACGTCTGTGACGCCCGTGCTTTCCGGCTACTAGCCCACTAGTCTGACAAGAGCAAGAGCAGCACCCTTCACAGCTCGACCCATGCAAGGCTTGCCATCAGCGACGTCTGACCAGTTACACAGGAAACTTCACAGAACATACGAAGGACTTAAAAGCATGTTCTCACATGTATGAGCACTGTGATTCCTCTAAATAAGCATATTTTAAATAATAAATTTCTGGTACAGACACAAAATACAGAGATCCCAAAAATACCCCAGAGTAACAGTGACTTTTCTCCATTCACTGTGTGAATGTTAACAAACTTCAGAAGCAACGAGAAACCAGACGCACGGTGCAGCCTGCGCGACCACCCGGCCGCTGCGTTGCCGAGTGCCCCAGGTGGCCCACAGGCAGCCAAACCGTTCTGCTCAGTCTGTTGTGGCTCGTGCCACACGAACCACCTCTGACAGAGGGGTCCCCTGGCCTAGGACTCACCCCCGTGTCAGGGGGTCCTATCCGACTGCCTGAACTCTGACCCAGCGTAAATGAACTTCTCAGCACTTCCTGAAAAGCTATGCTGATGCAGGGTAGGAAGTAACCTCTTCCTCCCCAAAGAGCATCTGCTGGTGCCTGTCCTATCTATGGGACGAGTCTGGAAAGACAGGGACAGCTCTGTGGTGCTCGGCAGAAGGCCTTCGGGGACGGGCGGAAGGCAGGAAGAGCACCCAGAGCCGAGCGCCTCGTTCTGCCACCTGCCACACGCCATCAGGCTCTGCTCCCCGCAGGCAGCTGCACACCTATTTGGAGGATTCCCCAGAAGGTGTACAGACAACAGTCCCCTGCCGAAGGACACACAGGCCTCAGACATCCAGCAGCAGCAGAGGCCAGTTGGGGGCAGTGTCTGCTCCTTTTCCGTCCCCAGATGCTGGTCCCCCAGGGACAGGAAGAGACTGCAGGAGTCAGAACGCTCACTGATGCCCTCTAGGCCTCCCCACGGGGGAAGAGAGGTGTACAGCGTTCACAGCAGACGTTGTTCAAAAAGACCATCTCAGAGCTCATTTTTAAGACTAGATGAATGAAGAGTGGAGGACCAACAGAAATGAGGCTTATGGAAGGTACAAAAATCTTGTATTTATAATAACCTATAGATATAAAATAAGTCTTTTAAAGACTCCCCTAAAATACTCAATATAATACAGGAACTGCTTACCCAGGTCATCTTCAGGTACACACTATTCCCCATTGCTAAAAAGCTGGAAGGACAGCATGCTGCTGGCCTCTCACTCACTACGCATTTTCCCTCTTCTAAATGGCAGATGTAAGGCTGCAGACCATCAGAGTCTGAGGATGTTCCCTCACCAATTTGGGACCTTTTTCCGGCAGGCGCCCTAGGTCTCCCCCTGTAGGAGACTGTGACACAGGCTGATGCCAATTGGGAAACGAAGCTGCACTTGCTAGACTGTCCGAAAGTGCAGTTTCAGACAATTACCAGCGCAGCAGGCCCGCCCATGCCCAGGGAGGATGCCCACACGCAGGTCCTATCAGGAGCAGGCTATGGCACCATGGACAGCCTGGGTCAGAGATGCCTCAGAGACTGGGCCTGCCGGGCCCAGCTGCAGCACGTGCCTCTGGCTCTCGTCCCTGTGTGCTGTGTTAACCAAAATAGGCAAATTATTTACGAAACCATTTTTTCCTGTAAAGCAAAATAAATATATACAATTCAAGATTCTCTCTTCTAAAAAGGTATAGATACTTGAGCTGAACATCAGTAGGAAATTATTTCAGGATCTGGATGTAAAATAAACATGATCATGTTTATAAAGTTCTAAAAGATCAGGAAGCCGCCAAACACAGTTAGGAGAATGAACATAATTGCTTGTGAAAAGGACTAAAAAAGTGATTCTATGAAATCTGGGAGGTGGGGGGGTCCACAACCCTCAGACCCCAAGTCTCAGAGGGCCATGGGTCACTATATAGAGGTTTCTGTTCTGAGCCCAAAGTGTAATTCTATTTTAAGTATCTTGCACATTTCCGCTGGCTTCTGTAAGCTTTGAAAACAACTGGTGAGGGCTTGCTGATGTGTGGTGACTGGATGAACAGCGGACCAGACAGAAGGCTTTCTCTCCTCGGCTCGTCTCAGTTGCATCCCTTTCCGCTGGCTGAGCAGGCCCAGTCATAGATGACCAATGGAATGCTGATCAAGGAGAACAACACCCCCAGACCCAAGAACAGGGCAGCCTGCAGCAAGAAAAAGGCACAGGTTATTTCTAGTGCAGCCAGCAGGTTGTACACATACCTGGGTTAAAAAACAGAACCACCCTCCTTGTGCCCCTTGTATCTGAAGTTTGTTTCAACCATTGCTGAGCAGCGAGACTGTCAAACTGACTCTGACTACAAGAACACACAGGTACGAAAGTGGCTAAGCGAGCACAGCTCCACACTCTGTCCTGACGTCGTGGTCACCTCGTCTGTTCTCGCCAGTGGGTGGGTGTCCTTACAGCCTTCCCTCTGAGACTAAGACTTGAGAGAAAGGGAGGGAGGGAGGGAGGCAGGCTAGGCCAGCGAGTCTGGGAAGCGCCCAGGCATTTGTTCCTTGTGACCTAGCATCCTAGATGACCACAAGGCAAACATTTGTTTGAAATAGTCAAACAAATACTGCGTGTGGAAATATGACTAATTTGACCAATGAAATGGGAATAGGTGTGCAAATCCAAGTTCCCTGGAGGGCTGGAGAAGGGCTGGGTGGATGGAAGACAAGGTCCAAAGTGAGATTTTATTCTCAGTGTCTGTCAAAGATATGCAGCATAGCAGCATGGGATGGGGAGGCAGAAGGCCTAGCAGTGCAAGGATGTGCCAAGGAGCTGGAGCTAAGGGCACAGCTGGCGGCACATGGTGTGGATGGAGTGACACGGCACTGCTGGCCGGGACAGAGCCCTAGCCCAGCGCTGTGAGAGCCTCAGGCTTAGCATCGGAGTGGGGGGAGGGGCCCAGAGAGTCCAGGGCCATTGGCCCCCTCCTTGGCAGCCTTAATCTGATGCACTGCCTACAGTGCTGCCCCGTGGCTCCTTCCTACAGGCAAAGGGGCCAGGCAGAGAGCTCAGTAGAATGAGCGCTTGCCTGGCAAGCGCAAGGGCCTGAGTTCAATCCCTGGTTCCAAAAACAAAACAAAACAAAAAAAGGCTTGGGATTGACGGCTGCAGGGAGCCTCCCGGGAACCAGGGCTGGGCTGCCGGCACTGCTTTTCTCTCCCCGGGGTCTGCTGACTGGCACCAGCAGCGAGTGCAGCACTCACACTAGCTGAGAGGGACACCGGGAAGCCTTCTCCGAGGCCGAGCACAATGCACTCTAGAAGGACTCGGCAGCAGCCACTGCTCCTTGCTCCCTTCACTGTCTCGAAGTGCACCACCCTGAGATGCCCTTGAGCTTCAGCAGACCTGGAAACCGGAATCCCGGTACAGAAGGGTAGTTGCTGAATCCAGGTCTGCTTGTTCCAAAAATCTGTCAAATCCTGAAAAGATGCTAAGCTAATTCCAGGCCTTTCAAAGGGGTGCTGGGGGTGTGTGTGCCCTGGGCTGTAAGAAGCTGCCATCTAACTAGAAGCCACACAGCAGCAGGGGACTGCAGCAGCCTTGGAGCACCTCTGTGTGCCTAACTGGTGAGAGTGCGGCAGGCCCTCAGGACACTGGAGGAGAGGCTTCCCCCCACGCAGCTGGCCGCGCTCTACAGCACAACAAAAGCTAAGGTCCAGTAAAGATGAGGCAGGAAAGACATTCGGAGGAGATGGAGAAGGTTCTGACCCGAAACCTTCTGTCACCCCAGGGGGAAGCTATGGGCTAACGCCTCGTGTCGAGGCAGCAGAAAGTAGCAGCAGAGGGCAGGCAGGCGGACCACTCGTTGGCTAGAGTCAGGGGAGAACTAATCAGAAACACATGCGCGGCGGGCAACACATTACCCAAACTCTCTGAGTCCCTTTATCTCCATCCTGGTTTGTGATCTTTAGATAAAGAGACGATGGAAGAATGAAAATGAGCATATTAGCAGACGTCACTCCTGCCAAGAAAAAAGGAGAGAGAGTTGGGGGCTGGTATTTTGAAATTTTAACTTTCAAGAGCTACTATGTGTCATAGGCAGAGCAAAACAGACGCACCTACAACCCCGAAAATGTCCTTCATGGACGGGATGAAGATCACCAGCAAGTTGAGAACAACCAGGAGCGTGATGGTAACCAGGACGTGGCGACACAAGTTGAACTTGGTCTTTTTCGCCAGTTCAAACAGCGAAGAACGAACCTGCAGGAAAAGAGAACTCCAATCCCACCAGCGCCTGAACACACAAGCTGTCGCTCTGTGCAGCAGCTGATTTATGATGGCCGGGAGTTTGTCAAATGCTATGTAGGGCTGGCAAATTCAGAGGGACTGTCACAGTTTTAGAAATGAGGGCGGTTGACTTCAGCTGGAAAACATCTTACTATACAGAGGCTGATCAAAATATATAGTAAGTGTTTACATTTTTTAAGACATTTATTATGGGAAAAAAACAGATTACGATCAGCCCCCTGAACACACTCCTTGCTCCGCACACTTCTCCCATGGTCCTTGCCACTGTCTGAAGCGGTTCTCGGGTCCTCTTGAGGTCTGATAAACAGTGCAGTGAACGCTGCCACTTAAGTCACTGGCAGCACTGACGGAATGGCGGACTTGTGACACCATCACGCTGCGTCCTCAGCCGCCTCAGTTACTGGCCTGGCACCACGCAACTGCATGTTCTTCCCCGAAGTCAGAATGACATGGCAGGTAAAAGCTCCAAGTGGATGGAGGATGTCACGGCAGCACCGACATCCCACCTGGAGACACTCATGAAGGAGGACTTCTGGAACCACTTTAGAAAGTGGCGAGCACGGTGGGGTAGGTATGTGCAAAGTGAGGGGGACATTCTGAGGAAGATTACTGGTGCTGTAATCTTTTAATTTTATTGTAATTATTTTTATTCAAAAATTAACACTCACTGCATTTTCTGATCACCGCACTTTTCACAGTGGAACAATTCGCCAGGACTCAGACTCTGTCCCGGAAGCTACACTAACTCGCCAATCCCAGGCACTGCCCAGGGAGCATGGGTCCCTGGCTCTTTTCCCAGGTAGAGCAGACATCCAGAGAGTCACCTATGAGCAGCTTTCCCTGGAGCAGACTCCTGAGCGAAGAAGGAAAAGCGGAGCCCAGCTTTTCGCAGGGTGCACTGAAGCTTTTACTCACCGTGAAAAATAACACTGGCACTGTGAGGATGACAGCGACAATGACAGCCAGCCGCACCGTCAGGATGAGAATATCATCTTTGCTCTGGTACTTGTGAAGGAGGTCTGACTGCACACTTTCTAAAACAAGGGAGAAAGAGGGTTGAAAATGAGGTAAGTGTGGTACAGAATGGCAGCTTTCTGCACAATCGAGCATTTACAAACCACGGGGCCAGGAAGGGAATGTTTGGAAGCAGCTATTAAAATGTTTTAAAAAGTTGAAAGAAAAATCCCAGGGGTGGGAAGCCTGCCCACAGCACCTGAGCGATGGCTAAGAGGAACTTGTCTTTTATGCTAGTAATACTCGCAGCTGACGCGGAGGCCCTCCTAACCCAGGCTTCTCCATCAGAAGCTGCTTCGCACGCAGGCCATACCAAGCAGGGACCTCTTTTTTTTTTTTTTTTTTCTTTTTTGGCAGAACCAGGGATTGAACTCAGGCCCTTGCACTTGCCAGGGAAGTGCTTATTCCACTGAGCCGCCTCCCTGGCCCCAGGGACCTCTTCTTTCAAATGCTTCCTGTCACCCAAATTTCAGTGGCCACACAAAAGAGCCACTGACCTAACTCCACCACCAGCAGGAAAGAATTCTATCATAAAAAGGCATTCTGTGTAGCTACCACTTTGAACTTTTCTCAACTTAGAAATTCAGAAAATGTTACTTCAAGGACCACCAGTGCTGGAATGCTAGTCACAAAGAGAACACAAAATGTTCATTTCTGGAAAACCATTTGCCTTCCGGGGTCCTTTCCAGGGATTCTCACTATACCAACCTCAAGTTCCTGGGCCTCTGAACCAGTTTCTGAACAAAGACTGACGTATATAATAAAACTCTCATTAGTGCTAATTTTCTTAATTCAAAATTCACAACCACTTAGAAATAGCTGATCCCTTTTCTTTCCTGTAAGAATATAGAAGGGTTTGGTGTCCTGTTTTATGCGGAGACATAGATGTACGAAGAGAAACTAAGCCGAGCGGAGGTGTGCTCCTTCCGGCAGCACAGCTCCCCTGCTGTGGCCCTGCTCCGCCCAGCCCTGGGGCCCTGCAGGCAGGCAGGGTGCTCAGGGGCTCCACAGGGCCGGCTGCTGCTTCGGAGAATGATACAGCTGGACAGAGCCGCCTTTCTCCCCAAGTTGGATTAATCTTTCAATGTAATTACATTTTGAGACAATTATTTATAAAGAAAATGCCCCAAAGAAACATTATTTAATAGAGGAGACCATGAAATACATTTATTTAAATTAAGAACCAAATTATAATGCTAAGGAAAGATGCTAAAGTTGCAAGACCATGTGAATAAGAGGATAAGAAGTAGCAAAAGCGGGTAAGCCTCTGAAGTAGGGTAAAGCAGTTACAAATGAAACCCTGGGTTTTTTCATATTTCTTTTTAACTTTCTAGGTCTTTCCTTTCGGTCTTTGTAAGGCTTCAACTTCCCGTGCCCAATTAAGTGTTTTGTTTTTAATTAGCACCGACTGTCATGAGTGTAACACCCGCTCTTTCTCACTTTCAACTTCTGTCTTTGTCTTTCTTTTCTATTAATGGAATGTGACCCAGTTTGCAATGTCAGTTAGGAAAGCTTTCGCTGGTGTGGTTTAAACTTTGCTAAGAAGGCATGCTTCAAAAATGCAGTTTCCTTTAAGGATACTATCAGGAGAGAAACACACAACACAATGTTTGGGTAATTATCTTATTTTGCAGTTTGCATGAATATATAAAAGGAACCACTATAAGAAACAAATACCCAACGGGTAGCTTTGTTGCTCTCCCGGACCTCCACATGAACAGTCAGAGTGATGCTAACTTTTAAGAACATATTTACTGATACCTATCTGTACATACCCCAGAAGTTACTTACCATAGAATGTCAGGTAGCCAAAAATGGCAGTCAGGAAGTACATAACAAACATGGCAAAAAAGGAGATATTTGAAACCATCTGCATTTTTTTCTGGGATCGACTAAGAAAAAAAAAAAAAAAGAAATTTGAAAAATTAAAAACAACATGGCTGAATGGAAACTCTAAGGCCAGTACTTCAGAGTACACTGACTTTCCCTGTCACATGAGGGGTGCTGAAAGTCACTCCCAGCAAGAGGATGGCTGAGGTAACTTCCTTAGTACCAGGTAGGTGTTGGGAGGCAGATACCACGAACTGTACTCCTCAGAGTGCTCTTAGCTATGGCTTTAAAAAAGTAGCATGTTCTCATCTGAGATGCTCACAGTAATTTTTAATATTTGTGTTTCCCCTGCTCCTCACACAGGCAATACCCAGGAAAAGAGGCAGAGACAGCCCAAGTGCTGTCCTCCCGGGCCCACAGCACAGCAGGGTAGGAAGGCGCCCCGGGAACCCTACCTTAAGCTGTTCCTGGGCTCTGAGCTCCCTACGCGTAGCCCCAGGACATACCCGAGGCCTGTGTCAGGGCAGCCGGTGCCCACGGCTGGCCCCCAGGCCCATGCACTCTGGGGTTAGAATGACTTTCAATTTTACCTAATGGGTCCCATAATTGATTAATCCACAAGAGCTGTACTCCACAAAGGACAAAGACAGTCATGTTGCTTGTGTCCTAATAGGGTCTGTGACATCAGGGTGCAAGGAAATACAACGCCGAGCTAGGAGCTGGCAAGGAGGCGAAGAGGTGCCAAGACCTGTGCACCCTCCTGAAGCGCCGCTGACCCAGCAGGATGACACGCAGGTGTCGCCAGGTGCCTCAAAGTTGAGCTATGCATCGATTACATGCGAAAGAAGAATTCAATGCTGAGTGACATCAACTTTTTAAAAATCTCAAAATGTAAGTAAGCAGCTCAGCTTCTGAGCTTAAGCTCTGGTCATCAGGACAACGTGCGCAGAATCAAGTGTGGCGCAAGCAGGCCTCCCAGCGCTCTGAGCTCACAAGCAAAAACAAAGCCATCTAAATGACCGGAGCTGAACTTTTAATTCCAGTTTGCGACTATAGCATTCACTTCCTATCATTTGATTTTCCAGCCTTTTCCACCCAAACCAACAAGCAAGTCAGAGACACTGCATCTTGTGGCTCACAGATCAACCCAACGATTACCATCCAGTTGTAGAATAAGCCTAAGCAAAAACCAACACACATACTTGAACACTAATATAGTATAGTATTCAAAAAATGAAATAAATTAAAAAATCTACATGGTGGGACACTTCATTTATGGCCCAGAATACGGGGGGTTCTGACTCTCCTCCCTGCAGCGCCTACTCAGGACAGGCGGGCGCTAGCAAGCGCTGCGCAGGCGCTGGACCCGCGCAGGCGCCCCTCGCGCATCTCGGGTCTGACCCGGAACTCGCCCGCGGAGGCAGAGGCTTAACGGCAGCTAAGAGATAAACACCGCGTCTCTTACTCCTTCAGCTCGCTGTAGATGGGCAGGACTGACGGGTGGCACACGAAGGCGAAGGCGATGGTCGGCAACGCATACACGGTCTGTTTGAAGAGAAAAATGTGAGCACTAAGAAGAGATGTCTATTTTTCAATCTGACAACGCTTCAGAATCCCTGCATTACTTGTGTTTAATAAGAGAATTCTGGTCATGAAAACAAAAGCAGTTTTTCCAAGAGGGCTTTTCCAGCTCGGGCCCGGGGCACCGATCACACAGAGGACTTCAATCTGGAGCCCGCAGTGTTTTGGAAGCACCAGCACTTCAATATCCAGGCTTACGTGGCGCCTGCCAGTGACGTGGCCCTCCTCTCCACATCTGCTGGCCCACCACAGCCCACAGAAACAGTCAGGTCCGGGCTGTTCTCCGCTGCCGGCTCCACATCAGGCAGCGTGGCCTGGACCTCCGCCTCTGCGGACCGCTCCTGCTCCAGCAGCGGCAGCGGAGTGCGCAGAGCGCGGGATGTGGTCGCACGCCCCTGCCTCCCTGGTTACTGAGGAGGATTTGGCAGAAGGATCCCTTGAGCTGGGAATTCAAGACCAGCCTGGGCAACTCAGCGAGACCCTGTCTCAAAAGCAAAAATGCTTAAAACACAGCATCTGAAAGGAAAATCTGTTACAGAGCTTACACTTTGCTTTGGTCTCTTATAATTAAAAGTGAAAGACACACAGAGACACAGAGAGAGAGAGAGAGAGAGAGAGAGAGAGAGAGAGAGAGAGACAGACACACACAGAAAACAATTATTACTCTTAGATAAGATTTTAAAATTCAAATTCAATGTAACTTCATGTAAAAAAAAAAAGCTGGTAGAGAAGTGAAGGTCACATGCAATTTTGCTGAGGTGATGTAATAAGTACCTTTCAATAAAACTCTGGAAGACCTAGACTAGCACCCATGGCCACAGGAGGGCTGCAGGTGTTAAGGGTTAAATCCCAGCCTGACTTGCCGCTCAGGCTGCTGATTCCACACTACCAACCCCGTCTTCTTCCCCGCCCTCCTCCTCCCCTTCCTCCCTCCTTCTTGTGGTACTAGGAGTTGAACCCGCTGACGCTGCATGGAGCTATATTCTCATCCCTCTAAGAAAATGTCTTCTTTTTATTTTGAGACAAGATCTTACAAAACCGGAGTTGTCTGGCCTGGGCTCACATTTGTGATCTTCCTGCATCAGTCTCCCAGGGTGGCAGGATTACAGGCATGTGCCACAAAGCCCAGCTTAATGGTATGGAGCTTTGTAAGTGCTTATTTGTGGTGCTAAGTATCCACTGTGCAAGCTGAGGCAGTCTGCAGTGTTTCATTCTGTCTCCACCCTATAAGGCTGAAGGTGTTATTAATCTGTTCTTAAAACATCACCTAAAAAAGTAAGTAAATAAATAAATAGAAATTAAAAAAAAAAAAAAACACAACAAAAAAACCCCATCACCTAGTACTCTACACAGGAAGAACTGAGACAATTACTATGTGGAAAGAGAATTGCAGAGAAAGCCTGAGGCTGTCATAAGCTTGGTAAAACATCTGTGCGTTCCTCAAAGGCCTCTGAACAGGATGTGGAGCAGAAACGCGCCGTGCAGCGCAGTTGCACATTCACAACGGTGTGACCAGAAGCATGACAGATACACGGCTCTAAATAAAAACGCTCACTTTATCTTTAAAGGACAGGAACACATACCTTTGTTTTTTGGATTTTTTTTTTTTTTTTTGGCGGAACCGGGGATTGAACTCAGACGCTTGCACTTGCTAGGGAAGGGCTTACTTCACTGAGCCACCTCCCCGGACCCAAACACATACCTTTGAATTGAAGGTGACATACTTCGGTGTACACATACTTGTTGAATTAGCACTTATTGTCGAATTTAGCTGTGGAAGAGGGCAGGGAAGCTGAAATTTCTTGTAGATAACCTGGTGTTAAGAACAGAAGAGAAACAGCATTGATTTTATTACAACCAAGTAGTAATAATTACTGCATGGCATCGTGCTGTGTCACAGCCAATCAACAGTCTCACTTACCACAATTAGGAAGAAAACCATGCAGCTCAAGGAGAATCCACTAGTGTAGCCAAGATACCCTAAAAAGGAACAAGTAACTGTGGTTACCACCCATCCCTCCCTCTCCTCCTTGGTGCATCACTTCGAGCACAGCTTGGACTTTAACACACACATACTCAGGCCACCGTACAGATCTACTTGTTTATTAGCTGAAGGGTTTTGAGGCGCTCTGGCGAAGGCCCCACCTCCGCACTGAGCTCTATCCTGTGCTTATTCTGCTGTGATGGGGTCATGCCAAGCAGGCCTGGCTGGGCTTGCCCATGCAGTGCCCGCCTCAGCCGCTGGAAGCAAGCTGGGCTTACAGGTGAGCACCCCTGTGCTGGCGGGGGGGTTGGGGGTGGGGTGATCTCACGGCGATGCTGTGTTTGGTAGAAAACAGGGTTGGAAGGAGGGCATAAAGCGTGCCAAGGCCAGCGCCTCCTGCCCACTAGAGAACGTGGATTCCTAGAACCCAGGGAGAGGGGCCTCCCAGCAGGGGCCAAGTCAGTGTCGCAGGACCACGATGGAGTTTCCCGGGCAAAGCGGCTCGCTCCCATCCTCTCCAGGGAACTTGGCGCGCACTCACTGAACGCTGGCTGTACAGCTTCCCTGCCAGGTGCGGGGCCTGCAGCTCAGTGCTGCTGCCATTGCTACAGAGCGCAGCGAGCGAGCCCGGGGTCTTCACTCCCCCAAGGGTGCCTGGGAGGGCTCCTACCGAGCTGCGTGGCCCGCAGCCTCCTGGGAAGGACCCCTCTGCACACTGGACAGAGCTACTTCTCTGCACAAGGATGAGGCCTATATATGGACTCAGAAGTCAAAAAGAACTTTTAAAAATCTACTTACAAACTCTGTAGACAATCAAAATCTTACATTTCTAAACCAAAACCAAACGAAACAAAATTAAAAGCCTTGTGGTTTATAATCATTTTTGGAAGAACATAATCCACACTTCTACCTTGAATTAAGCCAGATTTAAAGGAAATGCATCTCAGGGGCTGGGGGGGGGGGGTGCGCAGGGTGTCCCAGCCTCTAGGGACAGGCCCAGAAAGCAATGTCAACACAAATGGTACGACTCAGCCTGGATATCAGCTGTCATTTTAACTTTAAACTTCACTCTCTCTCTTGAGATTTAGCTTGGCTAGACTCTAAATTTATGAATGACTCATATACTTTCTGGGTATAAACTTAAGCAACTTTCTCGTGGTATCAGATTTAGAAACCTGTCTACATAACCAGACTACTGAAGCCCTCAGAGGAGAATTCCATTTTCCGGAGCAGTTTTAGAGCAGGCTGCGTGCTGAGACTACAGACCCTACCCGGCCCCAGGACCCCCGCCCTTCCAGCTGGGCAGAGGGACGGCTCTGGAAACCACACACAGACCAGCGCTCACTCTATTTTCTGTGCAGGCTGAAGACTGAGCTCAGGGGGTCACCGCTGAGCCACATTCCACCCTTTTTATTTTGTATTTTGAGACAGGGTCGCACTCAAGTTTCCAGGGCTGGCTTTGACCTTGGCATCTTCCTGCCTCGACCTCCCCATCAGCTGGGATTCCATCTGACAGCGAGGCCAGGCCTGATTAATACTTGTAATTTATAACTCACTTAATTATCGCCCTACAAGTGGGAACACAAGGCAGAGCAGTTCATGCTGACGAGGTTTCTGATTCATCTGGGCCCTGGAAACACTATGCCGAAGCCAAGACCTTGCTTTACCTAAATTCTTCAAGAGACACAGAGGGAGAATTATGCCGAAGGTCACCATCACCACCAGAAGCCGGCCATCCACGTACCAGGCCCTGAAAGGCAGGGAATCAGCCAGGTTACAGTTGTCTAGAAAGTGACATTTCCCCTTCAAATGTAAAATTGCAAAACATATTTTAGTAAATTTTATGACTGATCTTACCATCATGATTCAATCATTCTGCAGGTTTTGTCCAGACTAAGCCCAGCCCTGCTGCCTCAGGCGTGTGTAATGGAAGAAGGGGCACTGTCTCTTCCCCCCTCACTGGCTGACGGTGGCCTTCCTCTGAATTATTTACGGTTCCAAAGCTGAGCACACACATCGCTTTCTGTCAGACTACAACTTGTGCTAACAATTATTGAAGGAGAAAGTTCTCTTTCGTTTAGTTTGGTGAGCACCCCAGAATTGAGCCCCCTCAGGAGGCCTGTCTCCCCTGATCTGGTGGGTCTGACCTGGAGTCCCCAGGCCAGAACACTGGGAACTCTGGTTTCTACACTTCTCCCTTGAAGGAAAACAGAAACCAACGCTGACAAGAACTGTTAAACAAGACAGAGTGCAAACGAAACGGTGCCAGACAGAGTGGCAGTATTTTCCAGGGTTAGCTACAACCTTAATGAGCTTCAGCTCATACAAATTCTGCTCCACAAGTAACACTTAAGGAAGAGGCTAGGGTCTTTTAATTTTTTTAAAACATCATCTACTTCTACCTCAAAAAACCAAAACTCTTTGATAGGTTCTAGCCCTAGTACAAGTTGCTAAAATCATCATGGCGGTAATCTAATATGGCTAAAGCCCTTAAAACAAAGCCCATCCCCTCAAAACCACTTCCCACCTTCTTCTCCAACTCAGCCCAGGATACAATTTCTTTCGACCCTTCCTGCTGTCTCAGGGAAGACTCCCAATCAGCTCCCTCAGGTGTATCTAAACATCCCCTCCAAACTCTACCCCTGGCAAAGGCCATAAAAGCGTCCCTTTGTTCCAATCCAGAGAATCCCTCATCCCTCCCCACGTTCTCTCCGTGTCCTTAAAGAAAATAAAGCCCCTTTCCCTTTCCCTTCTGCCTGTTCCTCTGCTGGGCCGAGTACTTGAAGAAACCTATCACTCTTTATCTGTCCCACCTGACAGAAATTAGAGATTTCAGGCTCCTGGGAACGTGGACTATCTGCTGTTCACAGTACAGCAGATAAGCCTACTTCTGAAACGCTCATATTCATAGGAGTCCAATTTTTTTTTTCCCGGAACCGGGGATTGAACCCAGACCCTTGCACTTGCCAGGCAAGCGCTTATCCTACTGAGCTATCTCCCTGGCCCCCATGAAACGCTCATATTCAAAGAGTTCCTCGTTTCTTATTTATGTTACCCCAAAGAGATTTACTGTTAGAAAAACTGTGTTTCTATAATTTTCATTAGACAAAAACACTGGCTGGCCTGCATGTAAACTGAAACGTAGTTATATCCCAACAGAATGTAACTTACGAAAATTTCTCTTCCTCTCCCATTAGAAACTTTATGGCAGCGGGCAGCTCATTCCTTACGATGAAGAGGTAGCTCAGCATTGCTGGAGGGAACGGGACAATACAAAGGCTCAGCGTTGCAAGCTACATGCAAGGGATCAACCTGCTGGCTGACGGACCCTCAGAGGTCACCAAGGCAGCGCAGGCTGTCGTCTGCCTATGCTCTACCTCTCACGTTCCACTGTAGCAACAAGACCGCTACTGTCGGAATTATACTGAATTTTACGTGGCCAGCCAACAACCGGAACGAGAGGACAGCACCATTACATCCACAGAGCAGTGTGTTGAAGCTGTCCAGAGAAGCGCCCGCCTACCTCCGATGTTCTGCAGAGCAGTGGCTCCGAAGATGACCAGCTTCCCCGTGGTACCGAAGACCTGCTCGCCCAGCTTTTCGTACACCATGCAGCCTATGTAAAAACAAAGTCAGAAGACCCAGAAACCTCGAGGTTCTAAAGTAAAAACAGCCCCCTTTCACCACTGCCCCCCTCCCTGTGTTGCTTGATACTTTCTCAAATTCGGGTAAACAGCCATCTTGGCTCTGCTAGAGCTACGGTGCTGCCACAGTGAGGCCACCATCCTGACATGTTACAATGTCACACATGACTACTATTTCTCTTTTTTGTACTGGCGACAAAAGCACGAAGTATTAGGTCATAAGGCTTATTTTTAACTGTCTCTATCTTGGGGATGGGGTGTGGATCTGGAATCCCACCTTGATCTTTTTCTCAAATTTGGTGTGTACCCCTGAAAGAGATCTGATTTTTAAGAGAGCCTGAAGTTTGCAACAAAAAGTTTCCTATTGAATTAACTACCTGAACTCATGAGGCTGCTGAAGAATTCTCTTCATACCACTCGAACAATCCCTTTTGTCCTGAATACTACAAACATCTCATCATCACCACATAAGAGTTCTGATCATTTGTAAAATTCAGCTCAAAAATACGCAACTCCCAAAAGAAAGCAGCAGACAGGTCTGTGCAGCAGGTAATCTGGTCATGGCAGAGTTCTAACGTGGTCACCCAGCTCATTTCCACAGAGCCTAAAATTCTAAGCCACTCATTGCAAACAAAGCCTCAGTCTTGGTATTTCTATGACAGCTCAGCTCACGTTCTCCAAAGGGTCACAGGCAAGCAGGGTGGGCCAAGCTATAATTAAGCCTTTGTTTGATCTCCACTGTGACTGCTGTTTAAAGGAGACAATGGCTAGGTCCTGAGTTCAGCACAGCATGTTCCAGCCATCTGTATACAGTAACAGCTGGCCAAGGCGGCTCTCGCTAGCGGAAAGGGCAAAGCACGGCAAACATAACCCAGTGTCCCAGGAATCAAAAATAAGCACGCAGGTGTCGCGCTGCCCAGGAGCTGGCCACTTCTGCCCACAGTCTCAGGAGGAAGACGTTCTCCTCCAAATACGCACAAAGGAGAAGCAAAGGTGTGTGTGCTGCTAAAACCTTGGCAGTCATGATATGAAAGCATGGGGTGTTTGTTTAGGGTTTACGAAGACCCAAGGAAAAGCTGAAACCTTTACAAGGAAGTCATCTTGAACTAGAAAAACGAGCACAACTGATGTTCCCTGCCAACAACGCTGTTCGCTCAGTCCATGAGGATTTAATTTAAATGTTGCTGTCAGTTTCTGTAGGTAAATACACAGTAAGTCTCCCAGTAACTGTAGATGGAAGTCTTCCTTTTTAATCATCAAGTTGCTCAACAGAGAGAACATCGAGTCACAAAACTGGCATGAAAATCATTCACCCGGCCTTTAATAAAATTAGACACCTTCTCAACTTACCTGTTTCCTTAGAGCAGATCAACAGCAGGTTTATTGAATATATAGACAGCAATGTCACTGAAGTCAAAAGTATCCTACAGTAAAGAAAATGAGTCGTGTTAGAGTAACTGGGAAACTATATTCTGGCCTTGCTTTTTTGAAAGGTCTATTTATACCGTTAACAGTACATAAAATGTGGAACCTATTAGTCACCCTGCTTGGGAGCTTCAATAAAGTGCTCATTACAACCTGAGTCACTATAGCAGCTCAAACTGTTCCGTAATTCAAAGACCAAGTAGCTCTTGGAGAACACTTCCGTAGAAATGACCCCAAGACCACCCAGTGAGAGGCAGTTTCTGTAGCTGGTAGCACATGTAGACTCCTGCTCTTTCCAGGTGGGCAAGTGGGAAAAGCTGGGGGCAGCTTGCTGTACCCTAGGAGAGGGGTCGTGTGACATGGGGCGGCTTGCCTGACTCCAGCGATCTCTAGATCCCTCACCTTGGACAGAGACACAAACCAAATGATGTCACAGGCCACCCACTGCTACTTCTCAACCTATACATTGTGCCAGTAAACTTGGTCATCTGCACCGGTCCTCTTAGATTAACACACACTTCTTTTAACTACTGGGGAAATTTGAAAAGCTGTACAGTAAAAGGATCTTTTTTCAGTGATGAACTCAAGTTTTTGTTCTAGTACGTTGCGCTCATTATCAAACTGTTCTAAAGAAAAAGCAGTTACAATGATGTGGAAGATCATACAGATTATTTCTGAATCACTGGTTAAAACAGCTATGATAACTTAAAATATTTTTTATTAAAAAGAAAAAACATTATCATTTTCAAGTGAAAGCACTCACTGATGCACAAAAACATATCCCTAGGACCAAAACTATGTCATGGCAACTGACTCCACGCCTGAGCAATTAAAGGCAACCATTCTCCTAACAAGTGCTGTGGAGAAGCACTTGCCCGGCACGCAGCTCTCAGGGCCTTCAGTGTAGGCTCCCTGCTCCCACTGTCCCAGCACGCATCTGTGGCTGTGGCCACAGCACCTCGGGTCTTCCTGTGCCCAGGGGGAATGACTGCTCCTTGCTGCCCCTGGCCTGGCAACAGTGTGCTACAGCCCTGGGTAGCCAAGCTGGGGGTTCAGGATGGAACTGCCCAGAAGACAGAAAGAGGAACGAACTCTGTGGAAGTACAGTAGACACAGGGAGAGAGAACAGGAAGCCCCACACTGGGTAAGGTCAAACCATCCCTGCCAGCAAAGGGGATTTTAGGCAGTTGTGTTTGTTAAGGACATGCATTCAGATGCATGCCTCAGAACCCGGTAGTTCTGAGGTTTGTAGCAGAACATGGGTTCGAAGTGCTGCGTTAGAGAAGAGGATATGGGACCAAACTGCCGCTTGATGCCTCTCTTCCCTGTAAGGTAAACAATACTTCTGTTGAAGAAGCTTTGTGTCTCACGAGATCTCTCGGGTGCAGGAGCTGGTCCTGCAGGCAGAGAACAGAGCGAGCTCTTTGGTGGGTGCGGGAAGGTGGCCCTAGGACCTCCCATAAGCTGTCCTGGAGGTCCCGTGTTCCTGTGGGACTCTCGATGCTGCCAGACCCGAGTAATAAATGAAGAATTGACCTTGCAGGAAGCTGCCCAGCAGGAGGCGCTTATGATCAACAGCTGCATAATGCTCTAGCAAAGGCTCCAATCTTGGGAGAAACTGAGAACTTAACAGCACATTCTCTAACATTCTATGGGACTAGCTGCAGTGTCCCCTCCCCAGTGCCTCTAAAAGCCCGTTTCCTTCCGCTTTCCGGGTGGGCGCTCTGCGGAGGACCTCAGCGAGCCTGGCGGGCAGGACTTTCGGCACACTGTGCTCAGCCACCTTCCCTTCTCAAGTGCAGAAGTGTTAACCAGGGAGGGTTTCGGGAAGCTACTCCTCTGCCTTCCCTCCCACCGTGCGCAGGATGAGACAGCCGCTCCCATGTCTAAGGGAGTGAACTCTGCACCCTGGAAGAGACTGACTGAGCATCCTGCTTGCCTTTAACCATCCTGCCGCCGGACACTCCCTTCATCCCTCCCGAAACTCATACCCAATCTCTTACTCCCAGCTCTCTAAGAAGCAAATTTTGTATGTGAATGAAGCTCTAAGTATATTTGAGGCCATATCAGAATCTGGTGAAAACAGGACTAAAATTTAGAAAAGTAAACCTTTCTGTTTAGAGTCAGTGAAAGACGCGATGTTAGAACTACTAAGAAAACTGAGTCAGAGGTGGCTTGGGACACAATGGCTTGGGACACAAGATATCTATCTCCAAGAGACCACAGAGGGGTAACTGATGATTTACTTGAATGCTTGTTTTCAGCATGATGATGCCCCTATTTGTCCAAACAGATGTCTGAACATAGAACTTCAGCTTCCCAGAGAGAAACAAGCTGGTATTCGTGTGCTAATGATGAGGAACGTGATTGCTTTTTCTACTTCATCTTCGTAGTATTTAAACTTCCACATGGTCAACCACGGGGTACGTACTCATAGGGTTGAGGCCCAAACAGGCTGCCAGAAAAAAGGCATGCTTACAGGGGAGCTGGGTTGTGAGGTGCCGACTATTTCAGAGTTGTGTCCAGCCTTGACAAGAAGAGCACTGTGTCATGGTACTTGGTCTCTGGGGAAGGGCTGTGGGAGTCACAGCCATGAAGAACGTGGCCAGAACCTTCAAGAACCCTGGTGTCAACACTTTGAAAATGTGCTGCAGGGACATCCTACGAGCTTTATGCCCCCTCAGAAGAGGCCAGTTAATCCCTTAGAATTCTAAGGGCCGGCCTGATAGCTCAGTGGACTAAAGCGCCTGCTTCGGCAGAGCGCAGCGGCCGAGGTTCGATCCCTGGGGTGCTGTGCCAGCCCCACTCTGGAGTGTGCTGAGGTGGTAACTGAGACTAGGAGTGGTGGTGCACGCCTGTAATCCCAGCACTCGGGAGGCTGAAAACAGGAGGATCCCTACGAGTTCAATCTATGTAGTGAGATCCTGTAGACCCTGTCTTAAATACAGAAAAAAGAAAGAAAGAAAGAAAGAAAGAAAGAAAGAAAGAAAGAAAGAAAGAAAGAAAATGCTAATTTAGAATTCTAGACTGCTGCAGGAGGGAGATATTCGGAGATGAAGCAGTCCGGTTTCTCACCCAACACAGGAGATCTCTGGGCTGGCTCTACACCAACGCATAACAATCCAGGCCTGCAAAATGTCTTCTGACAGGAAACGCAGGAAGCAAGTCTGTTTCTGGCAATTTCTGGCCTTTGGAACTGAGAATGAGCTGAAACCACTGCTGCTACTTCAACCTTGGTTCTTCATCAGAATGTCTAGACTTTATCTATCAAAAATCTGACCTCCCTTCCACGTGACCAACCCTCTAACGGTGCTCACCTTAAGACTGCTCTGACTGAACTCCTCTACTCCTGAGTGCCCATCTGGTGGCAGAAGAGGGCTACGCTGTGCACACCTCCTGGTCCTATCCAAGGACAGAGCGCTGCAATGAGCACAAGGCTGCGCCTCACGGCTGAGACCCACAATGTCTGCGTGCGGATGTTGGCCAGGTCGCAGGGAGCCGTGTCCCCTAGTGGATCCATCTGAGGGTGGGTTCAGGAGCTCAGTGTGCTTTGGGGCTTGGTGGCACGTGACCTGGAGTACGTTCCTGGCCCCAGCCCCTCCCTGCTGCACCTGTTTTGAGCACCTTTTCCTCTGTGTTGCCCCCTCTGCCTTCCTATTTCTGCCCTGGAGCAGCTGGCCTCAAACTTCAACGGTGAGCCTGGACGAACCTTTCCCTTGAGCTGTGGGTGTTGAGTATTTTGTTCTAACAATGTTTGGAAAGTCATGAAGCCACTACTTCAGTTTTTGTCGGAACAGAGCACAATAGGATTTTTAATTCCCTAATGTGGCTGTCATACTTCCTTTAAAGGCAACTGATTTCAATTTTTTTTTTTTTACATTTATTTATTTGGTATGCAGTGGACATCTACCTGCAGGTTTCCAGTGCAGGCCCTCAGCTGTCCAGCTCGAGCTTCCAGTCATTTAATGGAGCCCTGCCTGCTGCCACCCAGACCCTGTGGTGAGCTCCAGGTCTCCCTTGTTGGCACCACAGCATGCACACAGCCCTCGCGCTCTGCACATCTGACCCTAGACGTGGTCACTGAAGCCTGCTTTGTAAGTCATGTACATACATGTATTACATACATAATTATTGTTATAGTAAATCTGTTAACATTCATTTTGAAAAGCCTGTGGGGTCTTTGGAGCACTATTTTCTGTAGTAATTCCAAACAGGGTGTTTTAATAATTTGCTCTAGAACACTCTCTGGGATCTTTTTGCCATTTTTGAAAGCTAGGCTGGAATACACCCACTTGTGGGTTTCAGGGATACTTTGGCTCTCCGTGATTTTTGGAATATTTGTGACAGTGGCTTCATTACTCTATTTGCTGCAAAGTAATTCTGACTTCTATATTAAACAGTGAACTTGCAGGCATTTATTTGAAAATGTGTCACTGTTGTGCAGCGTAATGTCAAGATTATGATACTTCAATGTTCCATAACTCACTCCCAAATCACACAGATGTTACAGTGTTTTACTTTCTACAGTACTATAAGTTAATAACAGGGAAAACTGACAACTGGGATATAATGTTAAGAGTAACTGAAATGTCCCATACCACGACCACAGTGGTGACTTTACAACCACAGGGAGGTAAACTTACCACGTCTGTCCTTTAAATGGAAGGATTTTATTGTCTGTAAAGTATACCTAAACCCCAAGGTTCAGTGTCAACTTGAGAAAGTGTAACTAAATCGGCTCAGCAACCCACACCTAGGCGCGCAGGCCCCGAGTGGCTCACGCCCTGAAGGACATAAAAGGGAACTGAGGAAGGGTGCAGCGCTCCACTTTCCTCGGAGGAGCTCTGGAGTCCTGGCTTCTAGCGCTCTCCTGGGCCTCCGCCTTGGATCCCTCAGCCTTCTGGTGTAGACTCACCAGCCTTCCGCCTCGGTCCCATCGGCCCATACGGACTCGCAGGAACGCTGCAGCGAGCTCCAGGCCTCGGACTGAATCTTTCAGTCTCCAAGGCGCAGGCACGCCCTGCACGCTTCCTCACTGACTCTGGCTGACCGTCGTAAGCCAATCTTGGAATTTCTTACACATTTGTACATCTCGTGTGATTCTATCTGCTCCTCTAGTAAAACCTTACTGACACACCCACAAACAAGGAACAAGCTCATGATACTTTGAGAGAGGTAAGTCTGTATTTATTTTAAAAGCCGAGCTACGCAGCAGGATTCATACACTCCCATTCCAGCATCAGAGTCCGGGGGGTGCTGTGGCGGTGGCTTTGCTCCTTTTGATCCAAAAATAGCTCTGAGGAGGTATTTGGGGCTGCCTGGCAGCTGGGAGCTTTCCACTCCTCCAGGACTTGTTCCTCTCAAAAGTACAGGGAAGAGTCGGGACTTAGCTCAGTGTGAGGCTGAGTTCAATTTACGGCACCAAAAAAAAAAAAAAAAAAGACAAGGAACCCTTATCCAGCTCCCCCACCATGATATTCCCCTCCCAAAGCCATTCTCAAACTATAATACATTAGGAATCTGATTAAAATGAACCTCCTCACCTGGCTTTTGGGAGTGGGACCCAGATCCTGCCTTTCCAGCCAGTGTCCCAGGGATGCTGGTGGCTGGTAGGGCGGGAGATGTTGGCCCCCTGGCACTGGTCCTTGGTGCTTCTGTTGCTCATAGATGACATCATCTATGCTGCAGCCCCCAGGTGACAGGGCACAAAGCACCGTTCCCACCAGATGCAGACCAGCCCTCAGTATCAAAGGCCAGGCTGTGTCTACTGTCTTGGTTGACTTACTCAATTTTTACTTGCTTTGGCTGGTTACAGGCTGAAGCACTTTCCAAACTCTCCTCCAATGTCTTTCCCTCTACAAGGGACCCGAGGCCTAGTACACCACGTGATCTTTCCTTTCTTAATGTATCTGGTATAGGATCTCACTTCTGAATCTAGTTAGAGGGCTGGGGTGATAGTTCACTAGAATAAGTGCTTGCCTGGCAAGTGCAAGGGCCTGAGTTCAATCCTTGCTTCCGCAAAAAAATTAAATAAAAAGAGCCAATCTAGTTAGAAGCCTAAGCCATCCTCAACTAGGTGAGCAGAACGGTCCACACAAAATCTCCTGGGCTAATATCAACAGGGCTTTTACTGTTAGTCACGTGTTCACTTACCCATAGTTCTGACTTCAGAACTCCCAGACATGCTGCTGGCTGCGCCAGAGCATTTATAAGAGAAAACTAAAACACAAGCCAAAAGAACTGGATACACCCCGAGGATGCACGCTTTCCAGCCAGTCGCCTGGCTCCATCTTTCCCTTCTGTTGCTGCCTTCTCTCCCTCTTCTCTCCTCAAGCTTTGCACAGTCCCAACTCTCCTCCTGCAATGTTTCTGTCTTTCTCCAAGGAGGGCAAAGGCCAGGAAGGTGAGGTACCGCCTCGTTGGGAGAGCAAAGCGCAGCAGCTTGAGGGAAGCGGGGAGTCCGAGCGGCGCAAGCCGGGCTGGGCAGGGCCCAAGCTGCAGACAGAAGTTCTCTGCGGGGCGCAAGGTCAGGATGGGGCCGCTGGCTGGAAAGGCGAGCGCAGAAGCCAGGGACGTGGGTGAGAAGGTCTTTTTCAGAACTCAGGCAGGAAAAGGCCTGCATGAAAGTGAAGAAGGAGGGACAAGGGTTCTGGGTCCCTAACCCCAAGGAGTACTTTCAGTATGTCAGACAATACAAAATTAGTATTTGTTATACGGACACGAGTTTCTTAGCACTTTACTTTAAAGGGGATTCACTCTAACTAGTAAAATACTTTATTGATCACTAGCAATAATAAATTTGGGAGCATCGATCATGTCAGGTCCATCGTAAGCACCTTTTAAAGCATTTCTCTTATAAAGCAGTACTGTTTCTATTCTTATTTTACAGACAGGCAATTTAAGTATTTTGTCTAAGGTCACAAGGTAGCATCAGAGGCTCAGCACATAGGACCTAGGAGCAGGTAATTATTGCCGTATTTATAAACTGGACTAGGGTATGGTAAGGATAGTTTTATTGTTGTTACTTTCGGTTTTTTGAAAGAGGGTTTTTTCTTTTTTACTTTTTATGTATGTAGTACAGGGTCTACAGGGTCTCACTATGCAGCTCGGACTCATAGTGCACTTCCTGTTTTCAGCCTCCCAAATAATGGGATTACAGGAGCATGCCACCACGACCAGTCTCACTGATGCTCTGCCTAATCCGCTTTAATCAGCTGAGCTATCTGGCTGGCTGAGACAGGGTCTTACTATGTAGTTCTGGCTGGCTTTGTGCACGTGGAAATCCTCCTGCCTCAGCCTCTAAGTGCTGGAATTACAGGTATATGCTATCATGCCTGGCAAAAAGGATAGTTTTTAAAGGCTGGCCTAGGAAAGACCAGGGACCAATTACTTGTATAATTCTTTCCATTTCTTTCCTTGTGGGAAAGCTGAGTTTCTTTTTGCCTTTTCTTAAACTTCTCTTAGCCTTACAGCTGGTATTTTGTTTTGTCTAGAAAAAGAAATAGGCACCACAACGCCCAAACCAAGCAACTAACAAAACCCTCAAAAGAGATATTTGAGAGGCACGAAGACAAAAATAGATACTAACAGTTTAGTTAACACTCTGTGAGGTTAAAAGTTAGCAGGAGGCTGAGCTGAACAGGAAGTCGTAATAGTAAGAAGGCCACGTGTACGACCACTTCCTATTTTTGCCCTGGGGGTAGAGTGCTGTGGGTTCTGTGGATGTTGTCGACACATCCTGGTTCCTCTTCTTCATTCCACAAGGATAACCAGTTCCTCTTCTCAAACCTAGACCCTTAGCCTGTAAAATGATGCCCCCTCTTACTTCTTTAAAGTGGCAGGAAAGGCTACTTTTCTACAAGCTACTGAAAGAAAAAGCCAGTGGTACTGCAGAGAATGATGGATGTAGTTTCATCCACACAGCCTCACTGTTTCTACAGCAACAAGGCAGACTTGAGAGGTGGTAAGCACAACGCCGCCACCCACCCTTGGCCCAGGGCTCAGTGTCATCCTGGGCAAGCGACTGCACCTCTGTGAGTCTGAGTTTCTTCATCTACAAAATGGAGGCCAAGTAGGTAAGCCATGAAGCTGACAGCCAAGCTGGGGCAAGTAGGCCACAGCCAGCTGCTCATCACTACTGCAAGCTGCTGCGAAGAGCCCGTGAAATAATGGGAAACGTATACCTAAGAGCGAGCATCCTCTGCTAACAGGTCGCACGAAAGGCTGGCACGGCCCTGCTCCGTAAGCCAGAGCACACCAACCCGTGACACAAATACAGTCTCTATGCACGGGCTGACGTACAGCAAGTCTGCGGCCCCAGAACAAAGCCGGCTCGCTAGCCCACACAGGAGCGCGCTGCCCGTCTAGCTAGCCAGCTGCTGCTCTGCAGGCACTGAAGCCCTTGCTTGCCCGGCAAGCCCAGCTCTCTGGACTAGTTACCTCTGCCCCTGTGCGGCTCCACAGCCAGCCCACTGGGAGTCGGGAGTGGGCAGGGAGGCGCTCTTGGCAACGCAGAGGGCAGAATGCTGTGGAAAACTCACGCAATGTGGTGAGCTGTCTCCTGCAAGCTAAGAAGAATACAGTGGACCAAAGCAAAGGCCCGCTGTCCTCGGACAGCACAGACGTATCTGCCACAGTCAGTGTCAACCAGACCCAGTAAACTCTCTCTCTCTCTCTCTCACACACACACACGCGCGCGCGCGCGCGCGGGCCTATCTCTTGGGAATAAGAGAACTAAATTCTTGGAAACATCGCACACATCACAGATAACTCCATAAACCAAGCAGTAAGCTCTCAACTGTTCGGAACATGGGTGTCTCCTCCACACGCCAGCGCGTTCTGTTCACAAAGTGCTCATTGTAAGCATACGCTGACCACATTGTCACTTCCCCTTCTGCCGAAAGGCTTCTAAAGCCCATGAATTTCAATAGAGCTCAATGGCGTTGCGCCGGCCCTTCTACAGTGGCAAGTGCTGGCAGGCCTGAATGTGGCCCTCCTCCCCTCCCAGTGTCCAGTTCCCAAACAGGACACTCTGATGCCAATTAGTTCCCAGCCAACGAACGGACACCACTCTTCTCTTTAGATCATTTCTAAGGAACCATGGACCATAACTCGAAGAATTTTAGAAACAAGTAACTGATGGACAAGACAGAAGATGAATGCGACCGCCCTGAGGCGGGCCACCTACGATCATCCGGAAGGGCAGGCCCCTGAAGACTTCCTTACACTGTGCCCCGTTCTTGCAGTACAGGCCCTGAGCTATACCCAGCCTGTTCTATTCTTTTTATCCTTAGACAGGTCTTGCTAAGGCATCTAGGCTGGGCTTGAAATTTCGATCCTCCCACTTCACCCTTGTGGGCCAGGATTACAGGTGTGTCTCACCACTGTTTTGTTTTTGTTTGTTTTTTTGGCAGAACCGGGAGTTGAACTCAGGCCTTTGTGCTTGCCAGGGAAGTGCTTATTCCACTGAGCCATCTCCCTGGCCCTGTTTTTCTTTGTTTTAATGTATTTGGTTGTTGCAGGGTCTCACTACGCAGTGTGGACTCCAGACTCCTGGCAATCCTCCTGCTTTCAGCCTCCCCAGTGCTGGGATTACAGGTGTGCGCCACTACGCCCAGACTCTGGCCAGCTCAGCCCACCCTGGAGGCGGGGCTGGCACAGCATGTGGCACCCAGGATAGAACCACGGTCCCTGTCCTCACCTGAGCAGGCGCTTTAGTCCGCTATCTTGCCAGCCCTCTGATTGCCCTGTTTTTATTACACAAGATCCTAATTTGGCCTCTCCTTAGAAGTCCACAAAAAGGGTGACTTAGTATTTATAAGAAATAACTTGATCAATAACACAGGTATTATCTTTGTTACCGCTAGCACAGATTTATCACCTTGCTCAATGTCATTCAGTGTATTAGGGTACATATAAGAATAAAGCAATGGCAGCTCAAGAGCAGGCAGAGTATTTACAAAGGTTCCCTGCAAACACTACCCAAATTTCAGACCTAGAGATATTTAGAGACACCAGAAAGCTAAGCTGGGCCAGTTATTTAAGGCAATACACCTCCTGATGAGAGGAGCAACGTGTCCAGAAGGGATCATAATGATCAAACTCCTGTCCTGTATAACTGGGGCTTTAGTGTAATGTGTTCATGCACCTGTAACTTTATTCTATTTCTGTCTATCCCTAACGTGGCTCCAGGGCCAAATACTGGGCTGGAAAAGAGAAGGCACCCAGTAAGCACAGTGATCTTGGTTTACAGAGATCTTTTTGTTGTTAAATTTATTCCAACTAGCATGGCTATTTATGGGCTTATCTGTAAACACTATGTATAGATAGTAAAATGTTACATCGCTCCTCTGGTAAGACAATCACAAATGACCCACCAAGGCACATACTAGAAGAGGAGAAAAGTCACCTAAAATTAGGGCAAGCAATCCCCCGCAAATGAAGGTAACTGCTGTAAGCTGACAATGACAATGACTGTCCTTTTTGCAAACAGCAATTTAACAACAAACACCCTTATGCTGTGCCAACTTCATGCGGTATTTCTGAACAGACTGCGCTACTTTGAGCTTTCAAATGAAGAAGGAACTGTCATGAACCCCGCGACCACCGTGTCCTCACTATCACAACATCTGCACAACCTACTACATATCACGGGTGAATTAAACCTTTCAGTTGACTTTTTTCCGTCTCCAAGGACAACCATGATGAGGGCTACTGTTTTGCTCCGAGACCTGCTTCTGGTTCTGCAAAACGTAATTGTTACATACCCATTCATTCACTTCAGTAGACTTTACTGCAGATTGGTTATATGCAAACAGGGCTCCAGACCTTGCTGGGGCAGGAAGGAAGATCTGAACACACAAGAGTTTGACATTAATCCTGTTCTGGAGCTGAACAGAGGAGACAAACCATATGCCTCAATAGTGGAAGTGATACGTATTAGAAAGGTATGGATTACAGTACTGAAGAGAGAGAGGCGAGATCTACCTCCCCCTGGAGGACTACAGGGACAGACCCGAGGAGGGAAAAGCGTCTGACCTGGGCCTCACCAGACCAACAGGATTCAAAGGCCCAGAGCAAGTTGCGGAGGGGCCGAGGCGCAGCACCAGGCACCGTGGGAAGCCTCTGCAGACGAGGGGGAGGACAGAATCTGAAGGGAGAGGAGACCGAAAACAGTTTGGAGCGGGCGGCACCGAACCACTTCCGCTCAGCTCTCCTGGCCTAAGTGTGGGCACTAAAGGTATTTTCTCAAGCTTTCTCTAGGTAAGGGGAGAAGGAAAGGTTTATTGTACTGGTTTTAAGATCTCCAGACACTATTTTTTTCAATTTACAGCAAAAATAAATTTAAGGAGAATAGATTTTCGCTGCTTCACCCCAGCCTCTACTGTCACCAAGTGTCTGCCCTCCTGAAATACCCTGGGCAACAGCACAACGTGCACCACCTGCCTGCACCCCCTTCCACCCAGTGTCTAATTAGTTTCCACCAGTAATACGCCTGAGCAGTTTTTCTGTACTTGTCCATGGAGGTCTCCCTCTCTCCCTCCCCATCTTTCTCTCACACTGGAGGTTGAAGCCTAGGTCTCCACCCTGAGCTGCACCCCATCGCTCTTTATTTTATATTTTATTTTGTTTTTTGTTTTGGCACAGCACCTCAACGAATCTGCCAGGCAGGCCTTGAGCTTAGTCCTCCACCGCCAGCCTCAAGTGCCAGCATTACAGGCTTGTGCCACCATGTCTCAAAACAGCAGTCTAGTTCTCTATTTTATAAAAGTATCATGATGATTTAACCAATTCTTCAAATATAGACCTGGCATTATTTGACTTTGCTATTTACTGGTGTTAAGTTATTGACTATTTCTTTTTGACACAGGGTCTTGCTAGGACCTAAGATGGCCATGAGCCCACAGTCTGCCTGCCTCAGCTCCTGAGTGCCAGATCTCAGGCGTACAGCAGTGCCGTGCCCACAGGAGCCGAACTGGTAATGCAAGAGGCTTATGTTACTTCTTCTGAAATAAGTTCGAGAGCTCCTGAGGCAGGCAGTTTGCAGGACTCAAAACGTACCCGGGAGAGGGCCGGGGGGCTGCACAAGAGCTCCAGGCGGCGCAGGAGGGTCAGTGGTTCTGCAGTGCTTGAGGCTTGTGTGGCAGCAGCAGAAGGTGCCCCGCCCGGCGGGCAAGTGTCAGGCTCTGAGCTGCCCAGTTCTAGTTCCGTTACAGCTGCTGTTACTCCTGTGTCTTAGAAAGGGCTAGTCACCGTGATGCACGGTGTAAGTACCAGTGCCCAGCTGACAAGCCGTGCTGCCCCTGGACTCCCTGCTTGCTTAGTACACAGGAGCCCCAGACCACAAGAGACCAGGGCCTGACACTTCTATAGGGATGGGTTCCTTGTTAGTGCCCATCTGACGTTCAACACATCTGCCTGCGGATCCTGGTGCCACGGCCACGATTCTGTGTGCTGCTGCATGGCTCCTCGGTGACCATAAAGTGGCTCGGCTTCCCACCTGCAAGTCAGTACGCTCAATACCACAAAGCTGTTTTCATTACAATAAAGATGGTTCTCGGGGGAATGCAAGATAATTTAGGAAAGCTGACCATTTTAGAAGGTGGTTTTTTTTCTCTTTTTGAAACAAGTCTTGCTACATAGTAGAGGCTGACTTTGTAACCCAGGCTGGCCTTGAACTTGCAATGATCCTCCTGCTTCAACCTTCTGAGAGCTGGGATTGCAGGTGTGTGCCACCACACCCGACTTCAGAAAGTGATTCTAAAGAGAGAGCATATCAGAAAGTACACTGATAAGGATAAAATTTCCCTCACGCTATGTATTAATAATGCAGGGCCAGTCAGATAGCTCAGAGGATTAAAACGCCTGCTTATGCAGAGGCAGGGACCAGGGCCCGATCCCCAGTGTGCCATGCTGGCCCCGCCCCCAGGGTGCACTGAGACAATGATTGAGACTGGGAATGGTGGCGCATGCCTGTAATCCCAGTACTTGGGAGGCTGAACACAAGAGGATCACGAGTCCAATCTGCATAGTGGGACCCTGCAGAGCCTGTACTAAAAACATTAAAGAAAAAAACCAAAAAACCAGCAGAGCTACTTTTGGAAGAAAGCAACCCTAACAGCAGGATGGTGCGTGTCTTGATTACTTGTCTCTCTTGTTGCTGGGACAAAATATCTGACACTCAAAGTTAAGGAAGGAAGGAAAGGATTATTTAGCTCACAGTGTGTGGAGGTTTCAGTCCATACTCAGCTGGCTCCAAGGCAGGGGCACATGGCAGAGGGCAGCCGTGCATGGCAGCAGCAAACAGCGAAGAGCAAGAGGTAGGAGCCGCGAGAGCAAGACCCCGCCCATGCCGTACTGAGATTGCCCCCAGGGCAGGTGCAGCACGCACACCTGGAACCCCAGCAAGGCTC
>NW_004524676.1:6113244-6148610 GCF_000260255.1 Octodon degus
AGGTGCAGCACGCACACCTGGAACCCCAGCAAGGCTCTCCCCCCCCACATTCTGTACTGAGATTGCACCCCGGACAGGTGCAGCATGCACACCTGGAACCCTGACACTAGATCATGGATTAATCACAGATTCAGAAGCCACTCCATGACTGTGTGAGGCTTTGGGGGACACCTAGACCCAAAACGTGACAGTGTGTCAGTCAGCTCACACTCCTCTGGAGTCAGAGTGTACCGATGGGGTCCTGGTACCCACTGAGCTCACTCACCATCCCTGGGGAGTCACTAATCCTCAGTCGGTCCATCGCAGAGTGGAGCTGGCACCCACGCCAGTGTCACAGGGGGAGGCAAGTGAGATGACGGCACACACAGTCACCTACGTGATTACTGTCCAGTGACTGTAACCACTGGTGAGTGGCTACCTAGTGATCACCGGAACACTTTAACAGGAACTTCCCAAGTAATGGAGTGCTGCATCTCTCCTCTCCTACACACACACATGCTCACACGCAGCCCCACAGCACCCCTCACACAGCCGTACACGCATGCTCCTCACATGTCCACACAGCCCTACAGGTACTCCTCACATGCTCACACACAGCCCTACACGTGCTCTTCACACACACATTCACACGCAGCCTTACACTCGTACTCGCACGTTCACATGCAGCCCTACACGCATACTCCTCACACTCGTTCACACGCAGCCCTACAGCACTCCTTACACATTCACAGCCCTACACACGTGCTCCTCACACATTCACACACTGCCCTACACTCGCACTCTCACACACGTTCACACGCAGCCCTACAGCATACTCCTTACACATTCACAGCCCTACATGCGTGCTCCTCACATTCACACGCAACCCTACACACACTCTGCTCAGCTGCTCACACACAGCCCTATACTCGCACTCCTCACAAAAGCCAACAGGGTTGGTACTGGTTAGTAAAATTTTTCTTACATGACACAGTTCAAAGTCTTTGTAGATATATAATCTTTTTTCTAACAATCACACCCCAGTAAGATTAAAAAACAAAAAACAAGACCCCCAAAGATCTAAAGTCATAAGGCCTCAGAATTGAGGAACCTGCAAAATCTGACACTTATCTCATCCAAGGGTAGAACTACTGAATTTAAGTGAATGAGATGTGTGTTAAACACAAGTGACAGCCACCGTGGCTAGGGCAAGAACTCATCCAAGAAGATGCTGGTGTGAGCCCCAACTCATCTAAGCAGAACTCACATCAACAGGCTCCACTGAGCTGGTGAGGGCCTGCGGCAGCCCCAACCCCACCCCACAGCACCAAGGAGGAGCCTACCCAGCACACTTTGGAAGCAGCCAGACAGCTCTGGGCTCCTCTTGGGCAGCGGTGGCGGCTAGGGAGCCTGGAGCACAGTCCTGGAGCAGAGGAAATGTTTGCATCCTGCCAACTGCTCCTTGGCTTTCAGCAGCTGCAGGAGCAGCTGGCTCTACAGCAGTCACAGAGCGAGCCCTTGTTCTGGAGCAGGAGAGCACTATGCTCTGTGAGAACGACATTTCCACCCGAGTCTTCACCCAGCTACCTTCCTGAGCTAGCACCCAGGCTGCGGAGCTCGCTACTCATGCTCCTATGAATAATTAAATGACCTCAGTGGCTTATCCAGGGAAAATCCTCCTCCCTCTATAAAAGTCAAGTTTATCCAATTCTTTGTTTCATGAAGAAACTAGAGTTAGGAGATCAATTATCCCTAAGCCAGTGTAATTAATTAAAATCCACCTGCTTCCAGGAAAGGTAGGCTGGACATAAGGATTTACTCCAGTTCCTCCTGGTGAAAAAGCAAAGGGTTTACACTTTATTCTTTTAAAGGGATGAATTGCTAGGACAATAAGAACACAAGGAAAGAAGACATGACAGTTTTGAAGACCTGAAGGTAGCAGAACTGAGTCCTGAATTGATAGTGCAGAGGCATGACAACCCCCACAGGCCTTCCTGGGTGGTGCCAGGGAAGGGGTGAGCTCAAACAGAAAGATTCCAAGGCATCTTTCTGAGCACATCACTACAACCCCCAGGCCAGGCTTCTGCTCCACAAAGCTATGGGGTCGCTCCTGTCCCCATACTGGGGAAGCTTAAAGATACTGGACAGGACGAGACAGAGGCCTCTGGGGGAAGGTCTGGGTGTGCTTTGCAGGACGGGGTGCACTGACAGAACCAGGGGCCCAGAAGATGTGTGTGCTGTGGTGCTGCCCCTAGGCCCTGTCCCAGGAAGATGGCGGCCAGGGCCTGACATTGAGTCAGATCCTCTCTGGGTGCCCAGGGCAACTGCAGTACTAGGGTCGTAGAAAAACTGCCTTCCACGGGTAACGCGCCATCAGAGCACCTCAAGAGAAGCCAGTACCAATAAATCCTACACGAGGGCACCAGGCACAATTCACCCTTGTTTTCCCTCATTTCTTATTTATTTATTTATTTATTTATTTGGTACAGGGTCTTGCTTCGCAGCTCAGACTCGTAGTGATCCTGCTGTCTCAGCCTCCCAAGTGCTAGGATTACAGGTGTGAGCCACCACGCCTGGTTCCAGTGGCTGGCACAGTGTTCCCTGGGCTCCAGGGCCAGCATGTCATGCAGTACTAGGGATCAAACCCAGGTCCGTGAGTTTGCCAGGCAGGCACTTAGACCGCCAAGCCATCTCCCTGGCTAGTTTTCCCCATTTCTATGCAGCGGACAGGCAGGCACTGCCTGACACCGGAGGAAAGAGTGGAAGAGGAAAGGGTGCAGAACGAAAGGGAACTCAATGCACACTGCAGGGAGCAGCCACCACAGCCGGACTGCAGGGGGCTCGGCACGGCCCACGGCCACTGTCATCGGCAGAGTGACTGCAGGGGGGCTCCCAGAAGGGGGACAAGGCAGCGTCGGACACAAGCGACTCCACGCGCCACAGCTCCTTGTCTGTGAAGCAGGACAAACAAGAGTGCTGACTCGCAGCGCTCTTACACAGCTGTAGAACAAAGCAGAGCAGGCGCAGCCGCGAGCCATCTCTGCTTCAAGTGGCTGGCTGTTTACGCTATGCTAACAAATAACAGTACAGTAACTAAAAAGGAAAAAAATCAATGCGATACACATGTTCAAACTGAATACATTTCCAGATTTGGAATGACTGGGAAGAAGCGAATTTGCTATCCCAAAGCTCTGAGAGCGTCCCTTCCTCTGAAGTACTCACTATAAACACGTGTGCACACAGCACACGCTCCACAGACATTCAGTGGGCAAGCGGGAGCTGACTGTGTTCAGTGACTCTTAATATTTGGACCACTTAGTTGAGAATTAAAATGATAGAGTATAGCCCAAAAATATAAAATAGAAAATATTTTAGAAAGTTATTTTTAAATGTTTTAAATTTTAAAAATACTCCAGTATTTTTGACTCATAATTTTTTTTTCTCCTGCCATTCTCTTGTAAGCAATAGGTATGTTCTGCAAAGTCATTCACACAATAAATATGAAAACACATACCAGTTACTTACCCCACTTAATAAAAAACAAGTATTCAGAAACATCTGTAATTTTTTCTACATCCTAACAGAAGCCTACAGAAAAGTTTTAAAATGCAAACAGTAAAGTCAAGACTCACAGAAAAAGGAGGATTCCAGTGTTTGCCAGGGCAAAGGCGAGCCCCAAGATCCCGCTGCCCATGATGGCGTTGCTCAGGTTAAAGACAGACATGCCCAGCGAGGTCGTTCCCGGAATCTGAATAAAGACACAAATACTCGGTGAGCCAAGCGTCTCCTGAAGACGCAGCGAGCACAGCCTTCGAGGCAGGCTGGGAACCGCCACGGAAACTTATTTCCAGACATTCTTCCTCAGTAGTCTAGTAACTGTTTTTTTAAATAGCTTTCAGAGAAAAATACATAAGATCTAGTTATGCTTTCAGTGCTAAACTACAGAAGCTTAAAACATCTGTCCTAATTTACATGGTTAAAAATAAGCACACTGGGCTGGGGATATAGCTCAGTGGCACAGTGCCTGCCTGGCAAACATGAGGCTGTGAGTTCGATTCCCAGTACCAAAAAAAAAAGAATCAGTACACTTACTCAATAATACTTACATATTCATCACATTTCTTCTTCTCCAAATGGCTGTTTGTGAGACTTCTCCTACTTTCACGATCAGAAATAAATTTGCTGTAAAGACATGCACAACAAACACACTTAGCCTTATGATAATGATTCAAAGCTTAACATCAAGACTAAATGATTTGGGGCCGGGATATAGCCTAGTGGCATAAGCACCTGCCTGGCAAGCGCAAGGTCCTGAGTTCAAGTGCTAGTACCAAAAAAAAAAAAGTAAGTCTAAATGATTTATTTCTCACCACAACACACTGCCCATGAAGTCACGAACTGTCTTGCACAACAGTCGATAGCCCTATTCGATACTTCATGATAATCGATAGCCCTATTCAACACCTCTCCCATCTTTTCTTTGGGGGGACACACAGTATCAGTTGTGTTATTCCTGCTTTACCAAATAAACTTTAAGAGCTTCATTTTTATATCCCTCATTCTACCCAGTAAAAAACTTGCCAATAGTAGGTGCTCATCTTGAGATGAGATGAAAGACAACTGCAAGTCAAAAAGAGCTATAATTTTAAGTAACATACTATATATAATAAAATGTAACTTTAACGTACATTCTTATCTAAGTGCAATTAGGTAACGCCACGACCATTACAAATGTGCTAGTTTAAGGAACACCAGAGGCCACGTGCAGCCCGAGCCACATTCTTGGGACACAAAGCTGCTGCACAGGAATTTCCTCTCCCTCCCAAAACAGAAAGCAACTGTTTCGACATAAAACACTCCTTCAGCACCTGCCACATGTGAGTCATGGGGACAGGGGACAAGGGCGTCAGGGGGCTCCTTCACAGACGGTACCTGCAGCCGGCTCCAGGAATCAAGACAGGACTTCAGGTGGGGGAGGGTAACATACAGTCCACCCTTAGGACCAAAGCTAGGACTGTAAGAAAACATGCAAGTCACAATTTGAGTTCAAGTCCTCACTAGGTCTGAGGGCCTGGGCACACTACCTTGGATTCCTCTTCTGTGACATGGGAAGTAACACTGTCTCACAGTCTTACTGGGAGACCTCAGAGCAGGTGGCCAAGTGTCGTAGCACACACCTGTGAGCTTAGCACTCGGGAGGCTGAGGCAGGAAGATCGCCTCAAGTTGGAGGCCAGTTTGGGCTACTCAGTGAGTTCAAGGCCAGCCTGGGCTAGACAGTGAGACCCCACATCTAAATAAATCTGTGACTACAAACAAGAGCATGTGTAACACACCAGCCCAGCATCTAGCACACACAGCAACAGTCTTGTCCCCATGGGGAGTGGGACTCAAGTTAGGGTGGGGAAGAACCAGACAGGCTGAATGCCACAAGCCACCTGTAAGTACCTGGAAATGAGCACTGGCAACACTAAGGGCGTCGAGTGTACTTAGGGGTAAAGCCACAGCTTTATGGTTTTCAAGCTTTAGCTCTAGAGTGCTCTCCCAAATTCTGGCGCACCCAGAGGCACAGCTGGAGAGGATCCTAAGGGCATGGGACTCACGGGGAGCATGTGGCTGACAGGTCAACGCAAGTGCGTCTCCCCGCTGGTGCCTCCCTCCTCTCGCCCTCCTACTGTGCTGCTGCTCCTTGGCTCCAGCTGACTGTGGCCTGAACCGTGAGCCTGGGTAAACCTCTCCCACTAGACCAGAGGGCTGGAGACTGTGCCTCAGCGGCAGCCAGTGAGTAGCACGAGAGCGTGAGCCCTTAACACACTCTACATAAACGGGCACAGCTTTTGCCAGGTTAAGGTCCACACTGAGACAGGACGCTCTATGCACTGCTGGAACATGTTGATGAGGTTTTTGATCCTTCCAGGTCTGGAAACTCAGTGGTGTGGTTATGCTGAGTGAGGTCTAATCACAGCGAACTTGTCATTAATAAATTTAAAACCACCCACACTGGACTTTCAGAAGTTCACTATCTTAGTGGAAATTACGACAGCACAACTACCAGAAGGACTCCATGAGAAAGCTGGCTTCTTCGGAGAAAACACACACCTGGGTACCCGAGCAGCTCAGAGATGGCGCGCTCTCGCTGACCTGTAGAAGACCCCCTTTCTTGAGAAAGAGGACCCCAGCAGGCAGTGCTCTACAAAGTTCTGCCAGTGTCGAGCTTATCCCAGTCACCGTGTGTGTCGATGTGTCCCTGGCTTCGCTGCAGGACAGCTCCGGGTGCCAGCTTCAGGCATGGTCTCGTAAGGGTGCCAGGCAGATGTGCTGCAAGCTGGCAGCCTCAGATGACTCACTCAAAGAAGCTTCAAATACATACCCGCACTGCGACCTCCTCTTGCCCCGGGATGGCGCTACATCTCCTTGAGAATACCCATGAGAAACAGGCAGACCACAACCAAAGGTAGCCAAGGGGGATGCTTTGCGGGCTCTGGGATAGGCTCTAAGGTCTAAGAGCAGATGGGTGATACGCTTGGGTGTAGGTGTCCCCCAGAGCCGCACGCAGCCGTGGGCCAGCTTCTCGAGTTGGTGATGATATCACGGTCTGCCAATGGGCGTATGGGTATGAGTGCTGCACCGGCCCTGGAGGGGCAGCCCAAGCACTGCAGGAGGGCATGAGGGAACAAGGCCTGCTCCCTGCGCCTCCTCCACGTGCCCCTGCTGTTTGCCACTGTGCCCTGGAGTCAGCTGATTATGTGCTGAACCATCTACAAACTGGGAGCGAAACAACCTTTCTTTCCTTAATTTTTGGCATCAAGTATTTTGTCTCAGCAATGAGAGAAAAACAACCAAGACAATGCATATGTGCAGCTGAGGGATGATCTATTTTCAAGGTGGGACTCTACCCCTCGGTTATTTGCTGTAATGCACAAGTCTGTATCCAAAGTTGCAACAACAGGATGCCCTTCTTTTCTACATCCAGACCGCTCACCGATGCGCCTGCTGAGTCCCTGAAGAACTGAGACAGATGCGAAGCAGCATGAACAGCCTGGATCGGCGGCCTGGCGCTTCGGCAGTGCATTCTTCAACTCCTAGCTCTGGAACTAGCACGTGGTGCTGTGCACACAGCCCCTTGCACAGCAGCAGGCATGTTACAGGCAGGGGCCACACTGGCCACGTTTTGGGTGAGCAGGATTAGTGGCACCTTCAAACAAAAGCATGTGCTGGTTAAAAAACATTCGGCAAGGGAAGCAGCTGGTGGAAGACCGACCCAGGAAACACTAGTGTTAACTGCAAATGCAGGGGCCAGATGCAAACTGCTTCTTGTACTGCTACTCCTGTGCCACTGAGGAACCATACTGTTATATCTATTTCTGACTTTTATCTAAGACCTATGGATTCTCAGGGTCACTCTCAAATTTTATTTTCTAAAAGCTGGAGAAAGCTCCATCTGCCAGCTCTGAACCAGCCCACTGAGTCACCTGCAGACAAACTCACGGCGTCAGCTAGGCGCCCAGCAAGTTTTGGTTTCTACCAAACCCGTCAAGTTTCTCATGTGCATTCTCTTTCCTGTGTGTCCACTGCTGCTTACGATTTCTTCACGTTTAGTCCCTTAGGAACTGTAACTCTGCCCCGGAGAAAGCAGCCAGGGCTTAGGAGGCTCTTCGATACCAGGTGAGGGGCTCTAACAGGGAGCTCAGGACTCACATTCCAGAGACAGCAGTTCGGCTGTGCTCCCTGGCGCAGCAGTCTGTCTACTGTGGCTCGTCAGAGTCCAGCCTTGTCTGAGGGCAAGCCGTGAGGGTGTGAAACAGCTAGCAAGGGTGCCATGTGCTCGGGCACTGGCAGCCTCACCAGAATAGCTGTGCCCCGGCCCTCTCTCTGGAGCATGGAGCACCGGAGGCCCCAGTGGCTAGGCTCGCAAACAGGGTGTGCTCACACCCTGGCCTTTCTCCCGGCCACGAGGCCACTGACAGAGCCCTGTCACGGCAGGGTGATACTGTGCAGCTTACACCAAGTGACCTGTGTCTGTCTGTCCATCTCAAACTTGCTCTGAGACCGTCACTTGGCATCAGCTGCACAACCTGTGACCTGCCCGTTGCTGTTGTGAACCCAAAGGACACGGAAGAAAAGTCAATTACCTGAAGTGCAGGCGCTCACTTCACCTACCCTGGCTGTGCCGGCACAGGAGTGCTCGGCTACGCGAAATTAAGATGCACCAAGGAACTTCTGAAACCAGTTAGCTACAAAAACACTGTAAGGCAGAAAGTAGACAAATAGTACTGCCTGTTCTTAGTAGGAAAATGACATAGTGAAAGTGAATCTTTGGAGACCAACTCTGGCAAGTGCACTGCGCTGCGATTAGTCCTTGCTTTGCCCTTCGTGCTCTGAATCCTTCCAAAGCTGAGGTTTACCCTTTCCTTGTGCCAGGCTTTCCGAAATGAAACGGACTCGGAGCCTGTGTGCGAGTGACTCCGGGCTACCCAATCTTTTCCACTGGTACCCCATTTGCTGTCTTGAGGAAACTTGTTTTCCAAAGAGAATTTCCCTTATTTTTACATTAAGAGAGAAGCTTGAGCATTTTTTCAGATAAATCAAATAAAGCACCGTAAACCACCTGTGGTAGCAGACTTCAGGTCCAGGCCTGGCAGCACTGGCTGGTTGGACTGGAGCAGAGAAGAAAGGGACCAGGCCTGTGCCACAAGGGGACATGGCGCATTAAGGAGGCCACCCCTGCCTGGTGGCCAGCTCTTTCCTGCAGAGCTGCCCTATGCATGACCATTAAAAAGAACCTACAGCACGCGGTCAGTGCCGCCCTGGTCCTGTCTCCCTGGCCCACTTTCTGCAGCAAGACTTCACAGCCCCCGCCCCATCTCTGGCTGCCCTGCTGCATCGGTCCAGGGCCAAGCTCCTCACCCAGTACTTCTGCTCTCCCAGGTGCTGCTGCATGTAGTTGGCCTCCACCCCAAGCTCAGTTCTCTCCGTGACCTGCCAGGAGTAGGTGGAGGTGCTGAGACCGGAACAGGGCATTCCGAGGACGCAGACCTAAAGTTGGGACCAGGCAGGCAGGGAAGCCAGTTTCCCCGTGAGAGGGCCACATCCAACCCTCCTGCCAGTTCAAGATTTCTTTTTTTTTTTTTTTTTCCTGGTACTGGAGATTAAACCAGTACCTGTACAACCTGGGCTCCATTTTAACTTTTTATTTAATTTTGAGACAGGGTCTTCCTATGTCACTAAGCTGTCCAGACTAGGCTCAAACCCGTGATCCTCCTGCCTCATCCTTGGAGTGCTGGGATTGCTGGAGTGGGAGCACACAGCTACGCCCAGGGGCCCTCTGACACGTCAGAGGCCTCATCTACCTGAGCATCCTGGCACTTGGGTCTGCTTGAGTTTTCGGGCTCTTATCTATTACCTGACCCAGCCAGCTCCTGCTTTTACTCCCACCTTACCTTGCCACATGGTGTCACTGACCACTTCCTGGCCCCACGATGGCTATGCAGGCAGGGCCTTGATCCCTAGCCGCTTTACCCGGGTCCCTTACTGCACATGAGCGGCACAGAGGAGCCCTTACACCAGGGGAGGGCCCACAGCAAGTCTGATGCGCGTATCCCAGATCTGTGTGTATGGTCTTTGGGTCATTCAGTCGAAATAACACCACTTCTGTCTTCTATGTGGAATCAGAAAGTAGCTTAGATCGCAGGGACATTTAGCTAGCTGAGAATGGAGTCCTTCAAGGAACTCTCTATGCTTTTTGTGATGTTCCAGGCTCTCCTCCCCTTTAATTTTTAGACCTTAGCTTTTATTCCTATAAATTCAAACAAAAAAAGGTAAAACCAACCTTTTAAAAAATTAAGATTATTGATACATTCTAGATATACATAATAGCCACATTCATCATAGGTAAATTTGTACCAGTATATTCCATATCTTGATTCTTCTTTAAAATCAACCTTTCTATAATGGAAATTTCCATTCAAAATAAGTAGGTCAAGCAGGTTATCACGAGTCTCTGTTATCCTACCACTTAAAAAATGCAACTGCTTGTTAAAAAGCACTGACCTCTGGCAATGAAATCTTCTTTTCTGTTGACTTTTTTATGTCCTACTTGACAAGGCATCTTTGATATGTGTCTCACGATGAGGCAAGTATTGTTTAGCAAGTTTTCTGTGGGTCACTCTGCACCCATAAAGCACAGTGTGATCACCCTCAGGAGGCAGTTCCTCTGAATAAAATACCACCGAGTCCTACAATGGGGGATTTGTGGGCCCCCAACAGCACATATCTTAGGACGTAGGTGTTCCACTGCAGTGTGAGGAAGAAAGCCACATAAACCCCCAATTTCAAACTAAAAATAAATCAGCAAGAACTTTGTTAAGCATGGCTTGTACAAGAGAAAGATAATCTTCTGATTTTAATCTCTACTGATCAGGTTCTTACTAGATTATAGTGTTTTATTCAAGGGATTCATAACACACAGAAGATAGGAAAGAGATGCGTGGGTGAACTCGAATGACCTTTCCCAGCAGCCCTTTCTCTGAAATGCTAACATGACATAAAAAAAGGGACAAATGAGAGGGAGGAAAGCAAGCAAATAGAGCAGGGTCAGAAAACAGATGAAGAGAAAAGTGAAGGCAATAGCAGCACTAAAGGGAAGATGGAGGGGAGGGGAGGAGGGAGAAGGGGAGAGGAGGGGGAGGAAGAAGGATAAGGGGGGAAAGGAGCGGGAGGCTTGAGGGGAGGGGAAGCGGAGGAAAGGGGAGGCGAAAGCTGAGCTTTATTTGACGGACAAACTCCTCTGAACACAGGAAGAAAAAGACTAGTTTTAACAAGGATCACAGGAGGAAGAAAATTTCTGACATGAAAATTGAACATAAAGAAGTTATGGAATCTTCTTTCATAAAGTACAGAAAACATACAGAAAAGTAAAAAGGGATAACTTTTTTTTTAGAGACAAGGTCTCACTCTAATTCAGGCTGTCCTTAAACTCACTATGTAGTCCAGGCCAGCCTCAAGCTGCTAGGGATACTCCTGCCTCAGCCTCCCAAGTGCTGGGATTACAGGTGTGCACTACCACACCTGGCACAGAGGGGTAACTTCTGAAGGGTCTTCTGAAGTGACAAAAGTTTAGACCAAGTATTGTATCCTGTAATCCCAGCACCCTAAAAAGCCACAGCAGGAAGATCACAAATTCCAGTCCAACCTGGGTAACTCAGCACAACACAACACATTTTAAAGGACCATGCTTGGTGGTCTTTAGCTTAGTGTGAAGGCCCTGTGTTCAATGCCAAGTGTCACAACCCATCAAAAATGACTTACAGCATACAAAGACGAAAAAAAGTTGAATCGGGGTATGACAAGAGACACAAGCTTTGCACAGCGGCAGTATTGTAGCCAGTCAGATTTATCTAGTCCAACAAGACATGCCCTGATGTCTTTTAGGAACAAACGTTAATACGTGGATAGGACTGAGAACAGCAAATATGAAAATATGTGAAGATTTTATAGACACACTTTAGGACAAGCTAAAATATTTCATCACATTTAGAGTACAACAGCCAGTAATTGGGCAAAACCTAATGCAGAATCAGCGCTCCCTGGAGTGGAGAAGCAAGAAAGAGAGGACTGCCGTTTATGGACGCCTACTCGGCCCCGCAAGGCCCACCACTGCCTGATACAGTGCCGACTACTTTGCATGGACCGTCTCCTCTAATTTCGTAACAACTGCACGAGGCTGATACTCCTTTAAAGAAATTAAATAACTTGACCAAAGTTACATGCTGAACTGCCATGCCAGGGTTTGAGCAGAAGTGGCCAAAGGCAGAGCCGGAGCTATTAGCCTACCAACAGTGCTGTGTTGCACACTGCCCAGCAACCCTGTTATTCCAGACCTGCAGGGATGGGGCTGAGGCTCAGAGACCACCACTGCATGGGGAGGATGGAACCAGGGCCTGATGCAGGCGCGATCCACAGCCACAGAGCCCACCGCCTACCCACTCAACAATCCGCCAGAATGTCCACGCTGTGCAGGCCAGGAGACACAAAGGGGAGTCAAGAGGGCTAAGGCCGCACCCTCTCTCAGGAGCTCTCATCTGGAGGAAGAGCCCACAGCTGGCCACTCCAAGGTCAAGCCAGGCCAGGTGAAAGGCGACTAGGGCCGTGACGTCAGACCCTGGCCCAGGCCTGCTGAGCTCCCATCCGCATCTCCGCAAAGGTGCCGAATGTTTCACACCAGCAGCTACGTGCCTGTGAGCAACACACACACACACACACACACACAAGCCAGGAGAGGCGGCCGTGGGAGTTAAAGCAGGCTAAGCAAATGGTCAGCGCCCAGACCACAGGCGGATGCGGGGTGAGAGGCTCAGTGTTATCTCCACATACAGATTTCTAGGCTTGGAACCCCAAATCAGGTCATGAAATAAAACAATCAAACTGGAGTAAGAGTTTTGGGTTTTGGCCAAGTGGAACAGAACCCAAGGCCTCCAACCTGAGCTACGCAGCCTGCCAGGTCTTTTGATTTTTTGAGACAGGGTCTTGCTAAGTTGCTCAGGCTGGGTTTGAACTTGTGACCCCCCCCTTGCCTCAACCTCCCAGAGCAATGAAATTATATCCATCCACTAGCAGCCCCTACCTAATGACAGGTATTTCAAGGGCCAAATGGTTCTACTCTATTTTTAACTAAACTGAAAAAATGATTTTCATTGCGTCTGGTGGGGAATCTCCAGGAGTTATGGATGCCAGGTGACAGGAAATCAACACTTTTTCTGTTTCTCCAACTTCCTCAGCAGAAGTACCAGTACCCTTAAAGCTCATTCTTTGGGGAGGGGTGATTCTTCAGAGCCATACAGCTGAGCCTGCCTTCGCCCCACAAGTGGGAGAGAGCTGCGACGACAGCATGAGGGGCCATCCCACAGCGGCCTCCAGCAAGATCAGCAGAGAGCTTTTCCGATGTGTGGTCACCTTTACCAGCCTCACACTGTCCTAATTTCATTGTCCCCGAGCCAGTAAGGAAGCAATATTGGCCAGCTACGTCAGTGAGGAAGGGACCATGAGGTAGGAAGGAAAGGCACCGCCGCCCACCGCCACACAGCCCCCTCCACCCCGGCCGCTGGCCTGGCCAGTCTCTGGGAGCATCTGGAGAGAAAGCACACCAGCCCACCCCCTGCAGTGGCAGCACCTCCGCAGTGTCGCATCAGCCTCAGCAACGGAGCTTCTCACACTCGAGTCTGAATTCTGTTGCGAGCGACTCATTTCAAGGCCCTCCAGACTGCGCTGCACTGAGACTGAAGTTTTGTTATAAAACCACGACGCCCTACTTGTCACTGCCAGTCAGCAGGGCCACAGCACCCTGCAGGGGCCCAAAGCACAGGGTGACAGGGCACCCAGGAAGGCCTGGCTCTTAGCCATTCCAAGTACTCCAATCCACACACAAGGATTTAGACAGACCCGTGTCTGTGCCCACAGGCAAGTTCTTTCTCCCCTTAGCCTCCTTAATTATAAACGTTAAAAGGTCCCATTTCCAGTACACCTACTCTCCACGATGGCAAAGCACGTGACAAGACACGGTCGGCATTATTCATCGTGACTCAAAACCTGGTGGAAGAAAACCTGAACCAAGTCACAAGAAAAGCCACCTAAGCTCATCGGCAGCACGTGCATGACAACGAGGGGGCTGTCTGCGTGTGGGACTTCCCTTCGCTGAAGGCAGGAAGAAGGAACTTTCGAGAGTATCAGAATGACAGGGCCCTCGACCAGACACTGTGCCGTGTGGAGCAGACCCTGTCAGACCCAACTTCTGCAACGCTGGCCGGCACGTGGACTCGTTCTCAAGCTCTCTGCCCCACTTCCTGCCGGCCCTCCCAGGTCACAGCAATGTGTCGCACTGGTATATGCGTAGGGCACAGAGCTCACGCTAGGGCTGGGGGCGGCACAGCGTCCGTGTCACATCTTGGTCGTTCCGACCCCTTCTCTTCCCTCTCCCCGACATCCTTCTCCTCTCCACAGCCTTCCGCTCCACTTCTTTTTTTTTTTCTTTTTCAACAAAAAGTTTTTTGTTTTTTGGGGGTACTGGGGATTGAACTCAGGACGTTAGGCTTGCCCAGGCAGGCGCTTATGCCCTTGAGCTATCTCCCCAGCCCGCTCCACTTCTTAACAAGGTTCTGTTTTAGTCTTCTGATTGTATTTCAGGACTCTTGGGAAAGCACACAGTATTTCACCTTCTGTCACTGTCTTAATTCACTCAGTATTATGTGCTCACAATTCGTTCTCCTACAAATGTCTCAAATTTAGCGTTCTTTGTGACCAAGTAGTCTTCGAGTGTGTAAGAACACATCTCCTTACCCACCCACCAGCCGACCTGCATGGAGGTCCTCCCCAGACTCAGCTACTGTGAGCTGGGCGCCACTGTGGTACGACAACGCTAGCTCTTTTTTTTTTCTGTATTTAGTACAGATCTAGAGGGTCTCACTATGCAAATCAGACTTACAGTGATCCTATTTTCAGCCTCCCCGTGCTGGGATTATGGGTGCGCCACCACGCCCAGTATGACACCTCTAGCTTTCAGGAAGATACCCAGGACAGGCAGAACTTGCTCTTCTTAGGTGTCTGAGGACGCGCCACGCTGCTCCCCATGGTGGCGTGGCAGTGTGCCAGCCACAGTGCAGACCAGCCGTTCCTCCCCACAACCCCAGCCGCATTTGCTGTTTCCCAAGTCTCGCTGCTCACTGAGGGAAGATGGAATCTTGGTGGCATTCTGATTTGCGTTTCTCTAAACAGCCAAAGATGCTGAACATTTTTTTTCAGTTCTTCAGAGAAATACCTTGTCATTTCAACTTGCCATTTTTTGATCAGGCCTTCTGGGGGGGCAGCTTTTTATTTTTAGTTCTTTATGTATTCGAGATATTAATCCTCTGAGAGCTGGCAAATCTGCTTCCCATTCTTTAGGCTGTCTCTTCTGTTTTCTCTGCTGTGTGTGTGGCACTGCTAGTGTTTACAAATAGTCCTGGAGACCCCACTGTCTTCTCCCAAGCCTCAGCTTCCTACTAAACAGCCACATAAGCCCACTGAAAAACCACAAAGTTAGAGAATGCCCCAAATAACTGAAAGAAATTTGTCTGGCTTTACTCTCACAGTGCTGGAAACACAGCCCCAAGAGTCGCGAGGACACACCAAAGTTGCATCTAACGGCAAGCACTCTCAAGCCAGCCCCTCTTCCTTCCTTCTTTCCTTCCTTGCTTTCGTCCTCCCTCCCTCCCTCCCTTCCTTCTTTGCTTTTTTTTTCTTTTTTCTTTTTTCTTTGAGACAGGCTCTCCTCTGGCAGCCCGGCTGGCAGACTCCTTAGTCCTACTCCTCCTGCCTCGGGCCCCAGTGCTAGGACTCACCAAGCCGAGCCCTCTCTCAACCCTGCCTGCTTCCACTCCTTCCCTGCTTCTGCTTAGGCTACTGTTCTACTGTAATCACTCACAGAGCCGTCTGAACACAACTGTTGTTACGTAAAATCCACACTACGAATGGCTGCTCACAACGACAAACTATTTGTTTGTAGCTTTAATACTGGATTATTGGCAAATGCAACTTTGACCATTTCTTGATTAAAACATGTACCTATGACTGTAGTACACATTCGGATATGAGCTAAACTAAAATTCGAACAGTTTGTCTAATTCATAAGCACAGAGCTTTGAAACGTTTATACTGGTCGGGGTCCAATGTATCTATACATTTTTATTAGACTCAATTGAATGATTTGAAAAGATGAATAAATTACTTTCCTGACTGCTTCATCTGCTATGGCACACCATGCCCAACAGATGTCACATAAGAAATTCAAATCGCATCTTCAAATGAAGCATAACTTTAGTAATGAATAATTCACAAGAATAACGGAAACCAGAATAAATTTTTAGAGCTATTTCTTTCACTGGATAGAAAGCATTAGTGGAAAAATACTCACCTATTTATCTGCCCGTTTTCCACCTCAGTGAAATCGTTTGAGTCGTTGCTCACGTTATCGTCCTCAGGCACTGTCATGTTTTGCAATTCAGTTAACTCGAGCCCACTTTTGAAATGCATCATGTTCAGAAAGTATGCACAGTCTAAAAATTAGTTCCAATTTCTCTTGTTCTGAGTGTATTTAGAAGCAGAGAGCAGCAAGTACATATGCTTGATATCCCTGAAACATGAAAAATAATTAAACACTGATTAAAATGAACTATTCCAAGTAAACAAATAATTTACTTTCACATTTTACCACCAGCCACATGAAAGCAATCTTTGTACATAAAATTAGAAAGTTCATCTCTAAATTTTATTGTGCCTTTCAAAATCTTCCCTCCAGTTTTAACTGTAGCGTGAGTCATGTCCCATAATTCCTGCTGTTTGCAGGAACCCTGACCAGGCAGCAGGCAGCAGGCAGCATCACACTTAACGAAACCCTGCTCAGGCGACCCCATGCCTTTGTCGTGTCAGGTCACAGAGCGCACATACAGTGGTGTACAGACCGCAGCGACCCAGAAGTGCCTCAATGCAGCAATCCCATTTTAAGAAAACCACAAATCCTACATAAATGGCATCAGCAAGGGATCAACTACCCAATCTGACAGCCGACCAGGCAGTGGACAAATTCTGCTTTGAAACTGAGCAGATAGTTTATCCACCAACTGCAAGAGATTAAATCAATCTCTTCAATGAAATCACCCCATGTCAGGGAATTAGGGAATGAAAAACTCATACTCGGGGGATTTTGGTTAATCCACCTGCAACTGTATTTCCTCATCGGGAATGAAAGACGACCAGATTTCCCATTTACTACCACGTGGATTACTGTGTTTTCCATTTCTGAGAAATTATAACTGATTAGAAGGAAGAGAAGGAGTTCTGGGGGACAGCACTGCAAGTTAAAATGAAGGTGGTCAGAGAAGCAAAGGCAACTTGGAAAGCGAGGCCAACACAGGCAACAGAGGAGCCTCCTCACCAGAAGCACTGCCAGCGAGGGCGGGGACCTGGGATGATGCGGAACACCGAGAGGCTTTCTACAGTATGTGTCAAATGGCGAGTGCCCTGGGAGCATCCTCTGCTACCGTCAGACCCTGAATTCTCTAGATGGCGATAACTCGGTGAAGAGGCTGACCTGCGTGCAGCCTAACGGGCATTCTGGGGCACCACGCATGACGGTGGGCGCGCCCAGGAGGACACCTTTGTCTCCTCTTTCCACATTCAGACCACATCATGCTCTCTGTTTCACACCATCTCCTCTCTAGTACGAGACCGTCCTTGGCTTCAGAATCCGTTAACACTCCACAACATAAATACCACCTAACACCTAAGGTGGACCCCTTGTGAAGTCAGGACAGGGAGATCTACAACCAGCTCTTCCTAGGCTGAGGCCGGGTGATCCAGGACTAGAGGCGCTGGACGGGCTCGGTGCCACCTGCTTTCAGGGCTGTGACTCGGAAGGAAGGCTTCCCAGTTGCCTTCTTCTGTCCAAAGGCTGAAATGTGGTCAAATCGGGACCCAGCCCCCTCCCGGCCCCTCCGATGAGTGCTGTCCCTTTGGGCTGCACAGGGTGCCCGCTGGGTTGTGCCACACCAATGCCCCCTGCGGGCCCCTCTAAGGCAGCAGAACTGTTGCTGCAGGGCTCCCAGGAGCCCGTCCAGGGCAGTTTCCAATCTGGGTTAAAGAATCTTATTTTCTCTGACTAGGAAGAAATATGGCACCAGACACAAATGCTCTGGGAACAAGGATGGACTAAGAATAGTTTTGGAGTCTACTGTTTGAATTTAAACATTCATATCGTGGGTATGTGTGTACATAGTCAGTTAAAGAAACAGGCAAGAGATAAAGGTGTGCAGAAGTCCCGGCCACTGAATGAGGTCAGCAGGCCGATGACCCTCTAAGTTCCTCACATGAAATGCATTTTTATTGCTATAAAATAACTTTTTTGAAATCTAACTTGTTCTTAAAAATGAAAACTGGAAGAGAAAAGGGGAAATGAACAAGGACAGCCATCATCAAGGTCAAGGCTGCCCTTGAAAATACCATTTCAATTTATCAAGTATCTACTGAGTGCTATGGGGCTCAGAAAGTTAGGAAAATGCCAAATTCAGGCTAGGCAGGGCGGCGCACATCTGCCATCCCTGCACTCAGGAGGCAAAGGCGAGAGGCTCGCCATGAGTTCAAGGCCAGACTCAACTACATGGCAAGAACCTGTCTTTAAAAAAAAAAAAAGGGACCTTGAAACAATTTTTTCTTTGTTCTAAGAATCAACACAGCCTCACTGTAAAATCTTTAAAACAAACATTGTAAGAGAACTGCCACTGCCCACCACTGGGCCACTGCTATTAGCGGGCTTCCTCCCTCCTCTTTTTCCTTCCTTTTTGTCCCGTTGTTTCCTTTTCACTTTCACTGTCTCCACCCACCCCTCTCTTTTTCTAATTTGACTTTAGGAATATCAGATTAAGCTACTTTCTTTCATGGGTAGTATACTGTAAGAATCTGAAGAATAGGTTTTATAAAAATATTAGTTCCCTCTAAATAAATAATACAGGTTTCTGTAGAAAATACAATTTTGCAAATGGAGCCAAACAAAGGCAGAGAGTCAGCGTCACCTGTTATCTCAGCAAGCAAAGATGACCCGGTGGAGATGCCGCTGCTCAGCCTTCCTGGGTTTTTCTACGCACACAGATACGTGCCTGGGTGCACGCTCAGCAAGCACCTGTAACACAAAACAGCATGAATAAAACATTTGTATGCATTAAAAAGATGAAAGTCATGCCACTGAGTTGTAATTCCATGTACTTTCCCATGGAAGACACCAAGCTCTATGCTGCTTTCCCATCGGTACACACAGGCCTGTGCTCCTACGGCTCGGCCTAGCGACTGTGCCAGCCAGGGACACTCAGCCGGCAGGGCAGGGGACACGGACAGAGCAAAGGGAACCTGCGCTGGAAACTTCTGAGTCTGAGGAGCAGGTGGCCAACTGCAGAAGCAGGAAGTATGGGGTGAGTTTAAGGAACAAGGAGTTACAGTTTCAGTGCAAGCTCCACACAATGATCCAGCTCCCAATTAATTCAGAGGCCGACTGCAGCCCTATCTGAAGATCTTTATGGGAACCAGAAGTACCATCTCTCAACACATGCAGCACATTACGAATTCGTTTGTTCAGGAGCACGTGGGATCCTTACCACAATTCTGTGAGGTACTTAAGTGCATAAGCTTGCTACAGGAATGGCACACTCTACAGCTGCACCCATGCAAGGCCCATCAGCTTACTCTGCTCTGCGTGGAGTTATGTATCAAAGATCAAAGAAGGGAATACACAGAAATTCACTGGCTTTACGTCTGTCCCTTACAGTCCATTCCAGTAGTGAGGTCAGCTCACACAGTGTCGCACAGCATAAAGCATTTTATATACTAGAACTCAACCTACACAGTGGTTCAAGTCCAAGACGATTCCAGAGACAGACACAGACATGTTATATACACATGTACAGGAAGCAAAGAAAGGAGATAGAAAGAAAAATAAAGCCTGAAAGAACCTGATAAGGTTTTCTGATAGGAAGAGAACTGTTCTGAAGATAGCTAGAGTCAGCCGGTGCAGTTTCACATGCCTGCAATCCTAGTTGTTCAGGGGATGGGCTGGGTGGACCACAAGTTCAAGGCCAGGCTAGGCAGCTTAGACACAGCTCAGCAGTAGAGCAGTGAAACACTTGGCCTACCATGTTCCCAAGTGCAACCCCCAGGAGCCCCGAAAAGTGCGGGAGGGAAAGAGGTGAGAGGGAGAGAGCGGGAGGGAGGGGGGGAGGGGAAGAGAGGGGGACAGGCAGTGGGGGGAATATGAGCTATGAGGATGGGGTGGGGGAGACGGCACTTGTAGTGGGAACCGTGGTTTGCACAGTGTGGAGGACTGGCCGGCTCAGGATCTGTCCCCGCTTCTTGCTAGCCCGCTGGCACAGCACAGAAAGCTATAAACTTGCAGTCAGGCTTCTGGAGATGGCTCAGGGCTCGCTGCAGGAGCACGGTGGCGCATGGTCGTGGACGACCTCTTTGCCTGCACGGCCCAGAGCCCAGAGCTGTGGCTACAGCTCCCGCTCACCAGGTCAGGTCGCGGGTGCTCCCCGGAGCAGGCACTGAGAACGGTGCTGCCTCCCCAGCAGCCTCCCAAGGAGCCGTTCACCCTAGCAGGCCATGGTCATGGTGCTGTGCTGACAACCACTCTGGAAGACTCGGCCTCAAGCCTGAGCAACAGGACTAAACAGAGGTACTCAGTTCCTTGTAGGAAATCCTTTTTGCTTACCAGAAAAAGAAAGAGCTCAGGTAAATGCAAGTAAGTGCTGCCTGATAGCTTGAGGCTAGCTACTGGGCTCAAAAGTACGACTGGCTGTCGCTCGCCCACTGATTTACAGCTCCAACCGTCTTTTAAAATTTCTTAGGGGAAACTTTTATTATATTATACAAGTAAACCAAACAGCAGAATACACTCCCTGGTAGCAACTTCAGCAGTTTTCAAGTCGTGACTGCTCTGCTTCCTTTTCACCCCACCCCCACCCCCTAAGTTTCCAGTACGTCTAGGAGGTAAGGCACTCAGCAGGACATGGGGCCCATACCTGTAATCCAGCATCCCGAGGCTAGCACAGGACTGCTGGTCAATCTGAACTGGGTGAGTTCCTGGGCAGCCTGAACCCCACAAGGAGGACCCTGTCTCACAAAAAGGAAAAGATAGACGTGGGAAAATGTCACCACATCACTCTCCAACTTAGAAGCAGCAGCATGACAGCACCGTCCAGCTTTGCTGCCCTTCCTGCCCAGCACTCTGATGGCCGAGTCTCCCCGTACCTGCAGGAGTACGGGCAGTGCGGCTTGCAGGCTGCAGCCTACGCAGAACTGAGCTCGAAGTGGGAGGAGTATCACTACACATCCACTCACATAAACTAATTTAACAATTTGTTATGAATCATTATTATTATGAAGAGCTAATGCGATCTCACCTCTCCACACTCAACTCCTGAGAACCAACCATAACAAAAAGGACAGTTTTAAGAACACGACAATAGGTGCTTTCTCCAACAGAGACACGCCAGCGCCTGTGTCACTCGTCATCAGGGACATAAATCAAAATCACAGCGAGGCATCACTTCACATCTGTGAGGATGGCTATCATCAAAATTCAAGAGATAAGAGTGTTGGCAAGAGGATCTTTGTATGCTGTTGTTGGAAATACAAGCTGAAATTTCTAACGGAATTGAACACAGATCTTCCATGTGACCTAACCAGCCCTCAGCAGGGCACACAACACAGAAATGACGTCCCCACCTCTCAGCGACCCCTGTTCTCCCTTGTGCACTGCCGCACTGCTCACAGCAGCCAGGTGAGAAGCCACCCACATGGACGAGAGGTCCAAGACCCTGTGACACGCGCTCACACGATGGGACGGTGCACACCCTTCAAAAAGATCTTGCTAACCTCTACAAAACGGATGAAACTGGAGGTCATACGCAGTGAGTGAAATAACCCAGAGGCAGGAAACCTATACTGCACGATTTGCTTACATGTAGAGTATTTTTTTAAAAGCTAAACACACAAGATGAATGAAAGAGTTGTGACAGGTGGGAAGGGGACGTGTGGAAATCTGGATCCAAGGATTCAAAGCTGCAGATTGTGCAGGATGAGCACTCCTCGAAACCCAATGTGAACGCCAGACCACAGTGACCAGTGCACCGTGCTGAGGGCTTTTGTTAAGACTGTCCTTGGCATACACAAATGCAGGGAGGAAAGTGGCACAGGAAATGATAGCGATATTAACCTGCTTGCCTACAGGAACCATATGTTATACCCTAAATGTATACTCTTAAAAAACAAACTGCTGGGGCTGGAGAGACAGCTCAGTAAAATAAGCTCTTGCCTGGCAAGCGCAAGGGCCTGAGTTCAATTCCCGGTTCCGCAAAAAAACAAAAACAACAACAAAAAAACCCCTGCTAAGCCTAAGGCCAACCACAGCCCTACTCTTCCTGGCCTCCTCTTGCTTTAACTGTGCCTGCTGACTTCACTGGAGTGCTCTGTCTGCACAACCCTGCAAGCTACTCTGCATCTATGGGCTAAAAGGGGTGTGCATCTGAGAAGCCCCCGACAGGGTAAACAGGCTGATTACAGCATTACGCATCCCTCTTGTCAGCTGGACTGTACACGCTTCAGGCCCCGGCCCTAGGCTGATTGGCAACATCCTGCGTCTGTGCGTAATAAAAAATGGGAAGTGAACAGGCAAACATCATACTGGAGGTGGGGACACTGCACTGAATGTAATTAATACTTCCATTAAAAGCTTAAGAGTTGATAATCAAAATCTTAGAAAACCTGCAGTCCTTGGAGGAGAGAGGAACAGAAGAGTCTCTGGCAGCAAACCCACTGAGAACAGTGCTTTGGCCAAGCCAGTGCTCACCCTTGGCGTCACAGGACGTGTCACGATGGGTCCTCGCTGGCTCGCGACTCCTGTGCACCGCTCTCAGGGCTCCTCATCTGCCACGTAAGCTCGTCTGGAATCTACCCCAAGCCCTTTACTGTCAAAGTCTCTCATCTCAAAACTCCCCTAAAACCATGCTTACTGGCGAATTCAGGCTTTCTCACGGAGGCGCTGTGTGCTTCTGGGCAAGCAGGTGGCCCCCTCCTTGCTGCAGAAGCAGCACTACCTACCTCAGCCTCACTGAAGCTACCCTTCTATCCAGTGCAACGCATGACGAGGCCGTCCCACCACTGCCACCTGACCAGGCCAGCGGCTGGCCTCCCGTGACTCAGGCAGCCCTGCAGGCCGGTGCAGGCCTCCCTGTCAGCTCCCTTTTCCTCCCACCCTCAGGCAGGGGAAACTTCAGGTCCTCCACTCTTCCTGTCCACATTCCAAACTCTTCCCTTCAGGGTTTTAAGCCTGAAGTGTTAGGTTTCATCCCAAAGGGCAAATTCAGACTTTTCCCCCCAATGTTTTTCATTTTATATGACTGAAATTCCTTCACATTGTGCAACAGGACCTCCCTCCTATATGCTACTTGACAAGGATCAGCCCCCACACATACAGATTCCATAAATTCTTTACCACTTCAGGCCACAGGCTGGACCTCTCCCGTGGGTGTTCACCCCGTTACCTCAACCCAGCTTCAGTACCGTTAGAGGTGCGGTGCATTCTCTAATCACGCAACCTGCAAACAGGATCACCACACTGAAGCCTTGCGCACCAGCCTGCCTTTCCTTCCCTGCCCTTGCTCCTCAAGCTCTACCACTCCCTGAGCCGCTGTCGCTGTCCTCCACGCTGCCCAGCATCTACAGGAGTGCCAATCTCGCACACCTCTTCTCCCCTTGCCAGTCAAAACCCCAAAAACCACGCTGTAGGATGAGGTGCAACTGTTGCAGCCACGACACTGCATCTGTCCCTTAGGTAGCCTTTCCCCTCTGTGCGGTCTGACGCTCGCCTTCCACCACCAGGTCTCACCCAATGCAGCCCTCTGCTGTCCTCTGTCCCCTGGGTCCTAGGCACTCCAGCTTCCCAGCAGGCCAGCACCAACTGAAGTATGACATTTCCTTCAAAGCCTAGTTTGCTTGCTTCTTCCTAAAATGACAAGCCTGCCTCTCCCATGATGTCTCTCCAGTGCCCAGCTGGTGCAAAGTGTCAGTCCCCGTGGAGAATGAGAAGGCCTGGGTCAAAAGCAGTCCTGGGTCGGCTGAGTTCTGACTGATTTTGTGGGAGACACTGGACGGAAATGAGCCACCAACCACCATGACCTACTGCCCTTTGTCCTTGTGCTGCCCACCGCGTGTGACACCCATTCCCAGCGTCCCACACTTCTCCTTCTGCTGCGGCATACCCAGGGTTGCTTTCTCACTTTTTTTAAAATTTAGTACAGGGTCTGCAGGGTCTCACTACATAGATTGGACTCATAGTGATCCTATTTTCAGCCTCCCAAGCGCTGGGATTCCAGGCACACAACATCACGCCCAGTCTCAATCATGGGCTCAGCACGCCCCGGGGGCAGGGCTGACATGGCACCAGCACGGCACGGCACAGACCTGGTCCCTACATCCACCTGGGCAGGCACTTTAGTTCACTGAGCTACCTGGCCCCCCCTCCCTGGTTCTCTTAAATACTGTGATTCACATGCCTGCCCCAACATCTGGAAATGAACCCTTATGTAGATGCTCTAAAGCTACTCTGATTTATCTAAGTTTTAAACTAAAACTTAGGTCAAGCTGTAACTCTGGAGGTAGGAATTCCAATGGGCATGACTGTGACTATGAAGAAAGTTTAAAATATTCCTCAACTGAGATTAATGACTATACAGAGGGCTGCTCCCCTCTGAGGAGCGGTCCCCCCCCCCCCCCGCAAGGCAGGGCCGGAGGTGTGCGAGGCTGGAAAGGCAGGAAGCCCAGACGCAGGGATCTTCCAGAGCTCTCGGCACCGCCTGAGGCCAGGCAAGGAGAGGAAAGGGACCCACCAGTGACTGCCTTCAAAGTGGAATAGGGGGGGACAATCAAATCTCGAGGAGGTGAAAAGAACTGACAGGAAGGCTGATCCAGCCTCTCTAGGAATACAAGGCACACACAGCAGGTGGTTCAGCAATGACAGCAGGTTTAGGGACTTAGAGCAACAGGTCAAATACGAGTAAGAAACAAACTTAGTGATGCATTTGAAGTTCATCCTTAGCCCTATTTAATGTCATTTACCTTGACTTCTAGTATCTGATTAACATTGCCGTATAGGATTCCAGTAGCATTTTCCAGATATATTTTTGGCCATCTTTCTGCATTTCTTGAGGCTGGGGCAGCTTCAGAGACAGGGTCTTGCTATGTAGTGCAGCCTAGAACTATGTAGCCCAGGCTGCCCTCAAACTCTAGGCCGTCCTCCTGCTTCAGCATCCTGAGTGCTGGGATCACAGGCATGTGCCTGGCCACCTTTCTGCTTTTAGCCTGTTGCCATTAGTGGTTAGATACACAGTTGGCCATATATACATACCATGCTTTTGAAAGATAAGAGTACATTTCTTAGTCACAAAAATACCCAATACCCAAAACTAATAAGAGGTTTATTTTGACTCACAAGTGTCACCAGGTTCTGGGGTTCTGGGGTCTGCTTCTAGAGCTGGTCTCTAGTTTCTTCTTGTCTTAAACAAAAATGGAGAAAACAAGTGTGAAAGGTAGAGAGGTTTTACATATTTTAAAGGCAGGAGAAGAATTAGGCTCTACAGAACAAGTCCGGCCAAGTAAAAGTAGGAAAACAAGTTCTGGGAAGGGGTGAGCACAGGGCCCTGGGCTCCATGGCAACTGTCCTTTTGTCCCCCACACCTTAGGGTGACATCTGGGCATCAGTCTTCCTATCAAAACCCTGAGTTCTTTTTTTAAATTTTATTGAGAAACAAATAGCAATGAAAGTTTTAAAACCAATTAGTAGGATAGTTTCAATAATTAATACATGGCATATTGTTGTCTTTGTAGTGGTTATTCATAGTACAAGATGCAGACATGACATCCTGCCCAAACACTATTAGTACAAATCTTTCTTCTCATTGAATTAAGAGAAAGTAGCTGTATGTCTATCCTATTTTGTATATCCAGATACAAAATGGTCCATTTATATCCCTTTTGTTTAGTTTTGTCAGAGATGGGTATTCCATTGCCATTTAAATATCGTAGGTGCATAAATTCAGCCAAATAATCCAATATAGTCCAATAGTCCATAATAGTAGTGGGTTATCCATAGGACTGGCAATGTCAGAAGTTGTTGACTTGAGCCTTTTACAACTCAGCATATTAATATGGCTTTACTTTTTATATCTCGTTTTTATACTTTTCTGCAGGATGTTTAAAACCAAGATAAAGCAAAACCTATATAACAAGAAATGTAACTTTCGTATCTGACAAGGTCAGTCAAATCCCCTTCAGGATTTATCCTGAGATCCTGTACCTCAGATTGTAGAACCTTTGTCAGTGTCAGCCATGTGGATGAGTCATGGCCATTGATTGACCAATTTGCTCTCTGTGAAAGCCTGAGAGAATGTTTTCTCTCCATGTGATCCTCCTTAGGCACACTCTACACCATCGATCGCTTTCCTCTGTGGCCCCATAATCTCCTTGACCAGAAAATTTGGGACATCACTGAGTTACAGGATGTTACAGTATAGGTTCTCTTATGCCCTGAGTCTTCATTGACCTTGAAGGGCTAGGGCCAAAATGTTGGCTGTCCTTGTAGCCCTTTTTCTCTAATTTTTGGTCTGCAAATGTAGGCTGTTAACCCTCCAGAAGAGAAGCTTAATGATATTACTACCCTTTAACAAATAGGCAATTGAGCTTAACCTCATTATCTGTCTGAATATCACACATCTTAGACATAGCATGGAACAGGCACTGGACCCCTCTGGACCCAGCCCAAGCCCAGTGTCTGAGCTCTTACCAGAAGAATGAAGCCAGCACTCTGACTGGCTCCACGTGAGGGCTTGGGGAACCACTCAGCCTAGCATCCTGGAGCAGCAGATCTCGCCCACCTCCCAGCCTGTCTGCCATGCACTGATCTCCTGCCTCCACGCTCTGCAGAGGTTTCAGTCCCTAGTCAGCTGGCTCCCTGGAAGGGCAGCATGAAAGAGGGGAGTGGCAGAGGAGAGGCACTCTGGAAATGGTGGGCAGGAAGGAACCATGGAGGATGCTCTCCTCTACCCAGACTCGATCTCCTAATAGCAAGTCAGCTGTAAGTCACCACAGGTCAATCACCTTCCCCAGGCCCTGCGTATGAGTGCGTGAGGGCTTGAGGGGACAGAGAGGGTAGGCCTAGGACCTAACATTCTGCCCCTCGTCCACAAAAGACTCAATTACATCTTCCTATGTAAAATATGTCTTGTCCATCTCTAAGAGTTGCCACAGTCCTAATGGTCCCAGCTTTGTTGAAAAGGCTCCTCTGAGACTCAAGGCAGACTCTTTGCTGTGAGCCCCTATAAAAATGAAGGGGTAAAAAATCTAAATACTGCTGACATAAAATGGCACAGGATAAATGTTCTTCTAACAAAAGATGAAACAAGATAGGAAAAAAAAAGGATCAAGCCAAGACTGAAGTCAGTGGGGGGAGAGGGGGATTCCATGACCAGCACCCAGGGCCAGTTGCGGCAAGGAGCAATGAACTCCTGAGTGCTTAGGCAGCCCTGCCCCAACGCTGCAGCCAGTGGCTATGGCCCTCAGAGCCTCTCTCTTGAGCTGGCTCTGCTCACTCCTGTGGCTTTTCTCAGCAGACTTTGTACTTTTCTGGAATCTCAAACTTCCTCTACACAGTGGTACCTCAGTTTCTGAACGTACGTCTTTTCACAATTCTGGTCACCAAATGCAAGGAGAGCCAAATCACACTTCTCTGTAAGGCCAACACTGAACCTAACCACTGAACTTCACGACTAGAATCATGGAAGGACATTCACACACTGAGCACTTCCAGCTTCACTCTTGTGATGTCAAGCACTGTCCTCTCAAGGGCACACTGCCTGGCCTCCCTTGTAGGCCTACTCCTGAAACCTAGGCGGAAGCCTCTCTGACCCCACAACTCTTGCATTTGCAATGTCTGTAAAACCCAGCACACGTGGACAACGTCAATGCTGCCGCCAGCTTTAGCAGGAGTAGCCAGGGCCCTTCGTGTCATGGTTGCAGAGGTCTTCAGGTACACGAATGCCTGAGCACTATGATCCAAATCCCGGGGAATAAGTTCCCTAGGCAGCCACTCTCTTGGAGCCGGTGCCTAGAGGCTCTCCTCTCAAAATCTTTGACTTCTGCATTTCTTAAAAAACAATTTTTTTGCGAGACAATGTCTTGCTATGTAATTCAGCCTGGTTTAGAACTCAAGTAGCTCAGGCTACCCTCTAAGCTAGCAGCAATTCTCCTGTTTCAGCCTCCCAAATGCTGGGACTACAGGCTACCACACCTTGCTGACTTGCATTTTTGAGCCTATCACTGGAATGACCTTGCTTCCTCCTCAATTATCTTCAAGCCATCTTTTCTATTGTCCTGCTGCATAGCATTTGGCTTCCTTTAGAACGATAATCTCCTCAGCTACCAGTCTCCTCTGCTCCAACGTTTCCCATTTTTTCAGGGGAAACAGAAAACTTTATAGATGGTCTTTCTGCTCCTGCTTTTCAGGATAAACCTAGCTAAAAGTTACAAGCTCTAGCTATGCTACAGCCTGACTGTTAGGTTGGTTTTAAATTTTCTCTACCAAGTGATTCATCTTCCACCTTTAATCTCAATCTCTGGCAGTCTCAGGACATGGATGAAATACAAACTTTTTTTTTTTTTTTTTCCAGAGTATAATACACATGATCTGAAATCCAGCTGTCAATGGAATCTTTGTTTCCAACTCAAATCTCCTCAGTCTGGCCTTTATCTTCTCCATTTCTATCAGCATTCTGGTTCTCTGAATTCTGACCAGGATTTCCTATAAAGCTCAGGTTACAGCATTCCATGGCTTCTCCAACAGGCACCTTTAAGTTTTTCCGAACTCCTTCCGTGCACTACTTCCAAAAGCTTCTGAACCCCACAGCCAAGTACAGTCCCAGCAACAGCCCCACTCCTGGTACCAGAATCTGGCTTAGTCATTTTGGTTGCTGGACAAAATACGTGACCCCTGCAACTAAAGGCAAACAGGCTTATTGAGCTGCTTCAGTCACAGTCAGCTGGCTCCAAGCCAGGACGGGTGACAGCAGACTGTTCTGGAGGTCAGCTGCTCCAGGCACAGCAGGCAGGAAGCAGCCAGGACCGAGGGAGAAGCTGGGAGGGAAGATAAACCCTTCCAGGCCAAGCCCCCTGGTACCCATCTCTCCCAAGCAGACCCCCAACTCCTAACAGCAGGTCAGCTCTAATCCTTTATGGTCCCATCACCTCCCAAGAACCCCACCTATGAGTCTATGAGGCTTTGGGGGAACTCCAGATATAAACCATAACAAATCTGTGTGCTATAATTCGGCACGTAACTTGTGAAGGATGTGAGACGCAAAGTACATCCTCAGTGGTAGGTTAATGAGCGATTTTTCTTATTGTATTTTCCTCAGTCCTAAAATGAACATGTATTACTATTGCAAAAAGTAATAAAAGCTTTACAAGTTAAAAACTTATGAAGATGAAAGTTAATTTGAACATTTTAGCCTTAAAGAAATTCCTTTTTTCTTTGCATGTATGTTTTTGTTCTGATGATATTTCTGACCAAGGATTGTTCTTGAACCAAAAACAGTAGATAGGAATTTTATGGTTTAGTCTTTAAGCATTAGTTAAGCTTTGACACTTAACGCCTTATAAAATACTGTAGGAAAAATGGACAAAAAGAAAAACTGAGAGATCTAGATGGTATAAAGTAGATACTTTACTTTACTTTTACTATATATGATCATTTACTTTTACTTTTACTATAAATGAACCGGGGATTGAACTCAGGCCCTTGCGCTTGCCAGGGAAGCGCTTATGCCACTGAGCCATCTCTGAATTTTCTGACTCAAAAATTTTAAAAATATACCTTTATATGAAGAAAAGAAAAGAAATGATACTTTATAATTCAAAGCCAAGTAAGTAATGGTTTAGGTCCTTAAACAATTTCTTCTCTTTGGGTCTCTGGAAGGTTGGGTTACCTGGTGCTCTCCTGAAGATTGCTGTAGTTTGGAAGCTTTCTGACTCTGAAACTTCCTTAAGGGACCATCTTACTTGGTAAGGTGAACTTGCAGACACATCTTTTGAATAGCCAACTTGTTAGACCAATAGTCCGCAGTTCTCATGGGTATAGGAATCGCCTCAGAGCTGTACACAAGTAACACTGAGAAAGGATGCCACACAGAACAGAGGCTTCCGACCTAACGAGTGCCGGACACAGTCCAACATGGATGTTTTAAATGCTGTCTAGGGGATATAAATGTACAGGTTTAAGATCTACAGATGAGGATTAAACGCTGAAAACATCGCCAGAGCCCCAGTAGGTAAGATCAACAAAGAACTGGACCTAAGGACCTGGAGAATTCAAGTCACACCTATTTCCTTCCAATTTGCAACAGAAATGAACAAGATCTTCTGATTTTTTTCAAGAAATGCCAGAAAACCAGTTTTTAAATGAAACTGTGATTTTTTAAATGGGGGCAACTCCCAACAATTTAAAAAGAAAATGTAAGTCACACAAAATATGCTCGTAGTCTAATGTGGTAAAATAGTCATCAGTCTGTACTAAGTAAAAAAAATCAGTGGAGTAAATTAACCTCAACTGCTTCTTCCACTTTCCCTGTCTCTCCTCCACCTACTCCAAGCCTGAGTCCCTGGCTCCACAGCCTGTCCCTTTCCTTTTCCTTGTCTCTTTCTTTTCCAGCCTTCTTTGTCCTTCCTAAGGGATGGAAACGGAACCCTACACATTAAATCTTCATGTGGCCCAGACTATGCCACTAGACGGGCCTCTACGCTTGGGAAAGTGCAGGCTGTAAGTTGCAACCCGAGCCTGTGGCTCCATTATGTCAGCAACTGGGTTGCTTAGGAAAATCAAGGGAGTTAGTCAAGCTCTTAATATGGGTTCACTAAGACTTTCATCAAGGAACTCATGGAGAGCTTCATTTCAGTTCTGGCAAGGTTGTTTTTTGGTTTGTGCTTTGCCTTAAATCTAAACCACTGCATATCAAAAGCACCCCTAAAAGTTTGTTACTGTTGCTGCTTTGTGGTTTGTTTTTTAATTTCCATATATAGACTTCATTCATCCCTTGATAAATATATCTCCAGAAATGTAGTCAGGGCATAGGGAGATTTTGTGCTGAAAATCACAAGCCCAAAACCTCCCACAGGCCAGGCGTAATGGCACATGCTGGTGACCCCAGCACTCAGGAGGCTGAGGCAGGAAGATCACTGTGAATCTGAGGCCAGCCTGGACTACACAGTAAGACCCTATGTCAATCAATCAATCAATCAATCAATCAATCGACTGATCCCTTCCACATATCTGCAGTTTAGCAATGTGCTTGATTCTAGACCACTAGTATACTGAATAATCTTTTTGCTTATTGAAGGATCTTTCCAGCTTGGTTCTCACTGTATCTTCACAACTAACAAAACAAGCAGTTCAGACACTATTATTTTCACTGGGCAGATGAGAAAGGCAAAAAAATATCTGGCTGGCTGAGCACACATGGTGGTGTGCACCTGTAACCTCAGCACTCAGGGAGGCTGAGGCAGGAAGAGTACAAATTCTAGCCTCGTCTGGGCAATTTAGGGACTCAGTGAAACCTTGCTTCAAAAAATAAAAACAGCGATAACAAAAATATTCAATGAGCTGCCCAAGGGGACCCGGCTAGTTATTCATAAAGATATACTACAGCCTCACTAATCTGGGTGTCTGTCTCTCCATCTCCGTCTCTGTCCCCCTCTCGTTCTCCCCTAGGGCTCCATGCCTTCTGGGCAAACTTTCAGCCACTGAGTGACAGCCCCACCAGGAGTCTTTGACTACCAGCCCAACCCCACTGCCAAGCTACCTCCCTAAGGCTGATTCACTTTACTACAGGAAAACCAATGCATATGTGATTAAAATCCAACAAGAAGCACAACAGTGGCTTACAAAGGCCCAGCTTAGAGTCAGCAGACAAGATACCTTCTTCTGAAGGCCATCAGCCAGCCTGCTTCTCACACACCTCCCGCCCCCCACACTGCTCAGAGTCACAGTCTCCCAGAAACTGAAAACATGAGTTTCCATTAGGATATTGGTCTCAGAAAAGATCTTGTAAAAGATCGAATAGCCATAAAACTGCAAAGGTAAGGCCAATTTTCCTGATCCACTTTCCCCACTTCCTGTGAACGATAAAGATGAAAAGTGCTTTTTAATTTAATATATATGAAGGGCTAACACTGCCAAACACTTCACCAACCATTGTGTTAATTAAATCCTTAGGATAACTCAGGAAGATCAGTACTGCTACAGTCACCACAAGCCCTATTTAACAAATAAAATAAACAACAGACAAAACTCTGGGAAATAAGCAGCCTGCTCAAGATCCTACGAGTAGTAAATTGAGACCAGTGTTTACATGGGATTCACTGCCTAACCCCCCACACCTTCCCTGGCCTGGAATGACAGTAATGCAATCCTGGGAAAATACCAACTAGGTGATCTTGGCGAACACTTCCTTCAAAAGATGGGAAAAAAGCACCTGGGCTAGAGCATCAAAAAAACCCCACAATGTCAATAGGCATTCCAGACTGGAATCCACACAGCTACTGAGGCAGAAAAGCAACCAGGACAGGGGAAGAATGAAATAGCAGAGAGAAAACACGGAAACAGAGTCAGACTGCAAAGGAATTTAGACTTCATAGGCAGTGTGAACTCCCAGGAAGTTTCTTTATAACAGGAACTGAAGTATGGAATATAAGTTTAGCGAAAGCATCCTGATGAGTTGGGGTGGCACAGCCCAGCATGGGGCAGAGCAAAGGGAAAGGGTACCTGGCTCCTTCAGCGCCGGAGCATCCTCCCCCTGCACCGGTGTCTGTCTCATGATCCTATCCCCACACTCAACTTGATGCCTTTGTGGTCAGACAACAGGGACCTGAACTGAGCAGTGAGAACAGAGAGTGAGAAGATGGGTTTGAGGACATCTGCAAGGATCGGGTCGTGGCTCAAAAGTGGAGAAGAGTGGGAAGAAGCAAAGAAAAAGACTCCAGTGCTTCCACTGTAAGAGAAAGAGGGCAGACATGCGACAGAGCACCGCAAGGAGGCCGAAGGCATGGCTTCCCAAGGCTTCAACATGGGCAATATTTAGCAGGTAACTGCACCGCACCACACACTAGTGAAACAAGGAGCAGGAGCAGGTTTCGCCTCAAGTATCACGGTAGGGCAGTGATGGCCAACCTGTGATAGCTTTCAAGACACAAACAGCCCACTTCCGGTTACAGGTTTTCCAACATTGTCACAGGAGGGAAAAAGACAAAAGGAGCGTGGTCAGAATGCAGGGGGCCTCCGCAAGGCCTTCCTTTCCTCAGGGGCTTAATTCCCTAAGCAACACAGAAAAGGTACATAAGGAAGATGTTTTAAAGACCGGAATATGGAAAAAAAAAAAAAAAAGAAAACACACAAAGTGTATAACATAAAAAAAAAAAAAAAAAAAAAGAATAAAGACCGGAAAATGCCTATCTATATTTACCTCATCTGCAGTGAAAGAAGAGTGGCACAAGTAACCTGCCATTCCTGTGGCAGACTGCCACCCCTCACCATCAGAGCTGATGCTCCCAGCATTCAGGTCCCGGGACCGAAGTCACTGCTCACGCGACCCCCTTCACCTAAGCCTCCTCCACAGCCATGATCTAATACCTGAACTACCCTAATACCTGAAATCCATCTAGGCATGCACTGATAACCGTCCCTTTCCGGAAGGAGAAGGGCAGCTCCACAGAAGCAGGAACTTGATCTGGTTAGTCGCTGGCAGCCACACAGAAGCCCTTGGGGAGGAAACATTTATTGAATACAGCAAATGGGAGGAGTGTTAAACCTCAACAAGATAAAGACCTCAAGCCAACTAGATTTCCGGTGACACACAGAGAATTGAAGTGAGTTTGAAGACCAAAGTCATTTTGAGGCAGGGCTTACAGCCCAAATCCTGGGAGTCACAGTACATCAAGGGATGGGCAGTTTTGCGTAAATTACGAGTATCCACCCAGCGTGAGATATTTGACAATGAGGCCAGCCAGCTGCCAGCTCAGGTTTTATTTCCGTTGTCCTTCTGACGTCAGAAAAAGCACGAGTTGCCGCGCAGTTTCTCCTATCAAGGTGACAAATTACAGCCTCGCTGGGCCCTGCATTCTGCAAACTGCTCCCCCCCCCCCCCCCCCCCCCATGCTAAAAGAAATGTAATAACCACTGCAGGGATGCCAAACCTCCCAAATGCATCATCTGGTTGCCCAAAGGTGGGTCTTTCCCACTATACGCACATCACCACGGGTTTGTCCAAGAAAGTATGCGAACCAAGCTTCACTTTAAACAGGCTGGTAAAAAAAAACAAACAAACAAAAAAAACAAACAAAAAAAAAACCTCCTCGGTGGGCGCCGCAGAGCTAGACACAAAGGATTCGGGTCGCAGCACCGCCTTCCCGGCTCAAGGCAGCTGGTGAAAGGCGCTAGGGACGCGTGGAGCGGTAACTGCGAAATTCCTTTTGCCGCCAGCAGAACTCTGCCCTCCAGGACGACAGCCCGGCAGGGATCCGGGGCGAGCGACCTGGCGAGTAAGAGGCGCCCAGGGTGGCCGGTGACCTGCAAGGGTCCGGCGGGCGCGGAAGAGCCGGGCACTCGGGGTGCGTGGGGAGCAGGGGCCGGCGCACGCGAGATCCAAGGCTTCTCCCCAAGGCGCCCAGTCAGCGAGTTAAAGAAAGGTACTTAGCGGCCACGTTTGGGCTGCCGGTGGGCGAGACTCGGAGTGTAACGGAGGGCGAGCGAGAGAGACTCGGGCTGCCTCTCCGGGGGAGACCGGAGAGGAGCGCGACCCCCGCTCGCAAGTGGCGGCCTTTTGTTCGCCGGCGCCAGTGGACCCGGCGATCGGCAAACCTCTTCGGCCCTAGCTTCATTTCGAAAGCAAGTCGTCCCGGCGGGAACAGTCATTTGCCGCCTGCATCCACTAGAGATCCTCCCGCGCGCGTCCTCCCGCTTCCCGTCACCGAGGGGGCTCCGCGGTGGCAGCGCCACCGTCCCCGCCACTCACGCGCCCCGCGCTGTCCCAGACCTCACCCGCCCCGAGCCGCCGCTGGCCGCGCGCAGCAGCCGGGCACCCCGCACCCGCTCCTTCCGGCAGGTCCCAGGTGGAGGCCCCGACCGTCCTCGGGTACCCGGCCGCGTGGTCGCAGGCGCTCGAGAAATGTAACCAGACGCGTGCCATCAAAGCCGATTAAAAAAAAAAAAAAAAAAGTAAGCCACAGCCCACTGTAAGGCGCACCCAGGCCCTCGCGCGGCGCGTGCCCCCGGGAGGTCAGAGGACCTGAATTTTCCTCGCCGAGAAGCAGCGTCCGAGCGGTTTCCGCGGCGCCGCCTCCTAGTCCGCGTGGAAATAAGAGGCAGAGGTGGCAGAGGGCGCCGTCCGAGAGCCCGCCCTCCGGGACCGTCCCGGCAGCTCGCCGTCCTTTGTGTCCAGGGCTGCAAGGCCCGGCTGGGAGAGGACCCGGGCGGCGAGGGTGGCGCGGCGATTTCCGAGGAAGGTACAGGCGGGGGCTCCCGGCGACCTCCAGGCGGATGGCGCGGCGGCCGCGGCGCTCTTCCCTTCCGGGCTGATTGCATCACCGGAGTCTCCCAGCGCCGCCCCGCCCGCGCCCAGCTCCCCGCCTCGCACTCACCTCGGCGCGAAGGGGCGCGGAGCGCGGTCATTTCCCGCCGGGGGCGCCGCCCCTGCGCTCCCGTGGCCGAGGGCGTCGC
>NW_004524676.1:6149433-6156093 GCF_000260255.1 Octodon degus
CGGGAAGAGCCTCGGCCTGGCGCCCTCGGGCGGCCCCGCCGCCGCGCCGGTGTCGCGGGCGGGCTCCACGAATTGAGAAACGGGAAGGGCAGCTCGCACGCCGCGCTGCGCCCGCTTAGTGCCGACGCTGCTGCCTCCTGGGCCGTCTCCTAGTTGGACGAAGAAGAAATAAAAAAGATGACTGATAGTAGACGCCGCGGTAGTATTCCGTAGGTCGTCTACCTTCTCTCCTAGAGGAAGTTCGTCTAGTACGAAGTTACTGGGGTTGGGCAGAGCGCGCTTTGCCTGGCCACGTAATTCTTAGGAAGCAGGCATGAAATTGAGCAGGCAAAGAGGTAAATCGTGAGCCATAGTTCAGTAAATCAGTTAGAACGTGTAGCTTTTCTAAGGCAGAATATACGTTCACCAGGGCCGGGCAGCCCGGACCCGAGCGTATCTCTTGCTTCCAGTTTTAACTTCCTTGCCAGTCCTAGCACGCCAGGGCAGGCAGTGACCTCGCACTTCTGTGGTGGCTCTGGTGTCCTCGCCCTTCTGAGGTGGCTCGGGTGTGAACTGAGGCCCTCCCGCCTCGCCCGCTACGTGCTAGGAGCTTTCCGCATAAAGGTTTTCCCATTTGATCCTTCCTAGTTCAGTTAGGTATTGACTCTGTACGAACTAGAGAGTTCAAAGAGATTTAATTGGCTCCATTTACATAAGAGAGCAAGTAGTGAGGGGGAAGCCTTTCCCTCTGGAATCTGATTTTCTCCTCGCAAGTGCTTCGAACTGCTTTGGGAACCAAGCCTCTCATCCCAGCACTCTGGAGGCTGAGGCAGGAGGGTCGTTGGGCTGCAAAGGGAGCTCAAGGCCAGCGTTCACCGCATAGAGACCCTGTCTCAAAAACAAAACAACTAAAAGATAACGGATTTGCCATCAGGATCTTCACACCTTTGGGTTTTAGTTGACAACCTGGAAGTGGAGGGAACTTGGGGATTCTTTAGCTAGAGGACTGTGGCCAGCCCCCCGAGGATTGCTGTGGCCGGCAAGGAGTGTTGAGAAGTGACTGGTTACCTCGGTGTGTTTTTCCAGGACTGCCTGCGCACCAGACTTCCTTAGAGGGGTCTTTTCAGTAGCTCAGCTCCTAAACCTAATTTCTGGGGCACAAGGGTAATGGGGGTACAAGGATATCAGGAAGGTGGTTCCCCTATTCACTGTGTACTAAGACAAGCAGTAGGTGAAGCTTTTAAGGACGGTCTGCCGTGTTACACTCCCCGCATGGCTGACAAGATGGGATGTCCTAACTGCTGCTTGAGAGATTGAAAGAATTCGTCCCAAGGCCACACAGCTGTCACTGGCACATCTGAGTCTGGAACCCAGAGCTCGCTCAAAGCCAGGACTGCACTCCTGGCTCTGACATGTTCCCTGACTGCAGCAACCCTCTTTGGAGGCCCCTGACCTTCAGGTGGGAGCCTCTTCTGGGGTGTCAGTGTGCCCTCTTTCCCTGAGGTTCACGGGCTCTGAGGCCATGTTGGTGGTACTGAGTGTTGCCTGTAGACCGCTCCTAAGAGAGCAGACTTCCCAGAGGACATGGAAGGAGCTTGGGCTGTCCTGCAGTATTGACACAATAAAACGTCTGCGTCCTCTCTCACAGTGAGCTAGGGTGTGAGTCTGTCCTGTGCAAGAAGAACTGAGCAGCTTCCACTGGAGTTTTGTGTAGCCTCCTAGCCTTGTTGCTGTGGTTCCAGAAAGGAAAGGCCAATGGGTGAAGAAGAATCAATTGACCTCCAGAGGCCTGAGCCTGAGGGTAAGCCTGTCACTGTCATCCAGCCAGCCCTCCCCTCCCCCGCGCACCTGGGCTACACTTGGTCCACAGCTGGGTTGCCCAGCAGGGTGGCTGCAGCTGGACCACTATCAGCCGCTTACAGAAAATGGGTGTCTTCCTCCAAGGGCTTCAGAGCCGTGCTTCTGCCTGACACCAGCAGACTCCTTGCGTCCAAATTTGGAATAATACAAAATCAAAGCTATTTCCTAAACATAGTTTTTCTTTTTATCTCTAAAGGACTGTTGGGACACTCTGAATTATAACAGTGATTTTAAAAATAGAGACATAAGGGCTGAGGATATAGCTCAGTGGCATTGCACCCGCCCAGCAAGTGCAAGGTCCTGAATTCGATTCCAAGTACCAATAATAATAATAATAATAATAATAATAGTATATAAAGCTCTTTCCAGCCGGCATGGAGCAATGGCCATCTCTTGGGACAACTGGCACAAGCGCCGCAAGACCGGGGGCAAAAGAAAACCCTATCACAAGAAGCAGAAGTATGAGTTGGGACGCCCTGCTGCCAACGCTAAGATTGGTGCCCGCCGCATACACACAGTCCGAGTTCGAGGAGGCAACAAGAGGTACCGAGCCCTGCGGCTAGATGTGGGAAACTTCTCCTGGGGCTCTGAGTGCTGTACTCGAAAAACAAGCATCATTGATGTTGTTTACAATGCATCCAATAACGAGCTGGTCCGCACCAAGACCTTGGTGAAGAACTGCATTGTGCTCATTGACAGCATGCCGTACCGACAGTGGTACGAATCCCACTATGCACTGCCCCTGGGCCGAAAAAAGGGGGCCAAGCTGACTCCTGAGGAGGAGGAGATTTTAAACAAAAAACGATCAAAGAAAATTCAAAAGTATGATGAAAGGAAAAGGAATGCCAAGATCAGCAGTCTTCTGGAGGAGCAGTTCCAGCAGGCCAAGCTTCCTACCTGCATTGCATCACGCCCAGGCCAGTGTGGCTGAGCAGATGGCTGTGTGCTAGAGGGCAAAGAGCTGGAGTTCTAGCTGAGGAAAACCAAGGCCCAGAAAGGCAAATAAACCTTCCCTCCTGGTTTAACTCGTGTAATAAAGGTGTTTATTGTTCTATGTGCGTTTTATGTGAATAGTCTATAAATTTGCAAAGCTCCAAAAAAAAAAAAAGTATATAAAATGGAAGCAAAGCTTTTATAAATAAGGAAAAGAAAAAGGTTGAAAAGGTAGGGGAATGGAAAGAAAAGAATAAAGTCATGTCAGGTACAGGTGCAAATTACCTGTAGTAAATGTGAAAAATGTGTATACCTACAATGAACTGAATAAAAATAAATAAAAATAAGGATGTCAACAGGTAAGGTTATTTCAGGATAATGGCTATTTCCTACATATAACAAAAGGAGGTCTACTATCAGATACACAAATTCTACCTCAATAGAAAAATTGTGGTCAGGCATTGTGGTGCATGCCTGTCATCCCAACACTTGGGAGGCTGATGTAAGAGGATCATTGTGAGTTCCAGACCAGCCCGGGCTACAAAGTGAGCTCAAGGCCAGGCTGACTTGCATAGTGAAACCCTGTTTCAAAAAGATAAAAATACAAAAAAAGAAATTGTTTCTTCTGAGATCCATCTTTTATTCCTTATGACAAGCTCTACAGTGGTCTCCGGAATGACCGGCTTATCTTGCCTGGTGGACTCGGCTCTGCCTGAAGAGCACTCTTGCCAGCCCTGCTCTCTGGGTCTCATCCACGCACAGCAGTATTTCAACCCTGGATGTGAGAGAAGCAGTCGCAGCCAAGCGTGAGTCCACAGTGACGGGCGCGCCCTGCTGTCTTGGGGGCCCTTCGCAGATAGGCAAGCCATGTAGCCCAATGCCCTTTGTGGGTAACTCTTGGAGCTATTGTCACATTTTCTGGCAAGGTGATAAGCAGTACACCTTCCCAGATTTGTCATTAACTACCTCTGGCAGAAAGTCACCAATATACTTTTTTAAAAAAGTGTATTTAGTATAGGGTCTCACTACACAGATCAAACTCGTAGTGTTCCTCCTGTTTTCAGCCTCCCAAGCACTGGGATTACAGGTGTGCACCACCAGGCCCAGTCTCAATCACCTTCTCGGTGTGCCCAGCAGTGGAGATAGCACAGTAGGATCAGGCCCCATCCCTGCACCTGCCTAAGCAGGTGCTTTAGTCTGCTGAGCTATCTCCACCAATACACTCTTGATTTCAAAATGAATCTAAATTAAACCCCAGAATGAGCCTCTGTGGAAAAATGCCTATTGTCTCTGGTTTGGGCCTAGCTCAGCTTTGTAAGGTCACTCACTTCTTTTGTTTTTTCTTTTCTTTTTTTTGTGGAACCGGGGATTGATCAGGCCCTTGTGCTTGCCAGGCAAGCACTTATTCTACTGAGCTATCTCCCCGGCCCCTATTTTCATTTATTAGAGGAGCTGGAGGTGAAGTTCCTCAGGTATTATAGTGTTATGGTAATATAATTCATTTGAGTTACTTAAAGAGCCAGGCCAAGTGAGGGGTCTGGAAGCTTAATGCCTGTCTTGCCCGGCATGTTCCCACCATTGTGTGGGTGCACTGTGAGTCAGTCCCCTCCCCCCGAGCTGCAGAATGGGGGTGTGATAGCTGTCTGGTGATCATGTGACCAAGTGCAAAGCACCCACGCAGGTGCTTGCTCTGGGACAGTGCCCGCCAGGTGGTCCCTGTTGTTACTTGCACGCTTTGCAGAAGCAAGCTCGGGATGGTGCGTTTTCAGAGCCTGTTTTCATTGGCACAGAGCATTCCATCGTGTTCACCCCATACCCCAAAAACTGTTAAGCCCACATTGCAGCAGTAGTTCTTCCCACTGTAGAAATGCAAGAGAGGGTAATAATAGGCCCTATTTCCACTTCCGATTAATTTCCATGGGGGAAAGCATGTGTGGGATGTATGTAAGGATTTGTCAATAGAAAGTACAAGTGCCCCTCAACAGAGGAGCGCATCCAGATTTACTGATGGTGCTGGTGTAAGTTAGTAAAACTTTTAGTGAGGCAGCAAACTTAGTGAACGTGGGCTCTGGAGACTGATTTCTCAGGTCCTGTCATTTTAGAGGCCAGGGGATCTTAGAATCTGACTCAGGAACACTTTACCATGGAGCTGTACCTCCATCCCTTTTCATTTTTTATTTTGAGACAGAGTCTCACTAAATTACACAGGTGGGCCTCACCCCTCTGTCTCAGTTACTGTTTTCTTGTTGCTGGGACAGATACCTGACACCCAAACTGAAGGAAGGAAAGGTTTATTTAGCTCATAGTTGCTGGACATTTCCATCCACACTCAGCTGGCTCCAAGGCAGAGTGGCACCTGGCAGAGGGCAGCAGCTCATGGCGGTGGAAAGCAGCAAAACAGCAAGCTCAAAAGGGCAGGAGCAGCAGCAACATCGGCACCAGAGAGCGAGTCTGTCTCCCTTGCGGTGCATTCAGGCCATCTGCCCCAGGCTGGGGGTAGCACTCACGCCCACAGTCCCAGTGATCATGAGTAATCACAAACTCTAGAAGTGTGTCCCATGACTGCATGAGGCCTTTGGGGGATGACTAGACACAAGCCATAACACCCTACAATCCTCCTGCCTAGCTTCCTCTGTAGCTGGGACTGCTGGCATGCACCACTACACCTGGGCCAAGTTCTAGCTAGATTCCGCAGTGCATAGCTCTGTGACCTTGGCCAGTCTCTGAATTTCTCTGTTTCTAGGTTTCTTCACACACAGTGGAGATGATGATGCCTGCCTTACAGAACTGTGTGAATACATGTGACTATGCAGAAGTCACGTGCATCTAAACTACTTACTAAATATTATTGGAAAACAGCCTGGCAGGCAGGAAAATGAACCTGGGTATCGCAGGTGTCGCTTCTGGGGATCTGAACCTGTACTCCAGTTCATAAACTAATTATTGACACGATTCTGATTCCAAACCAGATTGAACGAAGGCTCAGCCAGCTTCCATGGTAGGGTTCATGTAGGTCTGCTGGGGAAATTTGACTCGGTTCTCAGCCAACTCAGATTGGAACCAGAATCACAGAGAGAACTGAGTTCAGGAGCCAAGGTGCCACTACCTTAGGAGTTAAAATTCAGAGCCTTTGCATTGAGCTACTGCTCCAACCTGCCTCCTTCTAATTTTTTTTTTATTTTAAGACTGACCATTGTCCTTGACGAAATCAAACTTGTAATCCTCATAGGCTTCCAGAGTAGTGGGGCCACAAGCATGTGCCACCCCATCCAATTAAAAAAGCAGGTTTAAAAACATTCAGAAATTTGTTGGTTTGTTTTTGAGACAGGGTCTTGCTGTGTAGTTCAGGATGACTTTGGACCCAGGCTGGTCTCAAACTCTGGGTGATCTTCCTGCCTCAGCCTCCTGGGCACTAGGATTAAATGTATGTATCACCACACATCTATTGAAATCAAGAATACCAAACGTTAGCCAATTAAATACAGGGCTGAGGGCCAGGAAGACAGCTCAGCAGCATAAGCGCCTGCCTGGCATATGCAAGGTCCCAAATTCGATCCCCTGTACCACAATAAAAATAAAAGGCTCAGAGAGCTTTGAACCACCTGTGAGCCCTTAGAGGCGCTTTGAGAAGTAAGACACAGAGCTGGCTCCACTAGTGCCTCCCTTCTTATCAAGTTGCACATTGAAAGGAATATAGCTGGGCTGGCCAGATAGCTCAGCGGATGGAAGCGCCTGCTCAGGCAGATGCAGGGGCTGCAGGCAGATGCAGAGGCTGCAGGCGGATGCAGGGGCTGCAGGCGGATGCAGGGGCGGCAGGCGGATGCAGGGGCGGCAGGCGGATGCAGGGGCGGCAGGCGGATGCAGGGGCGGCAGGCGGATGCAGGGGCG